>NC_067437.1:17041990-17341990 GCF_009764475.1 Pristis pectinata | reverse complement strand
CTATCTCTCAGAGACAAAGCAACCTTCTCTGATAGGGGTTCTGTCAGGGGAATGACGGCTACTCCCACGGTTACTACCCTGTTCTGGCTTAGGGGTAATCCCAGGGAGGGGGGTACAGAGGACAGGGTAGCGCCAGTGTCCACCAAGGCTTGCAAATGAGTGTCTCCTATTCTAAGGGTTACCATGGGTTGCGTTTTGGAGTATTGGGAAAGGGATATAACCGCTCCCTGCACTGCCACCTCCCCTGGGCCCCCCCCATTCTTGTGGAAGAGGGTGGTAGTAGGTGAAAGAGTCACATCCCCCCTTCATTCTGTTCAATCAGTTTACAGGTTCTTGGTAGGGGGGGGGGGGTGCTTCGACATTCCCTGGCCCAATGTCCCTTCTTTCCGCACTTCCAACATATATCTTGGGATCTGTCCCTTCTTTGTCCCCGAGGCTGTCCCCCTTTTCCATTTCCCTCTCCTTGCTCTTGCCAGTAAAATTGTGTCTTATGTGTCTTAGGGCCAACCCGAAGACCAACAAAGAGTCTTTCTCGATCCGTATTTACCAAAGTGGTCACAATCTGATTCCAGTTCATAGCTTGCCAATCCAGATTTCTCATTTTAGAGGTCTGTGCCTGCTGGAGAAGCATGCAATTGAGCAGTGTCTGAATGGCCAATGGCCCGTTTCCTTCCAATGGGACCCCTGCATATTCCTCCCATGTATTTCTAAACCAAGCTATAACATCAGGGGCTCCTTCAGCCTTCCTCTGTCGGCATCTAGTCACTTCTCCTAAGTCCCCATGTCATTGTGCTGCCCTCATAATGGCCTCCTTCCCTCTATAGGCCAGCCAATGACCCTGGGATTCGTTACCTTGTTGAGCCTGATCATCATTTGTATGCCAATCTCCATTTTCCCTGGGCGGAACCTGGAATGTATCTATCAGAGCCGCCCAGGAACTTCCATAGGCACATTTCAACAGGGTTTGCAAGTCACCCAGGAGAGGTTTATAAGTTTCGCACATTTGTTCCAACCAATTAAGGAATGCTGCTGGTCTTTTTATAGGATTAGGGGCTTCAGCCACCATGGCTCGTGCTTCTGCAGCAGTCCATGGTTCTAATATTGCAGTTTCTCCTATCATTATCTTTGGAGCCTGAACTGTCGGAGAAGTGGAGGAGTCAGCGGCCGCTCGTTGAGCCATACTTCTGGTTTGTACCCCTTCCCCCAGTTCTGCCTCCCTGCCTTCCCCTACCCTTGCTCCTTGTTTGGGTTCATCAGCTCTTCCGGCAGGAGCTAAAGGCACCACTTGTCCCTGAGTGCAGTTATTTTGCTGACGCCAGGCAGCTACCATCTCTATTACCTCGTCAATCATTCCATCTGGTCTGATATTAGGACTATAATTTTTCCTTTTTTTTGACATACCATTTGAGGTATCTAGGGCTATAATGGTACGGGGCTGGTGTCGTGGGATAGGGTGGCAGGGCGGTTGGTGATGCCAGGCCTTGCTTCTCGTCGGGACCTGGTATGACAGGAGGCTTGTCCTTTCTTTCTTTCTTTTTTGTTTAGGGGCTTGGTGTCTCTTTGCCACCTCCATCCATTTCTCAAAACATCCCATCATATATTCAAAATCCTACTTAGGGTCCCCATTCCCATTCGCTACCTCATCCCACCAGGTCTGTCTGTCATCACCTGTTTCCCGAATTACTGTGTCTGCTGGTGACCCCGGAGGCATCAGAGGATCTTCTACCTTCTGTCGAGCTTTCTTCACAGTCTTCATCCGTTCCTCTGTTTTCTTACTTACTTTCAAGGCCCCTTGCGATCTCACTTGTCGAGCCGGGGTCGCAGGAGCAGCGGAAGCCGCTCGACCGCTGACACTTTCCATTGCCTGAAAAAGAACACAGTTACGCTGCACGCTCAATTATTTCCCCCAAAAGCTTATCTACGGCGCTCACCAGTGTTTAGAATTTCCTCAGTAGTCCCTCCGTTCCTTTATTAACGGTAGGCCATCCCCCTTTCAGCTAGGACGCCTCTTAACGGTAGCTACCTTTCCTCTCCAACTTGAGAGGTGTTAGGCCGTCCCCCTTTCAGCTAGGATGCCAACTCTCCGAACTTGGAGAGTACCTTTCTCCGCTTGGGTTCTTTTCAGGGATCCTGCTAAAGTGTCCGTCCAGTAGTTCCTCCCCAGCTTGGAAGGTGTTAGGACACTAATCCCATCCTCGTTGCCAATTTGTCATGGAAAAGGATTACTCAGACCCGGAGGGCGTCCGCTTCAGAAAGCCTTTATTGTAGCATGATATCATAGAGAGCTCAGACTCCTAAAAGCGGAGTTCCGAAACTCTGCTCAGCAAAGGATTACACTCATTTTTATAGTTAAAATATACGTGACAAAGAGCATTTACACAGAACATTTACACAAATACAAAAGTTTCACAGCATGTTCTAGGTGATAACCCGAAGCAGCTATCAGTTTAGAAGTTACTCTGCCTGCAGCGTTAGGATAGATTATAGAACAATGATTCCGAAGAAAGACAGGTTCCCACATCCTCCTTATAGTACAAGCAAGCATGGGAGTCAGTTACTTATACAGTAGCTAGGCATGGTCAGCTAGTTGGCAGTCCACCAAGGACAGATGGCTGTCATGGCAGAAATGGCTTTGACCCTTTTTAATAATGCTTTAAATTTTCTTCCACAGTTCTTATAAATATTTAAAAAAGAGAAGTTAACAGAGTGAGCCTCTAGCGAGTCTAGGGAATTCATAATGGAAACTAGGGGATGGCAGATGAATTAAAAGTATTTTGCACCAGTCTTCACTGCAGAGGATACAAACTAGAGAATTCTGGACACAGCTCAGCACATCACAGAAACCAGCCTCCCCTCCGAGGACTCTGTCCACACTTCTGTCTCAGTAAAGCAGCTAACCTCTCACCCCAGACATTCTCTCTTCTCCTCCCTTCCAACAGGCAGAAGATGCAAAAGCCTGAAAGGACATACCACCAGGCTCAAGGACAGCTTCTATCCCGTTGTTATAAGACTATTGAACAGTCCCCTTTATAGGATAAGATGGATTCTTGACCTCACAATCTCCCTCTTCATGGCCTTGCACCTTATTGTCAGCCTGCACTGCACTTTATCTGTAACTGAAA
Source organism: Pristis pectinata (assembly GCF_009764475.1). Lineage (NCBI taxonomy): Eukaryota > Metazoa > Chordata > Chondrichthyes > Rhinopristiformes > Pristidae > Pristis > Pristis pectinata. The sequence goes on along the minus strand of NC_067437.1, from coordinate 17,338,868 downwards.
CACTTTATTCTGCATTCTATTATTGTTTTCCCTTGTACTTCCTCAATACACAGTGTAATGAAATGATCTGTATGGATGGCATGCAAAACAAAGTTTTTCACTGTCCCTTGGTACATGTGACAATAATAAACCAATTTACCAACATCCCAGAAATGGCTGTAAATCGGGAATTGGAAGAGAGGGAGGATCTCAGGAAAATTACAATCAACAGGACAAATCCAGGCTGACAAGTCTCTGGGTCCTGATCAGCGTCTTCCTGGGGTCTTAAAAGTAGCGGGTGAGGTAGCTGATGTGTTGATCTTAATTTTCCAAAATTCCCGAGATTCAAGGGAGGCTCCATTTCATTAGGTTGGTCACATCATTATATTGGTTACATATTGTTGTTCTTTGAATAAGAAACATCTACTGTGGATAAAACGAAACCAGTAGACATGCTACACTTGGCTTTCCATCAAGGTTATTGTGGAAAATAAAAATTCACAATGTGATAGAAGATTGTCTGGCTTTCTGAAAACACTAGACAAAATGGATTATTTTGCTGGATGGCAAAATGTAACGAGTGTGTCATGGGATTCGGGTTTAACTTTTTATAAATGTATATAAATTTTATTTATAATTGATATCAATGACTTGGATGAAAGTGTGGCGACTCACCGTCCGCGCAGGCGAACCGGCTCGGTGGTCGGGTGCGCGTCGTCGGAGCGGCGAGGCCCAAGATGGCGCTGGGCCTTCGTCTTCCCCGAGCGACGGGGGAGAACCTGGGCGCGCGAAAAGTTTTGATGATGTAGCGCGTACGTCATTTCCATTTTCGGAGGGCGGGAACTGCGCCGCTTAATAGGCCCTTGCAAGGCGGGTAAATAAATCAGTCTTGTTCGACAGCTTGCAGACTCGTGTCTTTATTCTCGCATCGCAGTAGCAGCCGCTACAGTGGTGACCCCGACGGTCCGAACGGATTTTGGACCCACACAATGACTGACAACGCAGCAGCCATCGCAGTAGCACTCAAGCTGCCCACCTTTTGGACACTTCGACCCCGCGTCTGGTTCGACCAGGCCGAAGCCCAGATCCAACTGCGGAAGATCACCTCCGACTCCACATGGTACTACCACGTGGTCAGCTCCCTGGACCAGGAGACAGCCACCCAGGTCGGAGACTTCATCCAGTCTCCTCCGGAGGAAGGCAGGTACCCAGCTTTCAAGGCCCTTCTCATTCGGACCTTCAGCCTCTCCCGTCGTGAGCACACCGCCCGCCTGCTTCATCTCGACGGCCTGGGGTACAGATCTCCATCGGCCCTGATGAACGAGATGCTGGCCTTTGCTGAGGGACACAAGCCCTGTCTGATGTTCGAGCAGGCCTTCCTTGAACAGCTGCCTGACAACATTCACCTGCTGTTAGCCGACGCCGACTTCAGCAACCCACGTGAGGTAGCCGCCCAGGCAGATGTCCTGTGGAAGGCCAAACATGAGAGTGGTTCGTCCATTGGCCAAATCGCTAGACCACGTGCCCAATGCCTACCTAAACCAGTCCCAGCAGCCGAGCGACCACACCCCAGAAACAGACGACGACACTGACAACCAGCTGTGTTTCTACCATCAGAGGTGGGGCGCGGAGGCCCGTAAATGCCGCCCACCCTGCAAGTTTCAGGGAAACGCCAGGGCCAGTCGCCGCTGATGGCTACGGCAGCTGGCCACCAACACAGCCTCCTATTCATTTGGGACAAGCAGTCCAGACGTTGTTTCCTTGTCGATACTGGAGTAGAGGTCAGTGTTTTACCCCCGACTGGCTGCGACACTCGCAACAGGCAACGGGGACCTGCCCTCAAAACTGCAAACGGCACAACGATATGAACTTTCGGTACCCATACAATCCAATTACAATTCGACGACAGCCGTTTTACCTGGAACTTTACCCTTGCCACCGTCGCCCAGCCACTCCTGGGAGCCGACTTCCTCCGGGCCCACAACCTGTTAGTCGACCTACGAGGGAAGTGGCTAGTGCACTCCAGAACCTTCCAAACTTAGTCTCTGGGAGAAGCCAGCCTACCAGCCCCGCCCCTGGACTCCGTTTCCCTGTCTGGCAAGAGTTCACCAAGTTCCTAGCCGAGTTCCCATCGGTTCTGGCACCTCAGCTCACGAATTCAATGCCCAAACACAGGGTGCAGCACCACATCACTACGACAGGGCCACCCCTTCACACCCGAGCACGACGACTACCTCCAGACAAGCTTCGCCGCATGGAGGAGCTGGGGATCGTCCGCAGGTCAGACAGCCCCTGGGCCTCCCCCTGCACATGGTCCCCAAAGCCACCGGCAGGCGGAGGCCCTGTGGCGACTACCGCAGGCTGAATGAAGCCACCACCCCCGACTGCTACCCCATATCCAGGACTTCGTTCGTGGCAAACCTACACGGGGCCCACATCTTCTCCAAGGTGGACCTCGTCCGGGGATACCACCAAATCCCGGTCCACCCTGACGACGTCCCCAAAACTGCGCTCATCACTCCGTTCGGCCTCTTCGAATTCCTTCGAATGCCATTCGGCCTTAAGAATGCCGTGCAGACCTTCCAGCAGCTGATGGATGCGGTAGGCTGTGACCTGGACTTCGTGTTCAGTTATTTAGATGACATTCTCATTGCCAGTCGTAACCGTCAAGAACATCTTTCCCACCTCCGCCAACTGTACTCCCGCCTCAGTGATTTCGGCCTCACTATCAACCCAGCCAAGTGCTAATTCGGCCTTGACTCTATCGATTTTCTCGGCCACAAAATCACCAGCGAGGGAGCAACACCCCTACCCGCCAAGGTAGACGCTATCCGCCATTTTGCCCGTCCCAACATGGTCAAAGGCCTGCAGGAGTTCATTGGGATGGTCAACTTTTACCGTCATTTCAGCCCTGCAGCAGCCCGTATCATGCGCCCTTTGTTCTCGCTGATGTCTGGCAAGGGCAAGGACATCGCCTGGGATGACGAGGCCGCGGCTGCCTTCGTTAAGGCCAAGGAAGCCCTAGCTGACGCCGTGATGCTGGTCCACCCCAGGACAGACGTCCCAACTGCCCTCACGGTGGACACATCCAACACCGCGGTCGGTGGGGTATCGGAACAACTAATCGAAGGCCGTTGGCAACCCTTGGCGTTTTTCAGCAGGCACCTTAGGCCACCCGAACTTAAAGACAGCACCTTTGATTGAGAACTACTAGCGCTGTACCTGGTGATCCAGTATTTCTGGTACTTTTTAGAAGGCAGGCCTTTCACCGCTTTCACTGACCACAAGCCATTGTCTTTCGCCTTCTCTAAGGTCTCTGATCCCTGGATAGCCCTCCAGCAGCGACATTTGTCCTACGTTTCCGAGTTCACAATGGATATCCAACATGTCTCCAGAAAGGACAATGTCGTTGCTGACGCGCTCTCCAGACTGACCATCTGCAGCCTGTCCCTGGGTGTAGATGACGTGGCCCCGGCTGACGCACAGCAAGCCGACGACGAGCTGCTCAGCTACAGAACCGCAGTCTCCGGCCTGCAGCTCCAAGATTTCGTAGTTGGCCCAGGTCAACGGACCCTCCTGTGCGACGTCGCAACAGGTCAGCCCCGCCCTATAGTTCCTGCAGCCTGGTGGAAATGCGTTTTCGACTCGGTACACGGGTTGGTGCACCCATCCATCAGATCGACTGTCCGACTAGTCGCCAGCAAGTTCGTCTGGCACGGCCTGCGCAAACAGGTCAGTGAGTGGGCCAAGACTTGTCCGCACTGCCAGACATCAAAAATCCAACGACACACTAAGGTCCCGCCACAGCTGTACAGGCCTACCCGTAGAAAGTTCGACCACATTCACGTCGACCTCGTTGGTCCCCTGCCTGTTTCAAGGGGAGCACGGTACCTCCTTACCATCGTGGACCGGTTCACAAAGTGGCCAGAGGCAACCCCTCTATCAGACACCACGACCGATTCCTGTGCCCAGGCACTGCTCACAGCGTGGGTCTCACGTTTTGGTGTTCCAGCCCACATCACTTCAGACAGAGGCGCCCAGTTTACCTCCAGCCTGTGGTCTGCATTAGCGAACATGCTAGAAACGCAGCTGCATACCACCACGGCCTACCACCCTCAGTCAAACGGGTTGGTAGAGCGTTTCCATCACCATCTGAAATCAGCCCTGATGGCCCGCCTGAAAGGTCCTAACTGGGTCAACGAACTTCCTTGGGTCCTGCTCGGCATACGCACTGCCCCCAAGGAGGATCTCCACGCTTCATCAGCTGAACTCATGTATGGTGCGCCTTTGGTCGTCCCAGGGGAGTTCATACCCGCCCTTAGGGGGCAAGAGGAACAACCTGCGGCAGTCCTGGGAAGACTACGTGAGAGGCTCGGCAGCTTGGCACTGATTCCCACTTCGTGACATGGTCAGTCCCCATCCTGTGTGTCCAAGGAACTTTGAGACTGTAAGTTTGTTTTTGTTCACAGGGGCACACCACGGGCACCGTTGCAACAACCTTACGAGGGGCTGTTCCAGGTCATCAGAAATAATGGATCCACCTTTATTTTGGACATTGGGGGCAAGGAGGAAGTCTTCACGACGGACTGCCTCAAACCAGCCCATTTAGACCTACAACAACCGGTCGAGGTCCCAACACCGCGACGCAGAGGCCGACCACCCAAGCAACGGCTAGCACAGGCTGTGAACTTTGGGGACCGTATCGCCGGTTCTGGGGGGGGGGGGGCGCGGGGGGGTTGTGTGGCAACTCACTGTCCGCGCAAGTGAACCGGCTCGGCGGTTGGGGCGCATGTCGTCGGAGCGGCAAGGCCCAAGATGGCGCTGGGCCTTCATCTTCCCCGAGCGATGGGGGAGAACCTGCGCGCGCGAGAAGTTTTGATGACGTAGCGCGTACGTCATTTCCATTTTGGGAGGGCGGAAACCGCGCCGCTTAAAAGGCCCGCGCAAGGTGGGTAAATAAGTCAGCTTGCGGACTTGTGTCTTTATTCTTGCATCACGGTAGCAGCCGCTACAAAGGCACCAAAGGTATGGTCAGTAAGTGGATCCAAAACTGGTCTCATGGAGCCACTGCTTCACAGTGCCAGAGACCCAGGTTCAATCCCGACCTCCGGCACTGTCCGTGTGGAGTTTGCACGTTCTCCCTGTGACCGTGTGGGTTTCCTCCAGGTGCTCTGATTTCCTCCCAAAGACCTGCAGGTTAGTAGGTTAATTGGCCACTGTAAAATGCCCTGAGTGTGTAGGTGAATGGTAGAGTCTGGAGGGAGTTTATGATAATGTGGGGATAAGAAAAAAATGGGTTAATGTAGGGTTAGTGTAAATGGGTGGTTGATGGTTGGCACAGACCTGATGGGCTGAAAGGCCTATGCTGTATCTCTCTGTGACTCTATGACAGTGCCTTTCAACATCTGCCTTCCTCCCCTGGCACAATGTTGGTGGGGGTGGTGGGGGGGTAGTGTGGACTAGGGAACGGACAGTGAGGGGATGCATTGTGCGGAGGGTAGTGTAGGCAGGGGTGCAGCACGGGCCCTGCCCACTCCACACCCCAATTCACACTATCCACCTCAGAGTGCACCTCAGCACCATCCTACCTCCCCACTGCATTGTCCCAACTACTCCGCCTTCCACACCACCCTCAACGTCTGCTTTACAATCCTTGTCTTAGCTTCCTACTACATCCTTCCCTTCTCAACCACTAACTATTCAGCCTCTCCAGCCAAGCGTGTCCTTTCAATTTCTGTGCTTCTCTACGTTTTACCTCTGTTGGGTCCTGGTTTTAATCAGTTCCTCCAGTGGTGGCTTTGCCTTCAGCTGCTCTGGTTTATCTTTAACTGTGGAACATAGCACCTTCTGTGTATATGCTTGTATTGTGGTCTGATGGCGTGCCTGCTTCTCGAATAATGCAAGATCTTCACAGTTTCATGGACATTCAGTTTGCAGCAGGTCTCAAAGGTTGAACTTACGGATAGTTTTAAAGATCTGTCATGCAAATAATCCTTCACCTCTTTTTAGATGAATTTGTTTTGTCAGAATCAGAATCAGGTTTATTATCACTGACTTACATGACATGAAATTTGTTGTTTTGCGGCAGCAGTACAGTGCAAAGGCATTAAATTACTACAAATTACAAAATAAATAGTGCAAAAAAAGAGTAACGAGGTAGTGTTCATGGACCGTTCAGAAATCTGATCACAGAGGGGAAGAAGCTGTTCCTGAATCATTGAGTGTGGGTCTTCAGGCTCCTGTACCTCCTCCCCGATGGTAGTAGAGGGCATGTCCCAGGTGGTGAGGGTCAGCTTTGTATCAGTGAATTCATGAAGACATCATAGTCCCCTTGCCCAAAACTCTGAAATTTCCTCCTGAAAACTGCTGCTCCCTCCCGCAGCATGATATATCCACATATCTCTCTGTAATTCTACAAAATACCCTGTCTTTCCAAATATATCCCACTCCCCCTCTCTTTAACACTGAAATACCACATATAAGATTTCTTTATTAGTCACATGTACATCGAAACACACAGTGAAATGCATCTTTTGCGTAGAGTGTTCTGGGGGCAGCCCGCAAGTGTCGCCACGCTTCTGGCGCCAACATAGCATGCCCACAACTTCCTAACCTGTACGTCTTTGGAATGTGGGAGGAAACCGGAGCACCCGGAGGAAACCCACGCAGACACAGGGAGCACATACAAACTCTCTACAGACAGCAGCCGGAATTGAACCTGGGTCACTGGTGCTGTAATAGTGTTATGCTAACCACTACACTACCATGCCTAACTGCTACACCATCCTGTTTTGTAGCACACTGATATATCAAAATGCTTGGCCGTAACAAAATGACATACCCAACGCTTATGACAACTTAAAATACCTCTCATGTTAACACACTTATAACCCATCTACACCAGTTACAATTAAATTCCACACCCTCAAACCATCAGAAACTTCTGCATCACTCAGCATAATACACACCAAAATGGTTCACACCATTCATTATCTGATATAGCCAGACATCCTCACTGTAATACACTATATTTACCCATAGTACATATTAGAATCATAATATTGCCAGGACGGAAGAATTTTAGCTGTGAGAAGAGATTGGCTGGGCTAAGCTTATTTTCTCTGAAACACAGAAGGCTGAGGGGAGATTTAATTGCAGTCTATAAAATTATGAAAAATCTGCAGAAAGTGGATGGGCAAAACCCAGAGGCGTATGGAAAACGGTGGGATGTAAAAAGAAATTGCAAGGGCAGAGAGCGGGCATGAAATATCACGGGCAGACATGATGGAAGGAAAATCTTAAAGCACTTTATGTATAAAAGCTATATAAAAATAGAATATAAGAGACAGAAGGTAACCAGGGAGAGAGTGGTGCCTATTCGGGATCAAAGGGGCAATCTGTATGTTGACCCAGAGGAAGTAGGTTAGGTCTGAAAGGAATATTACATTTGTATTCATTAAGGGGATATTATAGCTGGGAATATTCAGGGAGGGGTGCGATGAAATTCTAGAGCAAGTCAGTTGAGTATTGCATTCAATTTTGGTCACCCCATTACAGGGAGGATGTGGACGCTTTGGAGAGGGTGCAGAAGAGGTTCACCAGGATGCTGCCTGGATTAGAGGGCATGTGCTATAAGAAGGGGTTGGACAAACTTGGTTTGTTTTCTCTGGAGCAGCAGAGGCTCAGGGGAGACCTGACAGAAGTTTATAAGATTAGGAGAGACTTAAACAGAATAGACGGCCCATATCTTTTTCCCAGGATTGAAATGTCTAATACTAGAGGGCATGCATTTGAGGTGAGAGGGGGTAAGCTCAAAGGAGATGTACAGGGCAAGTTTCTTTACACAGAGAGTGGTGGGTGCCTGAATGCACTGCCAGGGGTGGTGGTGGAGGCAGATATGATGAGGCATTTAAGAGGCTCTTAGACAGGCACATGAATGTGCAGAGAATGGAGGGATACGGACATTGTGTAGGAAGAAGGGATTGGTTTAGTTGGGCATTTAATTACTAGTTTAATTAGTTTGGCACAACATGGTGGGCTGAAGGGCCTGTTCCTGTGCTGTACTGTTCTATGTTCTAAGTCACTATTAAAAAGGTGTTAGATGTCCTAGTGGACTTAAAGGTAGATCAATCCCTGGGGCCTGATGAAATGGATCCCTAGTTGCTAAGAGGGAGAGGGGAGGGCCAGGGTACAGATTGCTGGGGCCCTGACAGAGATTTTTAGATCTCCACTGACCACAGGTGAGCTGTCAGATGACTGGAGAACAGCAGATGTGGTATCTTTATTCAAGAAGGGAAGCAGAGATAAACCACATAGTTACAGGCCTGTAATGTTGGTGTTAGGAAAGTTATAGAAAAACTCTGAGTGACAGGGTTAATTTACATACAAGAGATTAATTAGATAAGATATTTATTTATTAGTCACATGTACACCGAAACACACAGTGAAATGCTTCTTTCCGCATTACTGAGAATGTGCTGGGAGCAGCCCGCAAGTGTTACCACTCTTCCGGTGCCAACATAGCATGCCCACATCTCCTAACCCTTACGTCTTTGGAATGCGGGAGGAAACCGGAGCACCCGGAGAAATTAAGATAGCATGGCCTTGTTGGAGGAGCACCTGTCTGACTGACATGGACTTCTGTAACACCTTTGACATGGTCCTATGTGGGAGAGTGCTCCTGAAGGTTGGATTCTATGGGATCCAGGGTCAGTTGGCAAATTGGCTTGGTGATGGAGGCAGAGGAGATGGTGGCGATTTGTTTTTTTGTGATTGGAAGCCTGTGACCAGTGGTGTACCACAGGGATCCGTGCTGGGACCATTGCTGTTTGTTATATAAATTACCCATTTAGATGTGAGTATAGGAGCATGATTAGAGACTACCTTGTTTTGCATCCCATCCATACGGATCATTTCATCACAACAGTGCATTGAGGTAGTACAAGGGAAAAGCAATAACAGAATGCAGAATAAAGTGTTACAGTTACAGAGGAAGTTCAGTGCAGGCAGACAATAAGGTCCAAGGCCATAAAGAGGTAGATTGTGAGGTCAAGAGTCCATCTTATCGTACTGGGTTCAAAGGAGCTTCACCAGACAGTTACCTGGCATGAAGTGTTTTGGTTATGGGGGTGACTAGATAGGTTGGATTTGTTTCCCTTGGAATGGAGTAGGCTGAGGGGGGACCTGATAGCGGTGTAAAAAACTATGAGAGTCATAGATGGGGTCAATAGTAAGAAACTTTGAGGTGTCTAAAACCAGAGGACAGGTGGTTTAGAGTGCATCTGAAGAAACATTTGGGTTTGATCAGCAGGGATGGGTGAGTATGGAGGCTGTGTAATATTTGGTTTGTAGGAAATAAGTTAAAAGTCTTTATTTTTCAGAATCTTTGAAAATCTGGATGATACCTTTCCCTCAAGAGGAAAAACCTCATTGGAATCAGGAGCCATAGAGATGCAGAATTGCCACAACACATGGATGATGATGGACGTGAAGCCTGAAGAAGCTTCCTGTAGCCTGACGTTGCCCACTGTGGACCTTTGCTGATTTATAATAAAACAATTCAGTGATGACTTGCTGTGTGCGTGGTCCTCAGTCCTAGTGACAGCACACACAACTGCAGGCGACTCTCCAGCCCCAGCACATGCACTACGCACCTTCTCAGCCTAGGACATTGTTTCAGGAGTTACTTAGGACAGTGTCCTAAGTGTAACCACACTAAGCTGCTTCATCAGTGACCTCCCATCATTAAGACGTGAGAATACAGATGGTTATACAAACCAGACCAAAGTTTGGGGTTGAGAAAAAAACACTCGTGATTGAATGGTGGAGCAAACTCAATGGGCCGAATGGCCTAATTCTGCTCCTATATCTTATGGTCTTACCATTTCAAACCTCGGTCCAACATACCCGCACATGCTACACCTCCAGGCCACACCAAACCCCTCCCACTGCCCACACTGGGCCCACCCCTGCCACCCCCACACACACTGTGCCCCCACCACATCATGTCCCCAGCCCACACTTCCACATCACGTCACACTCCACCCCAAACACTGCACCAGGGAGAAGAGGCAGTTCCTGAAAGGCAGTGGTCAGAATTCTTGCTCATTTTCACAGACTAGGAGCTTCTGCGATCTCCTTACCTGGGGCCAGCACAATGGGGGCTGACGTAGTGAATTTGTCCTGCAGGGATTTCAGCTCGTAACCCGGCTTAATCTGAATGCTAGTACTTTCCAAGTGAAGGATCAGTGGAGTCTCCACGGGTGTTCCTGGGTGCGCTTAGGTCAAACTCTCTCACCAACACTTCACCGACACAACAGACTCCATCCTGTCCAGCCCGAGACAACAACCGAGTCCCAGCTACACAGACTCAGAACACGTTGCAACACCCAGAAAGGAAAAGACCACCACAGCAAAACATGGGCCATCCACCTATCCATCCCAATGAGAGTCCGCGATGACTTCTGCCTCAACCTGGGAAACTATGAGACGGTGAATCCTCTGCTGCAGGTTCACACAACAAGCTACTTCCTCCTGGGTGCAACCAGTCTCCCATGAATCAATCCCTTGAGCCCTGCACCGCACACAACGCTGAGACCTGTCTGACCACACAGCAACTGTACCTTACCACTTCTGCATTTCCTTAAACAACCCCCACCCCAAATGGGCTTCTGCACCAGGATAACAAGGGAAACACTGGAGCCAACAAAATATTTAGAACTGGAAATGAGCTTCTGCTGAGTGAGTTTAAGGATTTGGGTCATCATCAAAATTGGCTGGGGGTGAGGGTGGGTCAGACAGTCCAGAGTCAAAAGAGTGATCTTCGTGAGGTGCCAACGATTCCAGGGATAGAGGGAGCTGTTGCCTTGGAGCAAGAAACTGCAGATGCTGAAACTCCGAAACAAAAGCAGAGGCTGCTGCAAGTGCTCAGCGGGTCAGGCAGCATCAGCGGGGAGAGAGAAACAGAGGTAACATTTCGGAGCCTTCCTGAGAACTGGAGAAGGAAGAAATCAGGCCTGTTTTAAGTTGCCGAAGGGAAGAAGAGTGAAGGAGAACAGAAGGAATGTCTCCGATAGGGTGCAGACCTCATTTGTCAAGGTGACAACTAAATTAAAAACTGGCAGCTGGAACACGATGGTACAGACACAAAATGAAATAGAGCTATAGATATATCTGAGAAAAAAGGTGAGGGTGAGGTATCTGAAATTGGTAAATTCAATATTAAGTCCTGAGGGTTTTAACATTGCCTTGTCAAGTCGAGTTTATTGCCATGTGCACAAGTACGGTGAGGTACAGGTACAATCAAAAACTTGCTTGCAGTAGCATCACAGGCAGGTAGGTTCAGAGAACACACAGAACATAAATTATACATAAACGGTACATAGATTGTACAAGACAGAAGAAAGAAACTGCAAAACAAGACTTTAGTGCAAAAACACAATTATAAGCAAGTCCATGGCAGTGCAAGAGGTGGTCTGTAGTGTTCTGTTGCTGAGGTAGGGTTAGGGTTGTGCAGGTCGGTTCAAGACCCTGTCGGTTGTAGGAAAGTAGCTGTTCCTGAACCTGGTGGTGTGGGACATTAGGCTTCTGTCCCTCCTGTCTGACGGTAGCAGCGAGAAGATGGCATGATCCAGATGGTGGGGATCTTGGTGAAAGTTGTGGCCTTCTTGAGACAGCAGCTCCTGTAGATGCTGTCAGTGGTGGGGAGGGCTGTGCCCATGATGGACCGGGCTGTGTCCACTACTCCCTGCAGCTTTTTGCATTCCTGTGCGTTGGAAATGCCGTACCAGGCCGTGATGCAACAAGTTAGGATCATTTCTGCAGTGCAGCCGCAGAAGTTTGTTAGAGTATTTTGTACCATGCCGAATCTCCTTAAGCTTCTAAGAAAGCAGAAATGCTGGCACGACTTCTTCATGATTACATCTATGTGCTGGGCCCAGAACGGGTCACCCGAGATGTTAACTCGGAAGATGAGGTGTTGTTCATCAAGCTTACATTGGGCATCACTGAACAATGCAGGAGGCTGAAAGCAGAGAGGACAGAGTGCGAGTGGGACAGTGAATGAAACTCCGGATTGTCCTTGTGGACTGAATGGAGCTGCTTTGTAAAGCAGTCTCCAATCTGTGTTTGTTTTTCCCACATCATGAGTACGGACTGTGATACACTAGTACAGAAGAAGTGCAAGTAAATCACTGCCCTACCAGAGGTGCAACACCTGCCCCTACACCACCTCCATCCAGGGACCCAAACAGTCCTTTCAGGTGAGACAGAGATTCACCTGCACCTCCCTTAATATCATCAACTGCATTCGGTGCTCCAAGTGCGGCCTCCTCTACATTGGTGAGACCAAAGGCAGAGTCGGTGACTGTTTCGCAGAACACCTGCACTCTGTCCGTAGCCACGACCTGCATCTCTCCGTTGCCGGTCACTTCAACTCCCCCTCCCACACTATCGCTGATATGTCAGTCCTCGGCCTCCTCCACTGCCGGGAGAATTCCAAGCGCAAGCTGGAGGAACAGCTCCTCATTTTCTGTCTTGGAACCTTGCAGCCTAACGGCATGAACATTGAATTCTCCCACTTGAGGTGATCCCCACCCCCCCTTCCCCACACCCCCACCCACCATGTTTCTTCTCTTCTTCCCTTTCCTAGCCTCTTTTTTGCCTCTCTTCATACCTTTGACCCATCCCCTAGTGGATCTGCTCTCCCCTCATCCCCCCCACCTATCACTGTCTCTTACCTGCATCTACCTATCACCACCCTGTGCCCACCCCGCCTCCCCTCTTTTGTCCACCTATCACTGCTCTGCTTTTCTCTCCTATATATTGAGCTTCCCCTTTTCCTATTATCAGTCCTGAAGAAGGGTCCTGACCCGAAATGCTGCCCGGCCTGCTGAGTTCCTCCAGCATCATCGTGTTTTTCATCTAGATTCTGGCATCGACATTTCTCTAAATCACTGCTTCACCTGGAAGGGCTGTTGGGTCCCTGGATGTAGGGCAGAGATAGGGTGGACAAGCAATATCTTTTTCCCATTATTGAGAGATCCAATACCAGAGGGTATGAATTTAAGGTGAGAGGGGGTAGGTTCAGAATAGACGTGGGGGGTACGTTTTTTACTGACAGAGTGGTGGGTGCCCAAAATGTGTTGCCTGATAGGGTGGTGGAGGCAAATTCATTGGGGGCTTTTAAGAGGGGCTTGGATGGGCACATGAATGAGAGGAAAATAGAGGGATATGGGCATTCTGTAGGTAGGAGGGAATAGATATGTTGGCACAACGTGGGCCGAAGGGCCTGTTCTGTGCTGCACTGTTCTATGTTCTATGTTCTCAGGGGTAAATGGGCAACGTCAGTATAAGAAGGAGAATAACAAACAATCTGCTGGAGGAACTCCGCCAGTCGAGCAGCGTCTGTAGGAGGAAAGGAGCTGTCAATGTTTCAGGTTGAAACCCTGCATCAGGACTGAGGGTGGAGAGGGGAGATGGCCAGTATACAGAGGAGAGAGGGAGGGGTGAGACAGGAGTCCCAGGTGATTGGTGGGCTGAGGAGGGTTGTAAGATGACAGGGAGGTAGGGCCAGGTAGGGGAGGTGAGTGGGGGTGGAGTTGGGGGGGACTGTGGCAGGTGAATGATAGATAGAGGCAGACAGAGAGAGAGAGAGGAAAAAGGGGGTAAAGCAGATGGAACAAGGTGGGGGGGAGGATGAAGGTTGGTGACGGCTGCTGGAGGGAGATAAGCAGGAACGCAAAGCGCTACCTGTGCAGGACTCTGATAAGTAGAGGAGGTGAGAATGGGAACCATTAGGGGAGGGGTGTATGGCAGTTGGACTGAGATTGGGGGTTCCAGTGCCTATGAAAAGCAGTGTCTGCATGGGTTTCCTCCGGGTGCTCCGGTTTCCTCCCACATTCCAAAGACATACGAGTTGTGGGCGTGCTACGTTGACGCCGGAAGCGTGGCGACACTCGCGGGCTGCCCCCAGAACACTACACAAAAGGTGCATTTCATTGTGTGTTTTGATGTACATGTGACTAATAAAGATGTCTTATCTTATCTTAAATGCCGACCCTGCCCCAAAAATCAAAAAAACTCCTCATCTTCTTAAACTAGGAACCACCTCACCCACCTCTTTGCAGACTGTGGGTTTGTTAAGAGGGTGTGGAGACAGATGTACGGGTCCACGTCCCGGTTCATCCACCAGCAGCTGTGTGACAGAGGATCCTCTGATCTACGGGCTGTTCCCGGGGACACACACAGAGACGGACGTCAACTGCTGCTGGAAGGTCATCAACTCGGTGAAAGACGCCCTTTGGTCTGCCCGAAACCTGTTGTTCTCCCAGCACAGTGAGATGTCCGGAAGGGAATGCTGCCGGCTGGCACAGTCCAGGCTGCAGGACTACGTGCTGAGGGACGCACTGATGCTCGGTGCAGCCAATGCTAAGGCTCTGGGGGGAAGGACCACAGTCTGGGCTCCTTCTGCTACCGCACACGGAGGGGCTGAGCCGGGTGGGGAAGCCCCTTGAAGAATCACCTCAGGGAGCCACATGAGCGGCAACGTTTTGTGTAAAGTTTACACTGCTGGACGTGCCCACCATGGACAACAGTTTGCTCTGGTTCTTCGTTGGTAGATGTTTTAGTGTCAACAAAGGCTATTTTTGAAAATAACTGGACAGCTCGGCCCCGCCTCCTGCCTCAGCCCCGCCCCCAGACCCCGGCCACGCCCCCAGCAAACCCCAGCCCCACCCCAGAGCCCTAGCCCCGCCCCCACACCCAGGCCACGCCCTCAGAAAACCCCAGCCCCGCCCCCAGACCCCGGCCCCGCCCCCAGCAAACCCCAGACCCGCCCCCAGACCCCGACCACGCCCCCAGCAAACCCCAGACCCCGGCCACGCCCCCAGCAAACCCCCCCCCAGCCCCGCCCCCAGAGCCCGGCCACGCCCCCAGCAAACCCCCAGTCCCGCCCCCAGAGACCTAGCCCCGCCCCCAGACCCCGACCACCCCCCCAGCAAACCCCAGCCCCACCCCAGACCCCGGCCACGCCCCCAGCAAACCCCCCCCAGCCCCGCCCCCAGAGCCCGGCCACGCCCAACCCAGGCACCGAGCCCAGGCTCCTTCGCCCGCCCGCCCCGCCGCTGTGGCCCCGCTCACGTCCGCATCCTTCACGTCATCCTCCGGCCCCGCCCACTCGCCGGGAATTTTCTTCTACGTCTAACGGTGGCGGTGACGTACTTCCGCTGTAATGGCGTCGCAGAGGAGACGGGGTCTTCAGAATGTGAGGAACTGGGAGACGGGGGACGGAACGGAGGGAGGGGGAGGGGGAGGGGGAGGGGGAGAGGGGAGAGGGGAGGACGGGAGGGGGAGGTGGAGGTGATGGGGGATAGGGTGGGAGGGGAGGGAATAGGGTGAGGGGGATGGGAGGGGCGTGAAGGGGTGTAGGGTGAGGTGAGGGGGTGTAGGGTGAGGGGAGGGGGAAGGGGGTGAGGGAGATGGGGAAGGGTGGGTGGGGAGTGTGGATAGGGGACGGGGATATGGGGCAGGGGAAAGGGGATAGAGGGGAGGGGGTAGGGAGAGGGGTTGGGGAGGAGGATAAGTGGGGATTGGGAGAGGAGGAACAGAGCGGAAGGAGAGAGAAGAGGATAGGGGAGGCGGGAGAGAGGGGGAAGGGAGGGGGAGAGGAAGATGGGGAAAGAACGGGTGGCGAGGATATGGGGGACTGAGAGCAGCTGTAGCCTCCCCTTCCCCCCTCGCTGAGTGTGAGGGAGACTGGTGATCATGTTTGGACATTGCTGTCTGATTTCCCACCGTGACCAGGAGCAGCCTAGCTGGACAGATGACCTCACTGTGTGCCACCTGTCGGGGATTGGTTATGGCACAAACCGCATTTACCAGCTGGATGGAACCAGCACTGAGGCCCACACCTTGGAGGATGGCTGGCTGAGGTTTCGGTGAGTTTTAACCCTGGACCATCTTCTGGGTTGAGTTCTAGTTTGTAAGAGATTTAATGTTGGTTGTTTGGGATCAGAGTTTGTGACGTGGACCAAAGAATTTGGCTTTGATCTTGTTAATATTGAATTGAAGGAAGTCTTCACTGATTCAGCAGTGTGTGCTAGATAAACAGTGTGACTTAACTAGAGGCCATAGATAGGCTGAGGCAGATGGTGGTGAAGTTAAGCTGAGTATTAGTTATGAGCAACCTGACTTAATTTCCTTGGATGGCCAATCTATCCTTTCCAAAGAAGATGGTTACTGGTCTGTGGGTGTTTCTGAAATCCTACGACTTAACCCTGAACCAATGTGACTTGGTATAAGCTGTTTTCTATTAGTTTTGCAAAATGCTTTTGGGCTCTCTGTAATGGTTTTATTCAAATGCAAGTTGATGTCGTTGTAGGGGCAATGTTTGTGTCATTTCCTGGAAATTCATTACTCTTTGGACGAAAGAGTTCTTCCTCCTTTCCCTTGCTATTCCTGTGAAAATTGCACAGAAGAATAAAATCCAACCCTCAAAATGTGCTCAGTGATCAGAAAGTAGGTTCTGGCATATGTTCCTGTTGGGCATGGTGAGTGAGTGGACTGGCGTACTTCCCTCTATTATTGTGACACCGATCCCGATTAGTTTATTGTTGATGATGAGAATAGGTCACCAATGAAGGACAGAATCCGGGTTAAAATTTTCTTTCCCATTTCTGTTGAAAACAATTTAAGATGGGTCACCAGTGGATACTATAAGTTTAAAGGGCAATTTTTAAAAAATTTTTTTCACACTTTATATCAACATTACAACAACTTGTCAAAGTGAAAGTTGACTGAAGCCAAACTGTTCCTTGTTGAACTGGTGTGTTCACTAACTGAGTCATGTTTGACCCTGAGATAAACTTCCAGTCACATACCCACTAAAGCAAATTCCATTTAAGTTCTGCTTTTAACATGAGAAACCCCTTCCAAAGCATTTTACTGGAGTCAAACAAAAGTTCATGCCAAGCCACATGATTTGTTAAATGATTAAAGATTAAAGTGTAGGTTTTAAGGAGTGTCTTAAATGGAAAAAGAAGTTCTGGGAACGAAGGGTTTGGGGGCCAGAGGTGGAAGAGTGGAGATAGCTCAGGGCTGTCGGGTGGGAGGAGATTCTAAAGCTATTATGAATTAAAGAGGGTTTTCTGTTCAACAGAAGCATATAATGCAGGTGAGTTAATGTTGAAAAAATTATTGTCTTGATCAGGAGGTATAGAAATCATCTTTTATAAAGATTTAGCATAACCTTTAATCCAAACTATCACTGGCAGACAGACGGGATTAAGGTAAGTCTGAAAGCGTTTAATAATTAAGGGCAAAAGAATAACCAGGGAAAGAGTAGGGCCCATTAGGGTCAAAAGATGTAATCTTTTCAGAGGCAGGTATAGGTGAGGTCCTAAATGAATACTTTTCATCGGTATTCACAAAGGATATGGGTTTTTGTAGTTGGAGAATTCAATAAAGGGGAAGGAGAAATTCTAGTGCAAGTCTCAGTAAATAAAGAGGAGGAACTTGATGTCTTAGCAGGCTTAAAGGTAGATAAATCCCCAGGGCCGGATGACATTTATCCCCGGATACTATAGAATGCAAGGGAAGGGATTGCTGTGGTGCTGGCTGAGTTTTGAAATCTTTAGCCACAAGTAAAGTACCAGATGATGGTAGGACGGCAAATATGGTCCCACTTTTCAAGAAGGGCAGCTGGGGAAACCCTGGTAACAATAAATCTGTGAGCCTGATGTCAGTAGTAGGTAAATTATTGAAAAAAATTCTGAGGGACAGGATTAATGGTCACATGGAAAGGCAGGGACTGATTACAGACAACCAGTACGGCTTTGTCAAGAGCAGATCCCATCTGAAGTAACAAAGTGTATTGACAAGGACAGTGCAGTAGCTGTGGTAGCATGGACTTCACTAAAGCATTCAAGAAGGTCGCACATGGGAAACTGTTCCAAACGGTTAGGGCCCGTGGTAAATTGGATCCAAAATTGGCTTGACAATAGGAGACAAGAGGGTGATGGTGGAGGGTTGTTTTGTGATTGGATGCCTGTGGCTAGTGGTGTTCCACAGGGATTGGTGCTGGGACCCCTGTTTTTCATGCACGTGAGTGATTTGGATTTAAGAGGCAAGATCAGTAAGTTCACAGACGACATGAAGATTGGTGGAGCTGTTGCCAGTGTGGAGAGTAGTCTTCGATTGACACAAGAGGTTTTGCAGATGCTGGAATCTGGAACAACACAGAATGCTGGAGGAACTCAGCAGGTCAGGCAGAATCTATGGAGGGAAATAAACAGTCGACGTTTTGGGTCGAGACCCTTCGTCGGGACTGGGCTTAGGCTACAGGGTGGTATCAACGTGTTGGTGAAATGGGATGAGAAATGGCAGATGGAGTGATAAATGTGAGGTGATGCACTTTGGGAGTACTAATGAGGCTAGAACATACACCTTGAAAGGCAGGGTCTGAGGGAGTATTGAGGGACAGAGGGACCTTGGTGTGCAAGTCCAAATGTTTTGAAGGTGGCAGCACAGATAGGTAACGTGGTTAAGAAGGCATATGGAATATTGGCCTTCGTTAGTCAGGGCACTGAGTACAAGGGTAGGGAGGTTATGCTGCAACCTTAAAACATTGGTCAGCCCTCAGCTGGAGAACTGTGTGCAGTTCTGGTCACCACACTATGGGAAGGATGTGATGGTGCTGGAGTGAATGCAGAGGATATTCACCGGGATGTTGCCTGGGATGGAGTGTGTCAGTTATGAGGAGAGAGTAGGTCAGTTTCCCTGGAGTGGAGGAGGGTATGATGGGACGTGATTGAGGTATATAAAATAGTGATGGGTATAGATAGGGTCTATAAATAGATGCAGAAAACTTTTCCCTTATCAGAGGTGAACAAAACCAGAGGATGTAGATTTGGGGTGAGTAGAAGATTTAGAGAGGATCTGAGGGAGATCGTTTTCACCCGGAGAGTGGTGAGTACCTGGAATGGACTGCCTGAGAGAGTGGTGGAAGCAAAATCGCTGACAGCATTTTAAGAAGGGTCTAGATGAGAGTACTTGAATCACTTAGGCATAGAAGGCTATGGGCGAAGTGCTGGAATTAATATGGATGGGTGCCCACTGGTCACTGGTGGGCTAATTGGCCTGTTTCCTTTCCTTCCCCCTGAGCCCAGCTGACTTGAATCTGATTTCCCTCTCCTCCAGAGAAGACGAGTGTTTCCTTTATGGGGTCTTCAATGGATACGATGGAAGCCGAGTCTCAAAGTTCGTGACACAAAGGCTGACAGCGGAGCTCTTGCTGGGACAGCTAACTCTGAGTCACAATGATGCTGACGTACGCAAGGTGTTATTGCAGGTATTGTCCTCCAGATCTGAATCTAGTTCATCATATTGGGGCTTGCCGGGAGGTGTGGGGCACCTGTCTTCACATTACACAGGGATAGTGTCACAGAGATACTCAGAAATATCCTGCTCAATGAGGAGATTGTAAAAGATTTCAGGAAGCACGGAATAATGAAAAAGGCATCTATGTGGCAAATGAAATTAAATGCTGAGAGGCACATAGAGCATTTTGGGCAAAAGAGCATCTTAAAAAGGATCAGAGAAACTTGGGTGTATGCTTAAACAAGTTCTAGAAATTTTCAGGACAAATTGAGAAGTCTTGTGGGATCAGTTGTTTTAAAATAGAGACCTGAAATACAAGCAGTGTGGTTACGCCAGACCTCGATAGATCGCCGATTAGGCGAACTTGATTTGGACATCACCCAGAAAGGATATAAAGACCTTGGTCAGGATACAAAGGAAATCTTTGGGTAAGGGATTACACTTCTGTAGAAGCTGAGGGCGAGGGATTTCTTAAAAGCAAAGAAAATGACGACAATAAGGAATTAAAATCATGAATGCGATTGTAGAGTAAATAAGGAAAAGCAGCTTCTAGTGTCATAATGGTTGAGTACGATTGAATTTTTCATTCACTTGTGGGAGAGAAGAATGGGTCCAAGACAAGTATTTTAAACTTACCTAAAGGCAACCATGAGGTATGCTACGTAACATGAACTGGCAAATTAGGTTAAGGGGTCAGTTAGGTACACTAGCAGGCATTAATGGGGATCTTTCAGAATTAGAATAGATGCAGTTCAATGCCAAAGATAAATTCCGAAAGATCTACCATCCATGGTTAAGTAAAAAAAAAATTAAAGTTAGTATCAGACTTGAAGCATATAACTGCATAAAGACAGGTGGCAGGTCGGAAGTCGTGGCATCCGTTAGTCTCACAAGACCATGGACCTGTGCATTGGAGAGTCTTGCTTCAGTCGGTAGTGGTAGAGCAGCGTCTGTTGTGACTGTAGAGGCCTAAACGGGAGTGACAGTCTCGGCTGCAGTGACTGCACTTGAAGGCGCTGTCCTCCTGTGTTGCTTTGGTGCTGTTTTTCCGGCGAGTGCACTTTTCTTCAGCAGCTAGCCTCAGCTTCTCTTCTCGTTTCAGACCTCTGTGTAGTTCCAGCCTCCAGCGAGAGCGATCGCTTGCAATTTCTTCCCACCTCTCGACGTTCTTAACAGGTCGGAAGACAGGTCTGAAATATTTAAAAGTAGCTAATGGCTGAAAGATCAATAAGGAAGGAAAAATTCAAGTATGCTCTAAGCTAGTCAGAAATGTAAGAACAGATGGTAAAAGCTTCAGAAGATGTTTTGAAAAAAGACTGAGCAGCATGCGCACTGGTGCTATAGAAAGTAAGTTTAGGGAATTCATAGTGGAAAGCAATGAGATGGCAGATGAATTAACCTGTTTTACACCAGTCTTCACCGTAAGAAGATACAAGTAACATTCCAGAAATATCCGTAAATTGTGAATTGGAAGGAAGGGACTTGGGGAAAATTACAATTCAGGGCGCTGGCACTGAGCGGACTGTTAGAGCTGTGGGTGACAAGTTTCCTCGTCCTTTGTTTTCATTGAATGAGATAGTTGGTGTATTGGTTTAATTGACCAAAATTCCCTAGATTCCCAAGGTTCCATTAGGTAGGAAAATAGTAAAGATCATTCCTTTATTCAAAAAGGGAAGGAGATGGGAAATTAGAACCGATAGACTTAAATTGTAGATTAAATGACAGAAGCTTATTATTTAAAAACATTAAAACACTAAGAAAAATTTATAATAATCAGGCAAAGTTGACGTGAGTTTTGTGAAAGGAAATCATGTTTGACCAATTTATTAGAGTTCTTTGAAGAAGTATTATGTGCTATGGATACAGGACAAGCAGTAGATGTGCTGTACTTAGATATCCAGAAGGCATTTGATAAGGAGTTGCTTCAAGAGGTTATTGCAGAAAGTAATAGCTCATGATGTAGGAGGTAACACACAGATTGACTGGCTGATGGGAAACAGAAGGCATAAATGGGTTGCGATAGTAGAAAACGCTATAAATACAGCAGGGTGGGCAGCATCTGTGGAAAAACAGCGTTAGTGTTTCAGGTCAAAGACCCATTCAAGAGAACAAACAGATCAAAAACAGAAATGCTGAAAGAACTCAACCAATCAAGCAGCATCTGTGGAAAGACAAACCAGTCAACGTTTCAGATTAGAGACCCTTCAGAAGGAGAGAAAGCAAGTTAGTGTAAGCAATGGTCAAGTTAGTGTAAGCAATGGTCAAGTTAGTGTAAGCAATGGAGGTGGAGAAGGGCAGTGGGTGGAACAAAGAGAATGCCAGTAATAGGGTGAGGTGATGACAACCGTTAAATGAGCAGTTGAGCTCCTTTGTCAGTGTAACGTGTTGCAAGTGTTATGAAGTCTGGGTGACGTTGGATAGTCGACGTACTGAACACGGCAGAATATACACATGAAAGTAAAGGGAAGAGGACTGGCAGCGCAAGTGGCCAGTACAGGAACAAACAGAAAGACAGAGCAAGTTATCTGCAGTGGGAGAATTCAGTATCGAGTCCTGAGGCTACAAGGTGCCCAAACAAAAAAAAAATGAGGAGTTGTTCCTCAAGTTTACGTTGGTCTTTGTTGCAACAGTGCAGGAGACCACAGACAGAGATCAGAGTGGGATGGTGAATTAAAATGACAGGTGACCAGGAGCTTGGGGTCACCCCTGTGGACTGAGCACAGGTGCTCTGCAATGTGATCACTCAGCCTGCGTTTGGTTTCCCCAGTGCAGAGGAAGGGACACTGTGAACACCGGACACAGTACAATAGGTTGGAAAAAGTGCAAGTGAATCGCTGCTTCACCTGCAGTGATTGTTTGTGCCCCTGGATGGTGGGAGGGGAGGGAGTGAGAGGACAGGTGCCTCCTGCATTGTTACAACAAGGACTGATGTAAGCTCGAGGAACAACGCCTCACTTTTCGTCTGAGCATGTTGCATCCTGCAGGACTCAATATTGAATTCCCCAACTTCAGGTAACTTCCTTTGTTTGTTCCAGGACTGGGCATTTATGCTCCCTCTGTTTTTTCATTCGTATATTCTGACCTGCTCAGCATGTCCCACTAGGCCGGTCTATCCAACATCACCCAGACTTCACACATTACACTGACAAAGGAGCTCAACTGCCCATTGAGTGTCCTCCGTCACTTCACCATATTACTGACAGTCCCTTTGTTCCACCCACTGCCCTCCCCCACCTTCTCTGTTACTTAGACTAACTTGCTTTATCTCTTAGTTCTGGTGAAGGGTCTTTGACCTGCAAAGTGAACTGATTTCTCTTTCCGTAGATGCTGCTTGATTAGCTGAGTCTTCAAGCATTTCTATTGTTTCCTGCATCCGCAATTTTCTGTTTTCCTTTCCTGGTATAAATGGGTCTTTTTCTGGTTAGCAAGATGTGATAAATAATATGCCAGGGGTTGATGCTGGGACCTTAACATTTTTGAATTTATATATATATATATATATATAGCTTGCATGAAGGTATGGTTACTGAATTTGTACATTACAGAAAGATGGGTAGGATAGTAAGTTGTGAAGAGGACATATGAGGTTACAAAGGTTAAGTGAATGGGCACGGATCTGGTAAATGGAGTATAAGGTGGGAAATGTGAAATTATCCATGAAGGAAGGGAAAATATCAAAAAGGAATATTTTATCAAAATGGTGAGAGATTGCAGGACCCTGAGATGCAGAGTCCTAGTGCATGACGTGACGAAGGCTAGAGAGGAAGTGCAGGTAATTAGGAAGGCTAATAGATTGTCATTTTCTATTGCTAGGAGAATTGCAAAAGTAGGGAGGTTATACTTCAGTTATATGGGGCATTGGTGAGACCGCTTCTGGAGTACTGTGTACATGGTCGGTCTCGCATAAGTAGAACGACCATGTACACTACTCCAGAAGTGGTCTCACCATTGCAAGCTGTTCAGAGAGGGTTGACTAAACGAATGGGCCAGTTCTCTTGTGAGAAACAGTTGGACAAGCTTGGCTTGTATCCACTTAAATTTAAGAGTGAGATGCAGCTTGATTAAGCATAAGATCCTGAGAGATCGTTACAGAGGATGTGGCAAGGATGCCTCCTCTTGTTGAATTGGGCTGTTCTTTTGTGTGCTGTTGTCAGCCTATGACAAAGAAATAAAATCTGTTCCCAGTTTGCCTCGAGTGAATCAGTTGGCAGGTGTGAGCAAATGGCTGCACAGTTTGAGGGCTCCGTGTTCTCTTTCCCACAGGCCTTCGATGTGGTGGAACGCAGCTTCTTCGAATCCATTGATGATTCTCTGGCAGAAAAGGCCAACCTGCAGTCTCAGCTTCCCGAGGTAACAACCCATGTCTGTAAACATTGATCTTATATTCTCTAACACTGACCCGTTGGGGCAAAGTGCACACTTCTGTACTGGTAAGCTTTTATATAACCCCATGTACATCATGTGTTGGTATCATGGTTAAACCAGCACATTGCGTGATAGGATTCCAATGGCTGGCATCAAGATGTCTGGCTGATAAGTCCCTCTCCAGAAGCATGATTCCATAATCCAAGCCGAGAATTTCTATGCAGTAACGAGGGAGTCCTGGACTGTCATTGGTGTTGTCTTTTGGAAGTAAAACAGAGATCCTGTCTGCCTTGTCGTGGATGAGTGGGGGGGGGGGGGCTCCTGTGGCACAGATGAAGGTGGCACAGTGGAACTCTCCTGGTATCCTGGCCAATATTTATTCTTAAACCAGCATTGCTGGGCACAGATGATCTGCTCATGGCTTGATTGCTGTTAGTGAGAATTTGCTGTGTATGATAGGCTGCTGTGTGCCTTGCAACACGTCAGAGGTTTCGACAGGGAAGCACTGCGTGATGTCCTGAGGTTGCAAAAGGAACTATTGATGCAAATTCCTCATAGGGAAGTTTTGAGTAAAATGGGCTGAGATATTAGTCCCTTGGCAGTAGATTTCTCTTCCCTTTTGTAGACTTGCGTACAGACAGGCAGGGAGGGGTCAGACTGATTCACCTGTGTGCTCAGAGCATTCTTCTGTGCAGGATAGACATTGCTGAAAGATCTGTGGGATTGAAACACAGAAAGGAAAGAATAGTTCGCTGCAGACCTTTCCTTTTCATTTTCACATGGAATTACGTAGATTCTTCAGTGTTTTCCTGCACCAACACTAACTGCACAGTTGACCCAGCTGAGTCGCCCAAGGCACTCCCACTCTCCATCTCTCTGTCTTCCTGCTTCATCTTCAGCAGGGCCTAAAAAAAGTATCTCAGCAGGGAATGCATTAATTCCTGCCATGTTTATGCACCATAGGAGGCACCTACCTGGGTCACTTGATACTTTCAGGATATATTTGTGTCCCTTTCTCATTCCTGCGTTTGTGTAGATTTTCCTTAAATGCACCTACTCCCATATGTCTTGCTATTCATTGTAATGAGCTCCACATTTCTGCATTCTAGAGTAAAGGAATTTTTTCTGCATCTCCTCTTGGATTTATTAGCAACTGTCCTATTTTGCTCCCACAGATTTTGGTTCATCACAAGTGAAATGCTTTTGTGATCCTGAACACCTCTATCATCACCCCTCAGCTTTGTCAGGAAAGACAAGTGAGAATGTGATGCTGCCTGGGCAGTGTAGGATGGTGTGGTTAGGGTGAGATTCTCATTTGTCACTCCCTCACCAGGATAGTCTTTGACATTTCCTTGCAAATAATTCCAGACAGTGACACTATATTTGATGCTGGACAATAAATGTGCTTTATTCCGGTAGAATTATTTGTATATCCGGCCACAGATTTTGCAATTTCCATTTTGAGAACAGGCCCATTATCTCTGTTTCCCTAGTACGATAAGATGAACTTTTAACCTCACAATCTACCTCGTTATGACCTTGCACTTTATTATCCACCTGCGCTGCACTTTCTCTGTAGCTGTGACACCTTACTCTGCTTTCTGTATTTTACCTTGTACTACCTCGATGCTCTGTGTAATGGATTGATCTGTATGAACAGTGTGCAAGGCAAGCTGTTCACTGTACCTCGGTATAAGTGACCGTAATAAACCAATTGCAATAATAAACCAATTCCAATTCCTGCCTGGGCAAAATCATAGTCATACAGCATGGAAACACATCCACACCAACCAGTGGGCACCCATCCGTATTCATCCCATCTTCCAGCACTTGGGTCATAGCCTTCTCTGCCTTGGTGATTCAAGTGCTCGTCTAGACGCTTAAATGCTGTCAGTGACCCTGCTTCCAGCACTCTCTCCGGCAGTGCAATCCAGGTACTCACTGCTCTCTGAATGAGAAAAGTTCCCCCTCAGATCCCGTCTAAATCTCTTTCCCCCTACCCTAACCCTAAATCTTTGTCCTCTAGTTTTATTCGTCTCTGATAAGGGGATAAAGATTCCTGCTACTGTACGTACCTGTCTGTTACCATCAACTCCCTTTAATTCATCTGATGATATACCCTTTTCAAAAATATTGGTACCATTTCTGCCTCAAGTTCGAACGCTGCCATTGCTGCAACTCTTGAACTCTATCCTCTCCCTGACTTTACTTCTCCACGTCCCTGTTGTCTCAATCCCTCGATGTTGCCCCTTCTAATTTGTGGTTTGTGCTTGTCTCGCAGGGCATTCCTCACTCCCAGCTTCCACAACAGTATCAGAAACTCCTGGAAAAACTCAATAAAATTGAACAGGAGATTGCAGGAGGAACAACTGCCATTGTTGCGCTCATTCTCAACAACAAACTCTACATTGCCAACATAGGTACTCAGCTATCCTCTCGCTGTTGAATGGTTGTTATACAGGTCTTCATGTATCTGCCTGTTGTACTCCTAACACTGCTCATCTCTTGTCCCTCACTCCCAGAGCTGCCTTAGTTCAACATCCCATCACTTTGTCCTGCTTCCCTGGAGTAAGCAACGTGAGAGCACGAGGCAGCTCACAAGCGGTGCCTCCTGTACCCTGCAGGAGTGGTCTTGCCTACCATACCTACAGTGGGAGTGGAGCCGGGCTTGTTTGGGGTCTCTAGGAGGACCTGTGTAGAGTTATTGGCCTCCTGGGTTTGAGTACAGTTGGCATTTGTTGGTGCTGAATTACGTGTGCACCATTCTCCTCTGCCTTCCCCAATCACCAATGCACCCCTGGAGATGTCACCTGCCCTGCCCTCTCCATTGATCTGGTGCCTTCTGTGACGGCCCCTCTTTCCCCCCGACCTCCGCTCCACCCACGTGCCAAGCTGATCCAGCACTGAGAAATGTGAGATTCAGCATTTTAACTAGGCTCCTGTTCCTGTTTGGCAGGCACGAGCCGAGCCTTGCTGTGTAAATCCACTGCAGACGGACAGCTCCAGGTGACTCAAGTCAGCGTCGATCACACGACAGACAATGAGGACGAGCTCTTTCGCCTGTCGCAGCTTGGTGAGTGACCTTGACGCAGAGGACATTTCCAGCTGTGGCATCTGGTGAAAATTCAGGTCTCAAATCAGAATCAGGTTTATTATCACTGACGTGTCATGAAATGTGTTGTTTTTCGGCAGCAGTACAGTGCAAGACATAAAATTTACTATAAGTTACAAAAATAAATAGTGCAAAAGAGGAATAACGAGGTAGCGTTCATGAATTCATGGACCGTTCAGAAATCTGATGGCGAAGGGGAAGAAGCTGTTCCTGAAATGTTGGGTGTGGGTCTTCAGGCTCCTGTACCTCCTCCCTGATGGTGGTAACCTGGAGAGGGCATGTCCTGGGTGGTGAGGGTCCTTAATGATGGATGCCGCCGCCTAGAGGCACCGCCTCTTGATGGCAAGCAGGGTTGTGCCCGTGATGGAGCTGGGTGAGTCTACAACCCTCTGCAGTCTCTTTCGATTGATTTGTGGGCTGGTTTGACACTGGGGCTAAGAGGGACAAGCATCCCACAGACTTAACTCTGAATCTGCTTTTTACCCTTGAATTTAGGTTCTGCTATAATGTAATGGGCAAAGTTCTTATGTTGAATATGCAGTGTCTGGAAACCTCATAAAAATTGGAGTTGATGCATGTTCTCTCGATTCTCCTTGAGTTCTTCTATTGAATCTGGGCCATTAAACAAAACCTTGTTAAAGCCAACACAGGAAAGAGGCCTCGGTGTATGCAGGCTTCCAACACTGCTAATTTTCTGCATTTGACAGCTGGCAGCTGTGGGACTGAGTTTCCCTCAGAGAGAAATCCTGCTGTGTAAATGTTAACAATCTAATTACAACTGTGAAAGTGGAGGGGGAGATCTGACCACATCGGCCACTTAACATTGGAGGGACTTGGTGGAATTCATGATCACACCCTCCATTTATAACACGGGAAGGAACAGAATGGAGCAGATATGGTCTTGCTTGTGTTTCTTGAAAAAATAATCCAACGCCAAATATGGTTGTAGATTTAAACTCTTTTGTACAAAGCAGTAGTGTTTATGGAGGAATGCATTTTTTCTGTTAAGAAATGTTACCTCAGTGGAGCCTTTCTATCCTAATTCTCTACAATGAAATTTGATTCTTTATAGTTGCACACTGACTCACTGTGCCACAACACTTCAGCAACAATTCTAATTGCTACAAATGAAGCTCTTATCCCCAATACCTTATCACAAGACAGGCTCAGCCACTTCATGAAACATGAGAAGAAAACTGCACAGGCATGAAGTGTACATCCTGTACAGTCAGCAGAATTTAAATAGCACAGTCAGCAAAACTGTCCCCTGACCTGTTAAATCATAAAGCATCCTCTAAATGAACAACATAAACCATGTCCCCATTAATAGCTGCTGTATTAATCCACCAGTGGTTACAAGTAAGAAAAAAAAGCCAGGAATCTGAAATGAAACTAAATTCTAATTATTTATGAATGCAAATTTGTCTTCCATTATATGTCAGTGTTTAAGACAGGGGGCCTTTTTCTCAAGTCAGATGCAGATGAAGGCACAATTAGTCACTGCTCCCGGTGCTTGGATGCTCCAGGTCGGCGTGTGGTTCTGTCCCGATGCTCTTACTCGCTGCTCAGAATGAAAGGAATATTAAATTTTCATTTTGTCTCTAGGTCTTGATGCTACAAAAATTAAACAATGTGGGTTGATTGGAGGTCAGGACAGCAGCCGCAGGATTGGAGACTACCGAATGAAGTACTGCTACAGTGATGTGGAAATGTTGAGGTAAGGAGGATTTATTCCTTATGTGTTACTAACTTCCCTGTTGCGCCTGCATGCTTGCTTTCAGTGACCAGTGCACAAGGATACCCAAGTCTTGTTGCACCTCCCCCTTTCCCTGGTCACTTGCCATTCACATTATCATTTGCATTCCTGTCAGTGCCACTGCAGTGGATAAACCTCCAATTTGTCCACATTATACTGCATCTGCCATACCGTTGTTTGTCCAGACAACCTGTTTAAATCACACGGCAGCCCCTCTGCATCTCCGTCACAGCTTACACTCCCACCCAGTTTCATGTCGTCCATAAATCATTAATACAGGTGGGAGGGGTTTGCATTCCTATGGTCTCAATGATCGTAATGTGAAGCCTCATCATCTGTTCGTGCATCAAGAAACCAAGTTGGAAAATTTTTTTAAATTATTATTTATTTACTTCTTTTTACACATAAATTACACGAGAGTGAATTTTATTCCATATCTGAAATTTTTGGGTTCTGATAACTTGAATTCTGTTAGGGTGATTTTTTTTGTTACCCGAACAGCTGTAAAGTTGGAGTCGCCTGTATATCTATTGTGAATGGTTCGGGTCCAAGTATCGAACTCTGCAGCACCCACCGATCACAGATGGCCACTCAGGAAAAGGGCCTATTTATTCTTTCTTTGCTTCCTCCCGACTGCCAGCAAATCCTCTGTATATACCAATACCTGGCTCTCAATCACATGTGCTTTAATTTTGCCCATAGTGTGAGTGGTAAAATCTAAGGGGAGTTGATAAAAATGTGGAGAGGATAAAAATGAGATTAATGTAGGATTAGTGTAAATGGATGTTTGATGGTCAGTGTGGACTTGTGGGCAGAAGGGCCTGTTTCTCTGCTGCACCTTTCTGACTCTGATGTAGCCGCCAGTCTCCCGGCGCCGGGCCCCCGGTCTCCCGGTGCCGACCCCACCATTTGTTTGCATTTGCCTCGTGCTGACGTTGTTGATTTACAATGACAATAATCTGACTTCTTTCTCGGGTAGCCCTGCCAAGACGAAGCCAGTGATCGCAGAGCCAGAAATTCACGGAGGACAGTCGCTGGATGGGGTGACGGGGTTTTTGGTGCTGATGACAGATGGACTGTACAAAGCCCTGGAGGCAGCTCATGGTCCTGGACAAGCCAATCAGGTGAGGCCGTGCACACCATCAGAGCACCATGTGTGTAAACTGATGCAGTCTGAGCCCTGAGCCTGAGGAGGGCGACTCAGTGAGGAGTAGGGATGGTGTCTGAGCCCTGGGTGCTGCTGGCTGGGACAGAGTGTGTGCCCTGGTCCTGGGCTGTGTGGAGGTGGGTCCAGCATCTCTCCAATGTGTGCTGCGGGGTTGTGTTGCAGTGTTTGGGGTTTGGGTTGGTACGTGCTGTGTGCTGTGGATCACTCTGTGCTCTGGGGTGGATATCAGGGTGCACTCTGTTGGTTGGGACTGGGGGTCTCGGTGCTGTATATGAGGGGCTTGGGTGTGTTGTGGGTGGTATGGGGAACAGTGTAGGGTGTGGATATTTTGGGAAAGAGATCTGGCATCTGCTGCAGGGGTGTTGTGGTGTGTGTGTGTGTGTGTGTGTGTGTGTGTGTGTGTGTGTGTGTGTGTGTGTGTGGTTGGGGGGGTGCGCAGTAGATGGCCACATGTTTGTTCCAGTGTGCAGTGTTTGAGGTCTGGAGGAGTGTGGGTATGTGTTTGATTGAGTGTGTGGCTGGGTATATTTTTTTGCAGTGTGGGGTACACTGTGTGTGGGGGCTGGGTATGTGTTCAGCAGTGTGTGCTGTAGGGTGGGTGTAGTGTGTTTTATGTCTGTGTATGGACAGGGTGAATGGGTACGTGTTCGTTGCAGTGTGTGTGTGTGAGTCCATTGTTGGGGTTGGGTATGTGTTCAGCATTGTGTGCTCTGGGGTGGGTGTAATGTGTTGTATGTCTGTGCCTGTGTATGGACAGGGTGAATGGGTACATGTTTGTTGCAGTGTGTGGGTTCCAGTGTTGGGGCTGGGAATGTGTTCAGCAGCCTGTGCTCTGGGGGTGGGTGCAGTGTTGAGGGAGATCAGCTGGTGTGGGCCCTGAGTTGAGGTATGAGCTGAGCAGCAGACATGTGGACTGCTGACCATGTTCCTGAGCATTGCCCGGACTTGTCCTGACTCCTGGGGTGAGGGTTCTGTTTGTTACTGAGTTGCTCCCGTCTCCCCTCACAGGAAATCGCAGCCATGGTAGCCACTGAGTTTGCACTGCAGACGAGGCTGGACGCTGTGGCCCAGGCGGTGGTTGACCGAGTTCGACGGATACATCGCGATACCTTCATCAGTGGAGGCGAAAGGTCAAAGTTTTGTGACAGACATGAAGACATGACCCTACTTGTTCGAAACTTCAACTACCCTCTGGGGGAGATGAGCCAACCGTCCACAAGCCCGACCCAGGGTAAGTGAGACCACCGTGTGCTGTTTGGGTGTTTTCTGTGTCATCACAGCCAGTCATTGAGCCAAGCCCCGGCATTTGGCCCAGCTGGCTTCTTGGTGCTTGTGGTTTAGCTCTAACCCTTTAGACATCCAGTGATGTTGGAGGACTACGGTTATAGAGCAGTCTCAATGAGTTGCTGACTTTGTCTGTTTCCCACGCTGTTGGTTGTACTTCCCCCACCAGTACTGGGAACTTGGTGGGATAACTGTTGCGGAAGATGCCTCACCGACCACAGAAGTTCTGAAGGAAGGGTGAAATCTCAAAACGAAGGCGCTTGTTTGTATTCCACAGACATTGCCCTTCTACTGAACAATTGTTGCTAATGTACATACAAAATAAGGCCGTGTGTTGTGTGCAGACTGGTCAGCTGTGGAAACCATTAGAACAGAGGCTGACTCATCCTTGACAGGAGGTCCCATGAGCACGTTTCTGCCTGAGTCATTCTTTAATCTGCCTCATTGAGTTTTCCCACCCCACACCTTCCTAACTCCCTATCCAGCAATAGGGGACTTGGTGCTGCGTCAGTGGTGATACAGAAATACGACCTGCATATCATGCCAGGTGACGTACTCCTCCGTGCAGGTAGTGTGTAGGACGGGGGTCAGCAGCACGGAGTAAGTGACCTGGCATGATATGCAGGTCGTATTTCTGTGCCCAGTGTAAGACGATAAGATATCTTTATTAGTCACATGTACATCGAAACACACAGTGAAATGCATCTTTGCATAGAATGTTCTGGGGGCAGCCCGCAAGTGTCACCACGCTTCTGGCGCCAATATAGCATGTCCACAACTTCCTAACCCATACGTCTTTGGAATGTGGGAGGAAACTGGAGCACCCGGAGGAAACCCACGCAGACACAGGGACAACGCACAAACTCCTTACAGACAGCAGCCGGAATTGAACCCGGGTCACTGGCGCTGTAATAATGTTACACTAATCGCTACACTACCGTGCCGCCCTATACCGTAGCGTGTAGGAATCCAGCGTGACTGCCAAACAAAATATAAACCATGTTACTATAAACTAAAGGCAGCTAATTACTAAACAGAATAAGGAGCAGCTTAGAAAGATGATGGGAGAGACGATTGCGGACAATTGTGGAAAAAATGGGGAAACTTTGTCATTTGTGTGAAGAATTGGAGAATGATTAATAAGGGACTTGTTGAATATATTCAAGGCCACAATAAAGAGGGTTTACGAGGGAGTTGAGGGTTTAGGGGAACAGGAAGGGAGTGGAGCAGTGGCCATCCAGCAGTGACCCTACTGAATGGTGACATATCCTGAAGGGGTTGGGGCATTTGCCTACCACTGCTTTTTCTTCTATTGGGGTATGGCTAAGTACTGCACTCTTGAAGACCAGGTACCATAATGTGCCAGGTCACGTACTCCATGCTGCCGGCCCTCGTCCTGCACACTACCTGCACGGAGAATTAGCCTCCACTGACGCAGCACCAAGTCCCCTATTGCTGGATAGGGAGTTAGGAAGGTGTGGGGTGGGACAACTCAGTGAGGCAGATTAAAGAATGACTCTGGCGGGAATGTGCTCGTGGGTCCTCCCGTCAAGGATGAGTCAGGCTCTGTTCTAATGGCTTCCACAGCTGACCAGTCTGCGCACACACCTAGCCTTATTTCGTATATAATTGTTGGGATTCAGTCATAAAACTAATAATGTTAACGTAAATGAACACATTGTTTAAGGATTAATTAAGAGCTTAAAAATAGATCAGGGTGACCTCCAGGAAGATAGGATATGAAGTTGTGCAAACACCCAGCCCGTGTTCTTAATAGTTCATTGCATTCTGGAATGGTTCCAGTAGACCAGAGGAGGCTAATGCAGTCCTTTGAAATGGAAGGTGACGTAAAGGACCCGGTTAAATACAGGTCTATTAGGTTAATATCCATTAAAGGGACAATGCTTGAGGGAACCATTAGTAGTGCAGTTTGTGATGTCTCTGGTAGAGAAGGGAAGTTTGTGATGTCTCTGGTAGAGAAGGACATAATTTGACTCCCAAAAAGCATTTGGCAAGATGCCACACAAGATTGAAGCCTCTTGTAATATCGGTAATGGAATTAGTTGGATTGAGGACTGGCTGGCAGGCCTTGAGGTGGGTTGGGATCTGTTTGGAGGCTGATCTCTACAGACGCAGTACACAAACACTATCTTGATTGATGGTCTCGTTTTCAGGTATGGGGAAAGGCTGCAGATTGGTGAGATTTAGGCTGCAGGCTTCAGGCCAATCGTGATGACTGGCAAAATGTGTGTAAACTTGCACAGTAGGGGAATGGAATACTCAACTTTCGCACGCCCTTCAGGGGAAACATTAAAGAAGGTGGAGGGCAGAAGTTGGAGTGATAACAAGTAGAGTGCAAGAACAGAAATTACACGAGTGGGCCTTCTGTCTCTCTGAACCTGCTTTGCCATTTATCAAGATCACATCATGGCTGACCTCAATGCCATTTTGCTGCACTGTCCCCAGACCCCTTGATTTAATATCTGGACATCTATTGATCTCTTTGTGTATTTAGTGACTGAGCCTCCACATCTGTCCAGGGTAGAGAATTCCGAAGAATCACCATGCTCTCCATGATAGCACTTCTCCACAACTCTGTCCTAAACAACCTACCCCCCATTCTGAGATTGTGAGCCCTGGTTCTAGACTCCTCATCCAGGAGAAACATCCTCTCTGTGTCCAGCCTACCAAGCCCTGTTAGAATTTTGTAAGCTTCAATGAGGTCCCCTTTCATTCCTCTAAACCAAAGAAGACAGGCCTAGTCTACTCAAATCTCTTCTAGGAGGCAGTCTAGTGAACCTTTGCTGCATTCCCTCTGTATCAAGCATATCTAATTTTAGATGGGATCAGAACTGTATGCAACACTGCAGATTCATCTCATCAAGGCCCTAGATATATTCCAATCCTCTTGCAATAAAAGCCAACATCATTTTTCCTCTTAACCACTTGCTTCATTTTTCAGTGAGTTGTGTGCAGGACACCCAGGCCCCTTTAAACATCAATGTTACCCAATCTCTCTCCATTTAACCAATCCTCTCCTTTATTGTTCTAAGAACCAAAGTGAGTGACCTTGCATTTCTCCACATTATATTCCACCTGCCATGTTTTAACGCATTCAGTCGGCCTGTCAGTAACGCCTTGAAGCCTCTCCCCACTCGTAATCCGTAGAAATGTGACATTTGATCTGAATTTCCTTGTTTGCCCACTGCATTGCAGTGTTAACCAATTCCCAATCCATGCCAATATATTACCCCTTTTTCCCCGTGCTGTGATCTCGTAACCATCAATGAAGGACCTTCTGAAAATCTAAATACACTAGATTCACTGGTTCCCTCTTAACTACTTCACAAGTCACACCCTTGGAGAACTCCATGATTTTCCTTTCATAAATCTATGATGATGATGCTTAATTCTATCCTTTCAATGTGTTCTGTTATTCTGTCCCTAATAAATTCCAGCATTTTCTTTCCTTTTGTAAAGAGTGTTGGGACACATTCATTGGCAATTATAACATGAGACTTCCCATTTTGTATTCTTTTATGAGCTTGTTCAGAATAACCTCCAGTTTTAATCTTTTAATGTACAAAATAGAAACAGGTATCGATTGTAAGGCCTCTTGAGCCCGTTACACTAGGCCTGCAGATAATGGCCTTAGCTCCACTTTCCAGTCCAATCTTTGTGTTGCTTGGTTTGCTTAGAATCCAAAACATTTTAATAACATCCTTGTGCACTCAGTAAAGGATTGTTGAGAGCTTCGAGGATAGAAAATTGCACATTCACAGCACTCTTAAGTGGAGAGGCTTTTTGCTTATCTCAGCACAGATGCCGCCTGACCTGCTGAGTAACTGCAGCATTTTCAATTGTTTCAGATTTTTAATTTTTTTTTGCCTTTCCTTTACCCAACGTTCTGCCCCCACTTGTAGTCTTAGCGTCTGCCTTCATGTTTGTTCAAGTCATTCCAAGATCTTGTGTTTCTGAGGTCCAGTGTGTTTAGACATGCTTGGTTCTAAAGGTTAAATCTGCCCAGTCTCAGCTCCTAACATTGGTGGATATAAGTCAGTCTTTTCCAGTCTCTCCTCATCCCAGGAATCAACTTGGCGGACCTTCATTTCACCACCTTGAAAGCAAGCTTTGTCCTCCTTCCAACAGGGAGAGGGAAGGTCAAAATGCACACAGTGCTTCAGGTGTCATCTCACCAAAGCACAAGTACAGTGAGACTTCCTTTCACCTCCTTGCTACAAAGGCTTTTACATTGTAATTGCCATTTTTACCTATATGTTTACTCTCAGTATATAAGTTCAGGCACCCAATCTGTCCGAATAACTTCTAATTGTTTCCCACTAGTTAAACAAATACTTCATATGGAAATAATTAACCTCATATCCTCAGCCCACGTCACCTTACCCTAGTGTTTTTAAATTAATTTTTCAAAATTTGAACATTGCAAGACAGGTTTATTTTGCCCATCTCTTTTGCCCTTGAGAAGGTGGTGGTGAACTGCCTTCTTAAACCTCCCCAATGCTTCTGGTGAAGTTGTTGTTGGAGAGGGAGTTCCATGATTCAGACTCAACAGTAAAATTCCAAATGAGGAAGGTGCATGATAGGAGGGGAACCTGCATGGGGTGGTCTCATGTGCCTGAAGAGCTCACAGGTTTGAGAGATGCCGTCAGAGTAACCTGCGCGAGTAGCCACTGTGCGTTTTGTGCATGGTACACAGTGCGGTGGAGGGAGTGAATTTGGAACACCCTTCTCCTGTTTACTGTTTACTTGTGCTCCACCTTTCATGACCAGACACTGCAGGATTGCAGTGTTCCATCTGTTCCATTGCATGTTGCTTCATCGGTTCAGCCTGCATTAGTGCTGAGTTGCAGCCAGACCAGGTCGGCATCCCGTGCTTAGATATCCTTTTGCTGCTCCCGGTATGCCTCATGGGTGTCCAGATTTAAACCAGCAGAACTGCTCTGAGTCTATCCCGTTTAGTGTGGAGGGTGTCATTGGTGTGGAGACAGGACTTTGTCTCCACAAGGACTGTGTGGTTGTCATTTATACCAATGCTGTCATGAACAGATGCATCAAGCACAAGTAGACTGGCTAGGATAAGGTGCAAACAAGGAAGGCATATGATTGGAGGGGACAAATTGGATTTGACCAGCTTGAAGGATTTCAGTGATCCAGATGACATTTTACCACAATCGGTAGTTTTCTGGTCACTGATACTGTGACTTTTTAAAATTCCAGATTATATTAACTGAAACAGCTGCTGTGTCGGTTGTGAACCGCTTTGGGAACTTAATTGTTGCATCACCACCAGGCTCTCAGCAGATTCTTTGCTGCGTCTCGGTTTGCTCTCCCACCCACCTTTGTATCATTAGCAAAACTTGGACCAGTTCCGTTCAGCACTACCTTTGCAGATAAATAATGCATGAGGCTTTGGGATAGGTGCAGTGAAGGGAAACAACCAATTCCCACTCTGAAGCAACCAGGTTATTGAATAAACTGAAAGGTTTTACACTCTGTGCTCGAGAGAGAAACATGCTTGTGGAT
Organism: Pristis pectinata; assembly: GCF_009764475.1. Taxonomy (NCBI): domain Eukaryota; kingdom Metazoa; phylum Chordata; class Chondrichthyes; order Rhinopristiformes; family Pristidae; genus Pristis; species Pristis pectinata. The sequence continues at coordinate 17,302,286 of NC_067437.1, read as the reverse complement.
CTGACTGCAGTTCATTAACCGATGAAGAGCAGGTTGGTTTTCCAGTTAAATGCATCAGTTAGAACCAGCAGTTGTGATTTTAATTCCTGCAAAGTTGGATGCAGGGGTGGTTCTTACTCTGGAGATGCCTCTTGTAGATTGGCTGATTACTAAATCCTGTATTTGGCTGTGCAGAAATCACTACACACAAGCTGCGTGGGGCATTGGTCAGGGTGATCTAGTTTAATTTTAATGATCAAGGAAAGCTGGAAGGGAACTTCTAGATTTATTTTGCTAAACTTGGTTGGCCATTCAACCAAGGAGACAATGTGTGTCTGGGTAGGGGGTCAAGTGTGTATTGTGATGCACAAATTTGTATGGGAGACAGATTAGAACAGAGAGAAGCCTTTCCCTGCCTGTATGTATGTTTGTCTTAATTACTGATCTGTCTTTACTGCCCTTTCCAGGGGGTCGAATCTACCCAGTCTCCGTCCCTTACACCAGCACACAAGGAACTCTGGGGAAAACCAGCGTCACGCTCTCCCTAGTGATGCCATCCCAGAATCAGATGATGAACGGTAACCACAGCAACTCAACAGGGGACGAGACCACGCCCACACTCACTAACAGGTATGTGTCCTGAGTGCGGGCGGGTGATATTGCGCGGGAGAAGGCAGGCTGTGGAATTACTTGATTTAAGTGTTTGCAGTCACAGTAATACAGCAACTGCTATAAAACCAGTAAGGTGTCTTTCACTACCCTAGGTTGTCTTTGTGTTTTACAGCAGAAGGTGCATTTGGAGTGGTGTGGTATAGGACAGCATAATGTTTTAGTGCCCACACACCATGCCCACTCTGACAAGGGCAGCTCCATGCTGGTGCACACCTCATGCCTGGGCTGAGCTGTATATCACACTAGCTGCCCTGAGTGTTTGGGATCTCATCCTGTTGTCCTGCGTGGGGAGAGAATCAGACACCACCCGCTATCTGGTCCAGCTGTTGTGCCAGGTAGGGTGTCTGGTGCACAGTGTCACTTGGGATGGGAAGTGGTAGCAGCAGTCGCTTGTGGGAGGGGATGTGAAGAGCAGGGTCCAGGTGCCCGTGGCGGGGTGGGGGGGGGGGTTGAGTTTGGAGGAGAGCAGGGTCTGGGTGTTGGTATGGGTGGGTGTCGGTCGGGTCTGGATGTTGCTCGGGGTGGGAGGGATAGCAGGGTCTGGGCAGCAGGCGTCACACCGGACAGGTTGCCTCTTTTAATTCATCCTCAGTGCCAAGCTGAAATGTCCAAAGGTGCAGAAATGTTTTACTGGGAGATGAATTGATGCTCTGTTTATGTGAAACAAGTGTTGTGGGAATGGGGGCTGATGACTGCACTGCGTGCGGCGTTTCCAGCTCAGTTGGGGAGCGGTCCATACTGAGAACTCCGCGGTGGGAGCTCCAGGTGTCATCCTCTGATCCACCACCTCTCCTCAGCTGCAGCCTTTGGCTGCCAACAGCACACACCGTCACTGCTGCCAAATCGTCACCAATTTCCATGCCCCTACCCTCCCAGCAGCCTGACTGCCTCCCCCTCCCAGCATTAGCTCCACTTGTTCCCCACCTGCCTCCCCCCCCCAACTCCACCACCCTCCCCCTGCTCCTTTCCCCACCAGCTGGACTGTGCTACAGCCTACAGCTCTGTCCTTCATGCTGTGGGCAGTGGTGGTACAGAGTGCGAGGAATGATGTGTCCCCTTCTGCCCAGTCAGCAGAATCCCTTCCCTAACGCATGTTAATTAATAGTCATAGAGCAATACAGCAGATACAGGCCCTTCGGCCCAACCAGTCCATGCCGACCACGGTGCCCACCCAGCTAGTCTCAATTTCCTGCGTTTGGCCCATATCCCTCCAAGCCCCACCCCTCCATGTACCTATCCAAGTGCTTCTTAAATGACACTGTTGTACCTGCCTCACCCACTTCCTCTGGCAGCTCGTTCCACATACTCACCACCCTCTGCATGAAGGAGTTGCCCCTCAGGTCCCTTTTAAATCTTTCCCCTCTCACCCTGAACCTGTGCCCCCTAGTTTTGGACTCCCCTACCCTGGGGAAAAGACTGTTACCGTCCACCTCATCAATGCCTCTCATAATTTTAAATATTTCTATAAGGTAGCCCGTCATTCTCCTACGTTCCAAGGAAGAAAGACCTAGCCTGGCCAACCTCTCCCTATCACTCAGGCTCTCTAGTCCTGGCAATATTCTCATAAATCTTTTCCAGTTTAACTACGTCTTTCCCATAACAGGGTGACCAAAACTGTACACAGTGTACAGTGCGGCCTCACCAATGACTTATGCAACTGCAACATAATGTCCCAACTCCTATACTCAGTGCCCTGACTGATTAAGGCCAGCATGCTAAATGCCTTTTTGACCACCCTATCTACCTGTGATGAACTATGCACTTGTACTCCTAGATCCCTCTGTTCCATTACACTACCTGGTGCCCGACCGTTCACAGTATAAGTCCTACGCTGGTTTGACTTGCCAAAATGCATCACCTCGCAATTATTTGTATTGAAATCCATTTGCCGCTCCTCGGCCTACTTCCCTAACTGATCAAAATTAATTAAAGAAGAATCGAGAAGATCAATAAGAAACAAACAATTCTTCCGTTGATTCTGTCGATTGATGTCGCTATTAGTGATGCATGCTACTTTTTCCAGATTAATTTATTTAACTGTTTGTTAAATTCTGCATCTGCTGTGATAGTTTTTGATCTGTGTGTTCGGATCATGGGTCTTGCTCTGTAGATTGCTAAGCTCAGGGACATCAGCACAGGCTGTTGTAGATGTGGTGTCTGGCAGGGAGCTTCAGTGAGGTACGCAGCATGTGGCAGATTCAGCAGAATGGCCCTGGGAATGAAAGACCTCAGTGGCCTGGATAAAATGAATAAGCTGTTCTTCCTCACAGAACAGGCTAGGAGGGGACTTAATCGAGATGCTCAAAGTCATCAGGAGTTCAGATAAGTAAAGGGATGGTTGACCCATTGGCTGATGGTTTCAGTTGTGCTATGGAGTCTCTTGTGGGACGACACAATGCAGGTACGTGACTTACCCTTCTGGTTTCTTTACAGCCAAAGTCCGACAGCCACATTGCAGTCAACCAACACGCACACACACAGCAGCAGCTCCAGCTCAGGTGATGGGCAGGGCCACTTGTTCCACCGGCACCGGCTCCCTCACACCCTTCAACCTGACCAGGATGGTCGCGTCGAGCCCTACGTCGACTTCTTGGAGTTCTACCGACTTTGGACTGTGGACCACAGTGAACAGACCCTAGCCGGAGTCCAGTAGATGACCGGTCAGCACTGCCTCTGGCCGCAGTTGAGCTGCTGGGAGGCTCTGGGTTATGACATAAAGTGAACCCTATCTGGGTCATTGACTCGTCAACTCTCCATGAGAGACGGGAGCTGAACGTCAGACAGTGTTTCAGGACTGCCCATTCTCTCTCGGATTTCACCTCCTCACAACAGCAGCTAACCAGGGCACCAGAGCCCTGCAGATGGAGAGGAATATTTGAATGTCTGTGTTTGTGTTAGGATTGGGCCGAATTCATCTGTGATGACCTCAACCAAATAGCCTGCCTACTGCTTAAGCCATGATTGGCCGAAAAACGCCCAGAAGGTGCAAGGCAGCTTCGGGGGGTGGGGGGGTGGGGGGGAGATGGAGCTGAGGTTGCTTGACTTCTTGTTCTTGAGGAACCTTCTGACGAACTCTTGAGTGCTGGGTGTGTGTTCAGGAGCTGAAACATGTCACTGTTGTTTGATCCAACATCGCAAAAGTGTTTTTAAGCAGCTGGGCTAAGCTTATCAGTGGCTGCAGTCAGAGTCCCAGGTGATGAAGCTACGAATAAAAGACGTTATGCTGCCACTCATCCAGCCTTGTGATCTTTATCTAAAGAGGGCATGTTGCACATGCCGATTAGCATGTGAATGACTGGAAGTTGTAATCAGTCAGAATGTTACAGTAAATGAAAATCCAAACAAAACTGCAGATGCTGGAATCTAAAATAAAGATAGAAAAGGCTGGAAACGCTCAGCAGGTCGGGCAGCATGTATGGAACAAGAAACATGAACTCTATGTTTTGATCTCAATATTCTCCCATTAGCCAGTTGACCAGAGGACTGCAACTTATCCCCACAGCAACCCTGGCCTCACCCTATCACAAATATTTACTTTGTCTTATCCATCCCTCCCCAAATGTAAAGCATTGTTTTTCTTTGACCTGAAACATTAATTGTGTTTCTCTGTCCACAGATGCTATCTGATCAGCTGAGGCATTTTCTGTTTTCATTTCAAAGCATTATCGTGTTTGTCTTCCGTTTCAGGGCCATATGTATCTTTTATGGTTGTCATCTGTTCTATCTTCTGGCTATTATGAGACGGATTTTTTTTCTGCTGTTTTACTTCATCTCAATTGTGTGGCTTTTGCTGATTGTTTTCAAAACTTTCTGCAGGATAACTGGTGTGGAGTAGTGTGTGAGGGTACGTGTGCTTATGGGTGGTTGCTGTTGCACACTGGGGCCAGTGCAGTCACATTTTCACCCTTGGCTACGTAGCTTGATGTAATACCCACTAAACATTCTGTGATTGTTACTGATAGTTTCAAAATGTGTCTACTTTCTACATGAGGAGTAAATTCACACTGGTACAGTGTGGTGAAGCCTCACCTTTCTCCTCAGCTGAGTGCAGGTCTAAGACTTGTCCTGTTACTGGGCTTGTGTGGACTTGTGCAGGTTGGACAGGAGTAGACTGGTGCAACTCTTGGACTAGAGGCAAGAAGACCTGTGCACATCCAAGACATACACTAATTCATGTCGAGCAATGAAATCCCATGGTCTGGGACGGTTACTGGTCTAGTGTGGATCAGGGACAAGAGGTGTATGGATTAAAACCGGGAAGGTGCGACCAGAGAGTTAGCTGCAGTTAACTGGAAGAACACACAGAAAGGTCTAGAGGTGGGCAGCCCAATGGCAAGCAATTTTTTTAGAAAATAAAAGCATAAATTGAAGAAAAAATAATTCCTTTCAGACACAAAGACGTGCTGGTAAGTTAATGGCTCCTGTAACCTATTCCAGAGAGTGGGTAAGTGGGCAAAGAACCATAGGGGCGTTGATGGGTGTGTGAGATAGGGCTACAGGGCAAAGGAGATTGGAAGCAATAGGGTTGCTCTCCTGGGAGTCAACACGGACCCGATAGGCTGAATAGCCTCCTCCTGCACTGTGACAGAGAAACCCAACAGGAAGTTGGTCCATCCAATCCTGATGAGGGAAGTTATAGAATATTAAATTCAAGAAAGAGGCTTAGAAGTTGCCAGAAATAGTAGGCTTGAGAACGGGAAGAATTTTATAACTCGGCAAAAGAGGAACAAAAACTATGTAAAGAAAGGCAAGCTAGAATATGAGAGTAAATTGATGAAAAATGTAAAGATGAACAGTTGGGGCTTCTTCAGTCAAGGGAAATGTGGGGCCCTTTGCAGACTGCAAGGGAATTTATAATGGAGAATGAAGGGTGGCAGAGGAATTAAACAACTGCTTTGTGTCCATCTTCGCAGAAGAAGTCACAAGTCCTGCCAGCAATACCGGAGAACCAAGGTTCTAGCAAGAATAAGGAAATGAAATAAGCACTTATTTAAAACAAAATACAAGAGTGGTACATCATACTAAAAGCTAATGATTCCAAAGACCTGATCTACGTGCCAGAGGTTTGAAGTAGGCAGTTACATAGGTGGTGAGTCCTATTATTCTCGTCTTCCAAAACTAATGGCAAATGTGACCCCACGCTTTAAGGAAGGAAGAGAGGAGAGAGAGAGAAAGCAGAAAACTATGAACCTGTTGGCCTAACGTCAGTTGTAGGGAAGATGCTGGAATCTGTATTGAAGGATGTTGTAACAGATCACCTTGAGCAGAGACAGCATTAAAAGGAAAATCACGTTTGACTAATCTGCTGGAGTTTAGAGCACTTGCTGCAGTGACATGGATTGACAATTAGTTGTGGACAGCACGTTTGACTAATCTGCTGGAGTTTAGAGCACTTGCTGCAGTGACATGGATTGACAATTAGTTGTGGACAGAAAAACAGTCAACAGTTGCTTCTCAGGTGTCAGACTGTGACAGGTGGGGTACTACAGAGATCAGTGCTGGGGCTACAGCTATTCACAATGCTGGTTGTTATATTATCTCGGAACTCGCTAATCATTCCTACTACATTCACATCCACATTGTTAAATGTATATAACAAACGTCAAGTGTCCTGCCTCCTAACACCAAGCCAATTTTGGATCCAATTTGCCAACTTTCTCTGGATCTTATGGACCAATCTCCCATGTGGGATTTTGTCAAGGACCTGATTGAAGTTCATATAGACTACACCAACCACAGCATGCCCTCCACTTATTGCCCACTCTGCTGAGGAATTGGGTTCTTTCCGTTCACTATGTCAACCTCTCACAACTTTATAAACTTTGACTCAGTCACCCCTTAGCCTTCTTTGTTCCAAAGAAAATGACATCAGGATACCTTAGGTTTCCTCATAACTAAAATTCTCCAACCTGAAAATATGCTTGTAAATCTACTGTCCATGCTCCTATAACAAATTTCCTGTAACATGACCAGAACTTTCAGCATTGCTCTAGTGGTAGAAATGTCTTTATTGTCTGTCTTAACCAATAGATAGATATTCCGTCTGACCATTTGTCCAGCTGCCTTCAGTTGACATACACTCCAAGGTCCTCTAAACTTCTCATTATCCCACCACTTATTTGCTGTCCTGCTTCCCCTCCCTAAAGGCTTCTTGCTTCTCTGGATTGTTGACGGAAGGTCACGTTTGAGAAACTTAATTGAATATCTTAAGTAGGTAAGGAGGAGGCTCGTTGATGGGACAGCTTTTGACATCTTCAAACACCTTGCTAAAATCCACGTAGACCAAGTCCCACATAGCGGATTGATCAGGCAGGTTCAAACTCATGGGATCCCAGAGAAAGTGGCAAGTTATATTGTAAATTAGCTCAGTGGGGGAAAGCAAAGGTTATAGGGAATTTTAGTGATTGCAGGGTTCAGTTCTAGGCCCCTAGCTTTGCACAGTATCCTTGAAAGGGATTTAGATTTTAAACTAGGGGCAACAACTAAGATCGACAAACAATCTGCTGGAGGAACTCGGTGGGTCGAGCAGCATCTGAGGGAGGAAGGAATTGTCGACGTTTGGGGTTGAAACCCTGCATCAGGACTGGGAGTGGAGAGGGAAGAGGTCAGTATAAAGATGGGAAAGGGAGTGGTGGAGACAGGAGTGCGGGGTGATTGGACTGAGGAGGGGTGAAAGATGACAGGCAGGTAGGGGAGGGGTAGGGAGTGGAGTTGGGAGACAGTGGCAGGTGAATGATAGATGGAGCGAGGTGTGGGGAGGGAAGTGTGAAGGTCAGAGACAGCTGCTAGAGGGAGATAAACAGGAACACAAGGGATTACCAGTGCTGGAACCTGATAAATAATGGAGTGATGTGGATCACGTGCAGGCAGAAGGGATTAGTTTAACTTGGCATCGTGCTCAGCACAAACATCGTGGGCTGAAGGGCCTGTTCCTGTGCTGTACTGTTCTATGATGGGAACCATTAGGGGAGATGTGAATGGCAGGTAGAACCAGAACCAGATTGGGTGTGGGGGAAGTGTGTGTATTGAGTGGGTAGATGGAACCAGGAGGGGGAGGGAGTGAAGATGGGCGATGGGAGGATCGGAAGGTGGGGAGAGAAGGGAAGGGGGAAAGAACCCATTGGAGCATCTGCAGTCCCTTGTGCCTCTGCAACCATGTTTGCTGAAGGTTGTTTGAAATTGTCAGTGTGGTTAATGGGAAGATCCAGGTAACAGAACCTCCCCTGGCTGAAGGGACACCATTCTCAGAACCGGGGGAGGGGGAGGCCATTTATGGTGGGGATGAGGAAAAATGTCTTTGCTCAGAGGGTGGTGAAGCTTTGGATCTCTCGACCCCAGAGAGTGAATCATCCAAAGCAAAGATAATCGATATCTGGATATTGTAGGAATCAGGAGATATGGGGTTGGTGCATGAAAATGGCGCTGAGCTGGAAGATCAGCCATGATCTTGATGAATGACTGAGTGGGTTTGAAAGGCCTGAAGACCTACTCCTGTTCCTATTTCTTGCGTTCTGATATCAGTGGATGGAAAAGTGGCAAATGGATTCAGCCCGGAGAAGTACAAGGTCCTGCTTTTGGGAAAGGCAAACAAGGTAAGGAAATCTCAATAAATGGGAGGCTACTGCAGTTTCTGGGGACTCTGTGTGTAGAGTGTGGATTGCTGAACAGACCCACTGCAGAATCTGTTACTTTTTTTGTTCAAGGTGTGAACAGTACTTCCTTTTCTGAAAGCGGTAACTCTCAACTGATCAGCAGCGTCTGAAACAGTGTCTCAAAGTCATACCACACTGTGTGCACGTTTACTGTGGTTGCCTTTGCACTTATTAGCTACGCTGTTGCAAACCCATACCATCAACTACTTAAGTGCAAAATTATAGTCGGTTAAAACTGACGTGATTACACAGTGATCCCTGAAGCGCCCACCACAGGTGCTGGCACCACCTCCCCTAGGTTTAGTGTCATCCACTCGATTGCTGGTCTCTCTAGCTTCATGATCTGTGTCTCCTAGTGAACACCCATCATAGGAAACATCCTGTGATCCACATCCACACTCATCCTGCACCTTGTTCTCGATCGTCCTGTACCTGGGCGCCCTGTACATGCACCAGTGGATGTGTGTGAACTTTCCGACTTCTATCACCATGTGGTAATTCCACAATCTCCCCACAACTCTGTCCGGCCAGTCCCCAAGGTCTGGTGGTCAGAGCAATCTCGCAGTGTCTCCCAACTGACACCATTTCTCCTGACTTTGTGACTGGTGCCACCTCTCCTGGTTCTTCCAACACATGCCCTTCCAATCTGATCAGCTGTGTTAGCAACTGGCGAGCTGCCTATGTCCCAGCTGGGGGATACCCTGTGCTGGAGTCTGGATGATGCTGTTTGACCCCCTTGTCCATGAACTGCCACTTCTGGAACATCTGGATAACTAAGACACCTACATCGGACTGCTATTTATTGACTATAGCTCTGCCTTCAATATCATAATTCCAAACAAACATCTCTAAACTCCTAGAGCTAGGACTCAGCACCTCCCTCAACTGGATCCTTGACTTCCTGACCAACAGACCGCAATCAGTAAGGATAGGCAGCGACACCTCTGCAAGATTATTCTCAACACTAGTGCCCCATGAGGCTGTGTCCTCAGCCCCTTAAATTTACTCCCTATACAGACTCAACTGTGTGGCCAGATTCTGCTCTAACTCCATTTACAAGTTTGTAGGTGACTCCACTGTTGTGGGCTGGATTTCAAACAGCGATGAGGCGGAGTACAGGAAGGAGAACCTAGTGGCATGGTGTCAAGATAACGTCTCCCTCAACGTCAGCAAAACAAAAGAGCTGGTCATTGACTTCAGGAAGCAGGGTAGACCCTGTCTGTATCAATGGTGCTCAAGTGGATCTTCAAGTTCCTAGGTTTAAATATCACCAATAACTTGTCCTGGTCCAGCCACATAGACAATATAGCCAAGAAAGCACACCAGTGCCTCTATTTCCTCAGGAGGCCAAGGAACCTTGGCATGTCCTTGATGACCCTCACTAATTTTTATAGATGCACCATAGAAATCATCCTATCCTGATGCATCACAGCTTGGTACGGCAACTGCTCTCCCCAACACAGGAAATTGCAGAGTTGTGAACACAGCCCAGTCCATCACACAAACCAGCCTCCCCTCCATTAACACTGTCTACACTTCCCACTGCTTTGGGAAAGCAGCCAACATAATCAAGAACCCCTCAACACGTACCACCAGACTCGAGGACAGCTTCTATCCTGCTGCTATGAGACTCTTGAACAGACCCCTGATCCTAAAGATAAGCTCTTGATCTCTCAGCCTATCTCGTCATGGCCCTTGCACCTTATTTGTCTCCCCAAACTGCACTTTCTCTTTGACTGTAACAGATTCTGTATCCTGTTATTGATTTCCTTTCATACTACCTCGATGTACTAATCTGTCTGGATGGCATGCCAAATAAAGCTTTTCTCTGTATCTTGGTATATGTGACACTAATAAACCGATTATCAATTCTGTTTCTTCACCATGGCAATGATGCCTATGGTGAGGAGGATGGTCTTGGGTTACAGAACTATATTGATCAGCTGGTAAGTTGGACAGAGCAAAGGATCTGTCCAACTTGGCCTGATCATGAATAATGATGAATTGGCATACAGGGATGAGGTACAAAACCTGACGGCCTGGTGTTCCACCAACAATCTCATTCTCAACACCCAAAAGACTAAAGAGATTGTGGTGGATTTCAGGAAGTCAAGGAAGATAGATCTTGGTCCAGTGTTCATTGGTGGCAAGGCTGTGGAGAGAGTCTCCAGTTTTAGATTCCTGGGGGCATACATCACCGAGGACTTTTCCTGGGCAATACACCCCTCAGCTGTCATTAGGAAGGCACAGCAATGCCTCTATTTTTTGAGGAAATTGAGGAGAGCCAGACTGTCTCAGAACATTCTGGTGAACTTCTACCGGTGTGCGGTGGAGAGCATCCTGACGTACAGCATTACTGCTTGGTATGCCAGCTGCACTAGGAAGGAGCAGAAGGCTCTGCAGAGGGTCATCAAGACGGCCCAAAACATCATTGGGACGCGGTTACCAGCGATGGAGGACATCTATCAGGCTCGATGTCGGAGCAGGGCTTTAAACATCATTCGAGAACCAGCTCACCCTGCTCACTACCTTTTTAAACTACTCCCCTCTGGTAGGCGATACAAGGCAATACATGCACACACTACAAGACTGAAACACAGCTTTTTTCCCCAAAGCTGTTAAATTGTTGAACGCGGACTGACACCTCCTATACATACATATACATACTATGTCTCCCCCACTTTACCAGCTGGATTCATCATGGTGTTATTTAATATATTGATATTGATATGCTGCTGATTATCATTATTCTCACGGTTCATTTGCACACTGCCTTTTTTTTATACTTTATATTTGTGTAAGTATGTTTGTTTTCATTTATAGTTATAATTGCTCTATTTATAATTGCTATAATTTACTGTTTTGGTTTTTATTAGGCAAGGAAGTGCCATCGTAATCTCGTGCTGTTGTACAAATAGAGAAATAAAGATAAAGAATTTAATTCCAATAGGTGCAAGGTGATGCATTTTGGAGGACTAACAAGGGTACGACGTGCACCACGAATGGGAGGGCCCTAGGAGTATTGAGGAACAGAAAGGATCTTGGTCTACAAGTCCAAGGATCCCCAAAGGTGGCAGCACTGGTCGATAAGGTGGTGAGGAAGGCATATATAATACTTGCCTTTATTAGCTGGGGAACAGAGTATAAGAGCAGGGAGGTTATGGTGCAACTTTATAAAACTTTGGTTATGTCACAGTGGGAGCACAGTGTGCAGTTCTGGTTGCCACCCTACAGGAAGGATGCAATTGCACTTCAGAGGTACAGAGGAGATTCACCAGGATGTTGCCTGGATGGAGCTTTCAGTTATGAGTGACCGGATAAGATGGGTTTGCTTTCCTTGAAACGCAAGAGGCTGATGGGGACACCTGATGGGATTAGTATGGATGGATACGGGAGGGTTAGCTTTTAAAACACGATACTGGATGGCAAGTGATTGTTAAACAGAAGTGTTTGTCCGTAAAACAGTAAATCAATGCATAAATAGAAACGATGCAAAAAATGATTGTGGAATAGGTCCAGTGTCCACTTACCCACTCCTACGTGAATCTGCCTCAAAACCCTGAAGGCAAGAGCTTTGCTAGTCCTGCAAGAGCATATGGAAGGCAAGCGTGAGATGGAGAACAAAATTCAACTAAAGTGCCTAGGACAGCAGGTTATAAAGAGCCTTCCACTGCTGCTCAATATTTGCTTCAGTTCATAGGCATTTACAATGACTGGGCTGGTAAATTGACAAAGCTGATTTAATTCCTGTATGCCTGCTCTGTGACACTGGAGCAGGTTTTCAAAGAGACTTTCCTGAAAAATCACTTAACTCATGTTAATCTAGTTACTAGAAGAATATATAATGGATTAATTCCCCAGGTTGTACAGGGGATAAGTAGCAACGTTTATGCAGCACATTTAACATTGAACAATCTCCTAAGGTATTCCTCAGTTCAAATCACACAGACATTAATACGGAGCCAGAGGAGGAGCTGTTGGGAGTGTGTAAAAACTGTAACAAAAAGTTTGGTTTGAGGGGAAGATGGATACAGGTACGCTGACAACATTTAAGAAGTATTTGGATGAGAACTGGACACGGTAGTGTTAGCGGTTAGCATAATGCTATTACAGCGCCAGCAACCCAGGTTCAATTCCAGCTGTTGTCCTGTAAGGAGTTTGTATGTTCTCCCCGTGTCTGCATGGGTTTTCCTCCGGGTGCTCCAGTTTCCTCCACGTTCCAAAAGACGTACAGGTTAGGAAGCTGTGGGCATGCCGTGTTGGCGCTGGAAGCTGGCGACACTTTGCGGGCTGCCCCCAGAGCACTCTACACAAAAGATGCATTTCACTGTGTGTTTTGATGTACATGTGACTAATAAAGGACCTTAACTTGAAGTGCCATGGCTTAGGAGTTTTATGACTGAGTGGTGATAAGATTAAGTGAAGAAGGGTACTGGATGGTTGTCATAAACTTAGTGGGCTGAAGGGCCTGTTTCTGTGACGTATGACTCTGTGGCGGATTGGTCGGTCAGTGTCCCTTTAGATCCTGGATGATTCGGGAAAACTCTGCTGGGTCCTCCTGGAACCGAGGAATGTGGTGAACTGTGCCAGCTGGAAATGCAGCCCACCGCCGGACCATGTTTCCTCAGGGCCAACGTGGGTTGTAGTGATTGAGCTCAGGTCCTCTCTGTGGAGAGGTCATGATCCAATGGTGGTTGCACCACCAACCATTCGTGTGGCCATCAACCAGAAGGAGGGAGTAGTCCATTCCAACTGGTAAAACATCACCATCCTCCCTCCTCAGGAAGGGACCAGGACAAGGATGGGCAACTCTGCTCACGCAGGTGGTGCAACGGGTAGTGCTAAAGCCTCACAGCTCCAGAGATCCGGGTTGATTCTGACCTCTGGCGCTCTCGGTGTGGAGTTTGCATATTCTCCCTGTGACCATGCAAATTTCCTCCCACGTCCAGAAGTTGTGTGAGTTGATAGGTTGATTGGCTGCTGTGTTGCCCCCGCCCCCCCCCCCACCATGGTTGGCAGGGTGACGTTCACGGGAATGTGAGAGGGAGAACGGGTACAAGGAAATATTGGGGGGGGGGGGATGTTGGAAATCAGCAAAACTGCAGATGCCAAAATCTGAAATATAAACAAAATACTGGAAACACTCAGCAGGTCAGGCAGCATCTGTGGAGAGAGGAACAGAGTTAATGTTTCAAGTCTGAGACCCTTCATCAGAACTGGGAGAGGGAAAATCACGATTCCATCACCAGATACATCTACCCCTTCCCTCCACTTTCAGTGTTTCAAAGATGCCATTTCTTTTACAACTCCTAGGTCTGTCCTTCCATCCTCGCCAATCACCCTGTCTTATGGCATTCCCCATGCAGATGCAGGTGAAGCAACACCTGTCCTTTGACCGCTTCTCTCCATCCACAGACACAAACAGTCTTTCCAGGTGAGGCAGTGATTCACTTGCACTTCTTCCAATCTTCATTTGATGCTCACAATGTCTCCTCTACGGTGGAGAATCGAACACAGATTGGGTGATCACTTTCTGAATCCAGTCAGGAGTGACCCTGAGCTTCCCATTGCCAGCTACTTCAATTCCCCATCTCATTCCACTCTGACGTTGGTCTGTGACCTCCTGCACTGTTGCAATGTAGCCCAATGCAGGATTGAGGAACAGCAGCTCATCTTCCATCTGGGAACATTGCAGCATCCCAGCTGCAATGTCAAATTGTCCAACTTCCACTAACTTGCTTTCTCTGTGTGGATCAGAACTGGCCATTTGCGTTGTAATTCATCCATCTGTGATGTTGGCTCAGTTTTTCCCTCTCCATTAGCATTCCCTGACCAAACTTCTGACACCCTCTAATTGACCCCATTAACAACTTATCCCCACAGCAACCCTGGCCTCACCCTTTGTCTCATCCCACTCCCCCCCCCACCTTCTCTGCAACTTAACCTCTCTCTCTCCCCCCTCTCTCTCCCCCCTCTCTCTCCCTCGCCCTCCCCCTCTCTCCCCCTCTCTCTCTCCCCCTCCCTCTCTCCCCCTCCCCCCCTCCCCCTCCCCCCCTCCCCCTCCCCCCCTCCCCCCCTCCCCCTCCCCCCCCTCCCTCTCCCCCCCTCCCTCTCCCCCCCTCCCTCTCCCCCCCTCCCTCTCCCCCCTCCCTCTCCCCCCCCCCTCTCCCCCCCCCTTCCCCTCTCCCCCCCTCCCTCTCCCCCCCTCCCTCTCCCCCCCTCCCTCTCCCCCCCTCCCTCTCCCCCCCTCCCTCTCCCCCCCTCCCTCTCCCCCCCTCCCTCTCCCCCCCTCCCTCTCTCCCCCCTCCCTCTCCCCCTCTCCCTCCCCCTCCTCCCTCCTCCTCTCTCTCTCTCTCTCTCTCCCTTCCCCCCTCTCTCCCCTTCCCTCATGAAGGGTCTTTGATGTGAAACATTTACTCCGTTTCTCTCTCTGCAGCTGCTGCCTGACCTGCTGAGTGTTTCTGTCATTGAATGGGATTGCTTTGAGAATCAACATAAACTTAATGGGCCGAATGACCTTCTATGGTGTGAGATATAAGTAATGTGAAATATTTGTGGTGGGAACTGTGGGCAGCTGTGCCTACAGGGTTGGCACAGAGCAGGAGATAACCAGATCTTTAGTGCCCTAGTTCACACTAGGATACAGTCCTTGGCCAGTGCCTTCATGTGGACGGTTCCCTGGAGCTCATGCCTGCCTGAGGTGCTGTCAGAACCACCAGTAACTCCATTCTGGTCTGAGTTCACTCTGTCCCAGCATCTGACTCAGAGGAACATCTGGCTAGTTGACCCTCATGGTCGCTTCATCGGAAGACCATTATCAACAACCTGCCTTAGAAGGAAGCTGTGAGCGAGTGTTCACTGCTGTGCGCTGCCTCACTGCAGGGGGCCCACGGAGCAGTCTAGGTAGGACAACAGGAGGGCCCATCCCTGCAGTCATGCAGTCACCACTACTGTCGCCACCAGTGCTTTTGGTTTGTGATCAGGGAGAAGCTTCTGCCATCAGAAACGTCCAAAGTCAGGCCACCTCTTGCAGAGAGCTCCTTGGTGGAGGTGAGGTTTCAGGGAGTGTGGATGGTCAACAGCCTTACTACCTGACTCCAACGATGGGCAATAGCTGCACCCACACTAAAGCTGGAGCACGGCCAGCTGTAAAACCCTCCGTAGCTCATGGTGGAGAGGGGAGGATGTCCTATGGAGTTTTGCTCTACACAACTCGCATGCCTTCTGTCACCCTTCACCCAGAGCAGGGCCAGTCACTTGTGAAAGGGACTCGGGGTGGTGGCTAATTGATGCAAACTGAGTAAAGCTGCAACATTTGTGGGGGGAGTGATGCTCGGTGCTTTTGTCATTTCTCTCTCCCCACAACAGTCGCCGCCTTTCCTGGCCGGTCTTTGTCTTTCAGTGCTGAGTCTGATCCTCTGTGCTGCTGTGGTTGCCAATTACCTCCTCCAACACTGGGTATTCCCAGAGAATCTCTGGCAAATTTCTCCTCGTCTCCATCCTGAATGGATGACCCACTTATTCTGAGACTGTGGCCCCTGATTCTACATATCCCAGCCAGAGGGATCATCTTCCCCACATCTATCCTCAAGGTATGATAAGATTTTCTACATTTCAATGAGATCATCTCTCATTCCCCTGAACTTGAGAGTAAGGGCCCAGTCTGCTTCATTTCTTCTCATGGGGCAGTCATTCACTTTAGGTATCAATCCTTCCTCTGTGGAAAGTATCTCCTTGCTTGGGTGCGAAGACCAGACCTGTGCCCAGCATTCCGGATACGGTCTCGCCAGGACCCGATATACTGGCAGTAAAGGCGTCTGTTAGTCTTGCACTCAAATCCTCTTGCAGCGAAGGCCAACGTACCATTTCCCTTCCTACTTCCTAGCTGAACCTGCATCTTTCAGTGATTCATGTACAAGATCACCCAGTTCCTCTGAACACCAATGCCACTATTTAAAAACACTCTGCTCTTCTGTGTAGATGGTCTCACATTTTTCCACATTGTGTTCCATGTGCCATTAACTTGGTCCATCTGTATCCCCTGAAGCCTCCATTGTCCTCACAACTCAACGTCACTCAACTTCGTATCAGTTACACTGCTCATCCAAAGCGTTGGTACAGATGTTAAACAGCTTCCCAACCCAAAACTGACCAAATCATTCCCACTCTCCTCTCCAGGAAGCAATCCTTAGTCCATGCCAGTATCTTATCTTAAATTTTGTGCAGTCTAATTTTAAATGTTTATGAGAGTGTAGGCCTCAGCCACCATCTTGGGAGGTGTGTTGCGGGTTCCAGCCACCATCTTGAGAGGTGTGTTGCGGGTTCCAGCCACCATCTTGGGTGGTGTGTTGCGGGTTCCAGCCACCACCTTGGGTGGTGTTTTGTGGGTTCCAGCCACCATCTTGGGTGGTGTGTTGCGGGTTCCAGCCACCATCTTGGGTGGTGTGTTGCGGGTTCCAGCCACCATCTTGGGTGGTGTGTTGCGGGTTCCAGCCACCATCTTGGGTGGTGTGTTGCGGGTTCCAGCCACCATCTTGGGTGGTGTGTTGCGGGTTCCAGCCACCATCTTGGGTGGTGTGTTGCGGGTTCCAGCCACCATCTTGGGTGGTGTGTTGCGGGTTCCAGCCACCATCTTGGGTGGTGTGTTGCGGGTTCCAGCCACCCTCTGAGTGAAATTAAATTTCCTCAGATCCCCTCTAGTCCTCCTACTCCTCACCTTAAACCTATGCCGTCTGGTTTTATTTCTGTTTGTTATGGTGACAAGTTTCTCACTATGCACCACATCGATGTCCCCATCTATGTAGAGAGAAGCAGAGGTAACACTTCAGCTTGATTACCCGTCATCAGAACTTGGAAAAATATGGAAGTTTTCAGCAAAGGAGGAAGGACAGGGAAGGCAAAAATGTCTGTGATGGGGGAAGAAGGGAGACTGACTGGAGACGCAACACCTGCCCTTTTATCTCTTTCCTTCCTTCCATTAACTAAACACTCCTTGCAGCTGAAGCAGCAATTTGCTTCAAAGCCTGTGTACTGCATTTAGTGCTGATGATATGGTCTCCTCTATTTTGGTTTATTGCTTCTAAATGCTGACAAATAGTTTATTAATTCCTTTATTCTTGGAAAATACATTTGCCTTAAAGCTGCTCCAACACATTCTTGTTCCTAGCTTACCAACTGCACCCCTGAATGAAAGGTGCGTGACGTCAGCAGTTAGTGCGCGGGCAGTTTAAAAAGTCGAGTAAAGAAAAATTTCAGAGGTTTCGTTAGTTTAGCTTCGGCAGGAGTCGGGACTTTGGAACAGGTAAGTTTTTTTTACATTAATTCTCATCGGGAATAGCGGGGCAGGGCTGCGCAGGCGCGTGACGTCAGCCGTTAACGCGGGTGCAGTTTAAAACGAAGACCGCCATATCCAGCGGTCAGCGTTCGGAGCGGGCAGCTGAGTGAGAGGGAGCAGAGTGATTGGGCTTTGGCTCAAGGGGCTTCGGTGGTAACGGGGTGAGGCGGGTGAGTAGCTGGTAGGTAAAGGTAAGGTTTACCTTTATTGTTATAACTTTTAGGTAGAATACAGCTAGGTTGGGAAAGAATAGTTTCAGATGGAGGACATGGCGACATGCTGCAGCTGCATGATGTGGGAGCTAGTGGACCCTGCTGTGGTGTATGGTGACCACTTCTGCAGTAAGTGCTGGAGGAACTTCTCACAACTGATGAGCTGGTCACAGCTTCGAACATTGCGGAGCATCAGGGAGGGAGAGAGTTATGTAGATGCTGTGCATTGGGAGACAGTCACCCCCCTTAGAGCAGGTACTCTAGGGTTCAGGGTGACTTGTCAGGGGAGAGAAAGAGTAAGGGAACAGGCAGATAGTGCAGAGGACCCCGGAGGCTGTTCCCCTCAATAACAGGTTTTCCACTTTGGAAGCTGTTGAGGGGGATGACCTGCAGGGAACAAGCACCAGTAGCCAGGTCTCTGGACTGGGACCGGTCCAGCTGCTCAGAAGAGAAGGGAGGAGAAGAGGAGGGCAGTAGTGATGGGGGACTCGATAGTCAGGGAAACAGGTAGGAAGTTCTGTGAAAGTGAGCACGAATCCTGGATGGTACATTGCCTCCCAGGTGCCGGGGTCCGAGATGTCTCTGATCGGGTCCACAGTATCCTTGAGCAGGAGGGAGACAGCCAAAAGTCATGGTTCGTGTTGGTACCAACGACACAGGTAGGAAAAGGGATGAGGTCCTGGAAAGTGAGTTTAGGGAGCTAGGCGGAAGGCTGAAGAGCAGGACCTCAAGGGTAGCAATCTCAGGATTGCTGCCCATGCCACGTGATAGTGAAGGTAGGAATAGGAGGAGATGGCAGATGAGTGTGTGGCTGAGGAGTTGGTGCAGGAGGGAAGGTTTTAGATTTGTGGATCATTGGGATCTCTTCTGTGGAAGGTGGGACCTGTACAGAGAGGACAGGTTACACCTGAACCCGAGGGGGGCCATTATCCTTGCAGGCAGGTTTGCTAGGGTGGTTTGGAGGGTTTAAACTAGTTTTGCGAGGGGGATGGGGAACTAGAGGGGTAGGTCAGAGGAAGAAGTGGATGTGGAAAAGTCAGATCTAACATAGAGAGGTTTTGAGGAAGGAGAAGCAGAGTACAGGGTATAAAAGTGGAAAGATGGATGGGCTAAAGTGCCTTTATTTAAATGCAAGAAGCATCAGGAATAAGAGTGATGAACTGAGAGCTTGGATAAGTACATGGGACTACGATATTGTGGCTCTAGCAGAGACTTGGCTGTCACCAGGGCAGGAATGGATATTGCATATTCCTGGATTTCAGTGTTTTAAAAGGGATAGGGAGGGGTGGCACTACTGGTCAGGGATACTATTACAGCTGCAGAAAGGGTGGATAATGTAGAAGGATCCTCTCTAGAGTCAGTATGGGTGGAAGTTAGGAACAAGAAAGGAGCAGTTACTCTACTGGGAGTTTTCTATAGGCCCCCCGGTAGCAGCAGGGATACTGAGGAGCAGACTGGGAGGCAGATTTTGGAAAGGTGCAAGAATAACAGGGTTGTTTATCGTGGGAGACTTCAGCTTCCCAAATATTGATTGGCACCTGCTTAGTGCCAAAGGTGTAGACGGGGCGGAGTTTGTTAAGTGTGTACAGGACGGATTCTTGTCAACAGTATGTTGACAGGCTGACTAGAGGGAATGCCATATTTGATCTAGTATTAGGTAATGAAGCGGGTCAGGTGACAGATCTCTCGGTGGGTGAGCATTTGAGGGACAGTGACCACTGCTCCATAACCTTTAGCATTGTCATGGACAAGGATAGGAGCAAAGAGGACAGGAAGATATTTAATTGGGGAAAGGTGAATTATGAGGCTATAAGGCTAGAAACTTGGGAGTGTAAATTGGGATGACACTTTTGAAAGGAAATGTACTATAGAGATGTGGTCGTCGTTCAGGGATCTATTGCAGGATGTTAGGGATAAATTTGTCCCGGTGAGGCAGAGAAAGAATGGCAGGGTGAAGGAACCATGGGTGACAAGAGAGGTGGAACAACTAGTTAGGAGGAAGAAGGCAGCATACATAAGGTGTAAGCAGCAAGGATCAGAAACGGTTCAGGAGGAATATAGGCTAGCAAGGAAGGAACTTACGAAGGGGCTGAGAAGAGCAAGAAGGGGACATGAAAAGGCCTTGGCGAGTAGGGTTAAGGAAAACCCTGAGGCTTTTTTCACATGAAGAGCAGAAGGATGACAAGAGTAAAGGTGGGACCAATTAGAGACAAAGGTGGGAGGATGTGCCTGGAAGCTGTGGAAGTGAGTGAGGTTCTCAATGAATACTTCTCTTCAGTATTCACCAAGGAGAGGGGTCTTGATGACGCAGAGGACACTGTTGGTAAGGTGAATGTCCTAGAGCATGTAGATATCAAGAGAGAGGATGAGTTGGAGCTGTTAGAAAATATTAGGACAGAAGTTCCTGGGGCCTGACAGGATATTCCCCAGGCTGCTCCGCGAGGTGAGGCAGGAGTGCTGAACCGTTGGCTAGGATCTTTGAGTCCTCGTTGTCTTTGAGGAGGTGATCAGGAAGATTGAGGGTAGTGCAGTAGATGTGGTCTACATGGATTTTAGTAAGGCGTTTGATAAGGTTCTGCATGGTAGGCTTCTTCAGAAGGTCAGAGGCCAAGGGATCCAGGGAAGCTTGACAGTGTGTATTCAGAATTGGCTTGCCTGTAGAAAGCAGAGGGTTGTGGTGGAGGGAGCGCATTCGGATTGGAGGGCTGTGACTAGTGGTGTCCTACAGGGATCGGTTCTGGGACCTCTACTTTTCGTGATATTTATTAATGACTTGGATGATGGGGGTAGAAGGGTGGGTTAGCAAGTTTCAGATGACAAAAAGGTCAGAGGTGTTGTGGATAGTGTGGAGGACTGTTGGAGATTGCAGAGGGATATTGATAGGATGCAGAGCTGGGCTGACAAGTGGCAGATGGAGTTCAATCCAGAGAAGTGCGAGGTGGTACACTTTGGAAGGTGGAGTACAAGGTTAATGGTAGGATTCTGGGTAGTGTGGAGGAGCAGAGGGATCTAGGGCTTCATATCCACAGATCACTGAAAGTTGCCTTGGCAGGTGGATAGGGTAGTTAAGAAAGCTTATGGGATGTTAGCTTTCATAAGTCAGGGGATTGAGTTTAAGACCCGCGAGTTAATGATGCAGCTCTACAAAACCCTGGTTAGACCACAATGTGTCCAGTTCTGGTCGCCTCATTATAGGAAGGATGTGGAAGTGTTGGAAAGGGTGCAGAGGAGATTTACCAGGATGCTGCCTGGTTTGGAGAGTGTGGATTATGAGGAGAGACTAAGGGAGCTAGGGCTTTACTCTTTGGAGAGAAGGAGGATCAGGGGAGACATGATAGAGGTATACAAAAATATTAAGAGGAATAGATAGATGTGGACGCCAGCGCCTCTTTCCCAGGGCACCAATGCTCAATACGAGAGGGCATGGCTTTAAAGTAATGGGTGGGAAGTTCAGGGAGCTATCAGAGGGAGGTTTTGTCACCCAGAGAGTGGTTGGTACATTGAAATGCGCTGCCTGGGGCGGTGGTGGAGGCAGGTACATTGGTCAGTTCAAGAGATTGTTAGATAAGCAATATGGAGGAATTTTAAATGGGGGGATATGTGGGAGGAAGGGGTTAGATAGTGTTAAGCGAGGTTTAAAAGGTTGGCACAACATTGTGGGGCCAAAGGGCCTGTATTGTTCTATGGTTCTATAGAGCAAATTCAACAATGATTTCTATTTATAGAAAGCTATTTTAAAACCAACAGTGCACTGATTCCACACCCTGCCAGGAGTAATGAGCTGCTCTGCAATTTCTCATTACCCCACAACAATGTGCAAAACTTTGGACAGTCCTGCTTGCCAAGTGCAAATAGGATATCGTGGCTCCTAAAAGGATATGGCAGCAAGCAGCAGTTCAGTAAACAGGGGAACTGGCTCGTTAGGATTGATTCTGTAAATTGTACATGTTCTCACAGGAAGGGAAAAAAAATGTTGAGGTTACAGTTTGTCAGATTCCCAAGGGAATGGATATCGTCAGTGTTAGCAAGCAGCAAAACATTGTCTCGACCAGCAAAACCTGTTAGCTATGTCCCATCCTTAAAGCGGAAAAAGTGGGGGAATATCAATGGAATAGACTCACTAGGAAGACAACGGAAGTGGTTTGTCCAAAAAATAATGAACAAAGATTATAACTAGTAAACAACCTCAGATGCTGCCTTCTCATAGTACTATTATTGGCACAGAACACATTTAGCAAAAGCAACACAAAACTATGACTATTTATTAAGTCAAAATTCAAAACAAGATGAAGATACAAAATAATTCAGCTTTTGTGGTATTAAATCATTGTGTAAAATAGTCAAAGGAACATGTATGGTATATTATAATGAAAAAGGATAAATGAGACACTATGAATGTTATTGCTTTACCATATGTTTTTCTTTAGTTTTATTCATTTAATGGCATCTGGGCTTCATTGGCAAGGCATGGATTTATTGCTTGTCCATCCTTGCCCTTTTGAGCACCTTCTTGAACAACTGCAGTCCTCTGGTGAAGGTGTTCCTGCAGTGCTGTTGGTCAGGGGGTTCCAGGAGTTAGAACCCTCCAATGGTAAACTAAAGATTGGTTATCGCATAAAAAATTGAGTTGGAGGTGTGTAGGAATTTCTACTTGCAAGAGGGTGGTGAATCACTGGATTTCTCTATCCTAGAGGGTTGTAGAGGATGGATCATTGAGGGATTTAATACAGAAGTAGATACATTTTTGAAGGATCGGTGAATTAAGGGCTGTGGAGGAACTGGCACAGAGGAGCAAATGAGACCTTGGGCAGATTATCCATGATCATATTGAATGGTGGGGCAAGCTTAAGGGGCTAAGTAGTCTTCTATTTTCTTATCAGGACCCTGTGTGACTTGGAAGGGAACCTGTAGATAGTCGTGCTTTCCATTATACCTGCTTACCTTGTCCTCCGCGGTAGTCGAGGTTGTGGGTTTAGGAGGTTCTGTCAGAGTAGCCAAATGTCTGTGGTGCAGATGGTACACACTGGCAGAGAGAGTGAATATTTATGGTGATGGAAATTCGATGTCAGTATATTGGCAAGAGTAAAGTCAGTGCAATGGGAAGTGGACAAGATGAGCTCTGAGAGGATGTAGAGGGAGATAGGAGAAAGTTCAGGGCTAGAGCCGGGGGAAACTCTGGTGGGCGAAAGGAGGAGGGGAGCAGCTGAGGAAGGTGACTGGTCTTAATCCTCGGACAAAGTTGTCCACTAGCTCTGTTCACTACTGTAGCTAAGTCACGGTTATCTTTGCCTATCAGGATGACCTTAGAAGATGAACAGCTTTGGCAGATGATAAGATCCAACAATGCTTTATATGGTTGAGCCAGAGCTGGTGATGAATGATTAAGCAGGTCACCTACCGTAAATGTTCAAGTTTGCTTTTTATTTTGGATGAAAGGAGCTGAGCTGGTGCGGTATTTGGGCAAATGATCTTGGTGAGAAGATGTAGTTTTAAAAGGGTCCAGCAATACCAAAGCTAGAAGTGAGATGTGATTGATCTGAACAAGAACTACAGAAACATAAAGCCAAAGACTGGACAGTTATTGAGGCCTCATTCCCAATGGGAACATTAACCCAACAGCTGAGCTTGCTCACAGAGGTCCATGAGTATAATTTGCTGCTGCTTTGTGCATGAATTCTTGTGAGTGGATCAGTTAGAACAGAAATTTTAGAGGCTGCTTTCTGCCCTGTAGATTGCTGATCTGTTGGAGGCAGAGTAACCCCATTCAAGGTCCAGATTTTGAAGGTCTTTTTCTGGAGAAGCAGAAAAAGGGTGGACAATCATCCTGCAGCCGAGCCAGAATTGATAATGGTTAAGGATTTTGAGTATAGTTCCTCACTTATGGCTTGGATTTATAAATATTTTAATAGGTCAACTCATCTGTCTCAAATACAGCATTACCCAGGGGTCATAATGGAGGCACCAATACGTCATACATTGCATTATCAGAAGGTGGTCTGAACAAGCTGAGACACAAACTTCAAGTCTCAATGACTATGGTTTGTTTGCATTAGAAGCTGGACCAATGGTACATTGTGTTCTGGGTAAAAAATGTTTTCTTGCACATCACTCTGAAGGTTTTAGAACTCACGCCCATTCTATGCCTGTGAATCTACACAACTCTCAGTCAATAAGGTGAATAAGGCCCACTGAGCTTCTAACCAATCGAGAAATGCCTCTTTCTTCAAAGGATTCTGAAATATCTGCCGATCAGTGTCAGCAAAATGGTAGCCTTGACGGCAGTGTCCGGATCCTGAAAGCTCTGCCATCTGAAGTGTGGCCGGTACCACTCCCTCCGAAATCCAAGCAACTTGAGTAAACACCAGACACAATCAGGCATTGTAATAGTATTCATGCAGGTCAACTCAACTGCTCCATTATTGGCAGTCTGTTCAATCTCCAACGCAACCATGAATTGTTTGACTATGACTATTCAGCCTTCAAATGATTGAGTAATTAACTCCTCAAATCTATTGTGTGGGCCAAATGACTTACAACATGCCATCTGTGATGGATAAAAAGACCCCATTCAAGGCAGGGAAGCTCCAGTAATGTTTCCTCCCACACACCCAATGGCTTCTTCCCATTTCTTCATTAGATGAATTCTTTTGAAGGGCTGCACCTTTCAGAAATTTGATACAAAGTTTCACAAACAAACCTTCTACGTCATCAGCACTAATCTGTCTCCTACAATTGACAAGCAGCATTTCTTTGTTGTTGACTACCACAAATATCAAAGTCATCGGCTTTCGTCCTTACCAGTGACTCAGTTCTCTGTCTCCTGCTTAATTTCTCCCCACTTAACCTATCGTCCCACTCCGCTCCTCCAGCCTGGTCGTGCACATCCGCTTAGATTGAATGAGTCTTTTTTCAGTCAACATCGTGTTTAAGTTAGCTTCTAATCTTACACCTTGTCCATCACCATGAACGTCCACTTCCACGGTACCACTAATTTCCAGCATCAGCTTGCCTGTTGGTGAAACCCTCATCCAAGCCTCTGCTATCCCTACACACTCCTGACCAGTCTCCTATTTCTCATTAGGCACCAAAGCTTTTCTTCTCACTCATCTAATTCCACCAAGGCCTCCAGTTGTAAACTTTCCTGTTCATCTCCTGCCCTCCCACTCCTGCCAGGACTTCCATTGTTACTTCTTATCACCCAGAGCTATGTGCTCCACCAACACGGCCCCTTGCTGTATTCCCACTCCACCAATGGTGGCTAGATCTTCATCTATCTTACATTCTGGAAATTGCCTCCTTAAATCTTTCTACTTTCTTTAAGAGCCTCAGAGTCCTAGAGTCATATAGCATAGGAACAGGCCCTTTGGCCTACCATGTCCATGCTGACCATCAGTACCCTTCTATACTAATCCCATTTACCACCAGTCCATAAACTTCTATGTCATGGCATTTCAAGTTCTCATCCAAATACTCCTTAAATGTCATCAGCGTACCTGTATCCATCTCCCCCTCAAACCAAACTTTTTGTTACAGTTTTACACACTCCCAACAACTCCTCCTTTATAGAACATAGAACATTACAAGCACAGTACAGGCCCTTTGGCCCACGATGTTGTGCCGACATTTTATCCTGCTCTAAGATTATCTACCCTTCCCTCCCACATAGCCCTCCATTTCTCTATCATTCATGTGTCTATCTAAGAGTCCTCTTAAATGTCCCTAATGTATCTGCCCCCACAAACCTCTGCTGGGCAGTGCGTTCCACGCACCCACCACTCTCTGTGTAAAAAAAAACTTACTCTGACATCCCCCCCCCCCCCTTGTATCTTCCTCCAATCACCTTAAAATTATGTCCCCTCATGTTAGCCATTGTTGCCCTGGGAAAAAGTCTCTGACTGTCCACTCGATCTATGCCTCTTATCTTGCACACCTCTGTCAAGTCACCTCTCATCCTCCTCCTCTCCAAAGAGAAAAGCCCTAGCTCACTCAACCTATCCTCATATGACATGCTCTCCGACCCAGACAGCATCCTGGTAGATCTCCTCTGCACCCTCTCTAAAGCTTCCACATCCTTTCTATAATGAGGTGACCAGAACTGAACACAATACTCCAAGTGTGATCTAACCAGAGTTCTAAAGAGCTGCAACATAACCTCGTGGCTCTTGAACTCAATACCCTGACTAATGAAGGCCAACACACCATACGCCTTCTTAACAATCCTATCGACTAGTGCAGCGATTGGCTCAGTATCAATTTTTCTGTGACTTAAACTCAAGAGGAACGTCTTGGGGAGATTGTTAAATGTGCTGCATAAAGGTTGCTATTTATACCTGTAGCAACCTGGAGGATTAATCCATCAGTTACAAGAAAGTCTTTTTACTGAAAACCTGCTCCAGTGTCACAGAGCAGGCATACAATGTCAATTTACCAGCCCAGCCTAGGTTTCCTATGAAATGAAACAAGTATTAAGCAACAGTGAAAGGCTCTTTATAATTGCATAGGGTTGCTATCCCAGGAACATTAGTCGAAACTTAGTTCTCCCTGTCTCACACTTGCCTTCCATGTGCTTTTGCAGAAGACTTGAGTTTACAGGTGTAGTAAAGCTCTGACCTTTAGGGTCTTGAGGGCGATTCAGCTAGGACCTATTCCACACTCATTTTTGGCATCATTTGGCAGGCACGGTAGTGTAGCGGTTAGTGTGACAGCTATTACAGTGGCCAGCGACCCAGGTTCAATTCTGGCCGCTGTCTGTAAAGGAGTTTGAACGTTCTCCCCCGTGTCTGCGTGGGTTTCCTCCGGGTGCTCCGGTTTCCTCCCACATTCCAAAGATGTACAGGTTAGGAAGTTGTGGGCATGCTACGTTGGCGCCAGAAGCGTGGCAACACTTGCAGGCTGCCCCCAGAATACTCTACACAGAAGATGCATTTTACTGTGTGTTTCGATGTACATGTGACTAATAAAGATATTTATGCATCAATTTCTTGTTTTACAGACAAACGCTTCTGTTTAACAGAACAATCACTTGTCACCTGGTGTTACCTTTTAAAATACAAAAGTAAAATACCATGATTGCTAATCGTTGCTAACAAAAGTCAGGAATGCTCAGCACGTCAGAGAGCATCGGTAGGGAGGAATAGTTAACAATTTTGGTTGATGAGTTTCAGTTTGGGTTAGCTTTGATGAGGGGTTATCAACTGAAATATTGAATCTGTTTCTGTCTCTACCGATGGTGCCTGACCTGCTGAGCATTTCCAGCATTTTCTAATCAATATTTTAAAAGAATTTATTAACCTGGATTCCCAAGAAATCAATGAGTTTGATCCTTGGGAATTCACTTGCCTTATTGTCACAAATCCAACCTGGGAGAGACCCCTGGTCTTCTACTTCTACCAGGTTTCACATTTTCATGTGTAAAATGACTCTGAAACAGAATCCAGGAAACTCTTTGATCTCTGGTCACTAACTTAATACAGTTCTTTAATCAAATAGTGAACAGTTAATACAGGTAATGTGATTGATGTTGTGCATGTGGATTTTCAAAAAGCCTTTGATAATAGACATTTATACAATAAAAGCCCATTGGAATAAAGAGGCAATGGCTGCAGGGATACAAAGCTGTTGAAAGGACAGAGAAGAGAGTGCAGTGATGATCTGCTGTCTTTGGGCTGGGGGGAGGTACATATTGCTGGTTGGCATTAAAACCATTGCTCTTTTTATGAATATTAATGACCCGGCTATTATAAAATAGGATATCAACACTTCATATGGTATGCAGCTTGGTAATGTAAATTAAGTAAGGAGTCTTCAGGAGCACAGACATAACTTGGTGAAAATAGACAGACAGATGGCAGATACATCTCAACATAGAAGGTCAAAGCAATACATTTTGATAAGAGGTATAAGGAGAGATAATATAAATGGTTGAATTTTAAGAGAGGGTGTATAAGAGAAACAAATAAGTTTATGCAAAGAAATCTCTGGCAATGGCTGCACAAGCTGAAGAGAATCTATAAAAAGAGGCAGAGAATGCTACAGAAAGGAAGTTATGCTAAACCAGCTGGTTAGATTCCAGCTGGAGTATTCTGTGTCCAATTCTGGGCACCACACTTTAGAAAGTTGACACAGCCAGGGGAGTTCAGTCAGAAGAAGCAGCCAGGGCTGTTCTCAGAGCTGAGAGGGTTGAGTGAAGATTTAAAAGATGTGTTCAAAATCATTTTGATAGATTAGTTAAGAAGAAACTATTTGCAGTGACAGAAGGATCCTTATTAATCAGAGGACAAAGTATTGTGATTTGAGCCATGCAGGCTGGTGGAATGGCTTTTTTCCATAAACGTACAAAAAGGAATTGAAAATTACTTGAAAGGAAAAAGTAAAAGGGCTGTGAGGAAACATTGGGACTAATTGAACAGTGTTTTCATTCTCAGGTTGTGAGGAACAGGGACTGTCCTGCACTCATTGTGCTGTACAATCCTTCCTCGGCCTTGTTCTCGATGCACAGCTGGAAGTCCCATACAGCTGGATGAGAGCTATTGGAGAAGGATGAACTGTGACAGATGATGTCAGGAGGGCTGAGAAAGTTGAGGAGGGACAGTTTACCATTCTCACAGTCACAGCGGATATTGTTGTAATGTTGATGAGGTAGGATCACAAACCTCACAAGAAGGCTTCAAACAATGAGCTGGAGGAATGGGGACTGAATTTGGGAGGTAGCAGCCTGTTCAAGAGAAGGCTGGAGATGGGATGTTAGTGTTGGTGTGGTCATGTGCATAAGTACATGTGTGCACAAGTGCAATGAAAAACTTACTGCATCACAGGGACATAGCATCATGTAAGCAGCATTCACAAGAAAAACATAAATTAAACATAAATTATACACAATTTTTACAAGAAGGAGCACAATTAGAACAAAAAAGAGTCCATTTTAATGCAAAGTGATCAAAGTGGTCATAGTGTTGCTAAACTGAATGGTTGAAGGGAAGTTGCTTCTCTTGAACCTGGTGGTGTGGGACTTCAGGCTTCTGTACCTCCTGCCCAATGGTTGCTGTGAGAAGATGGGCATGGCCCGGATGGTGGGGATCTTTGATGATGGATGCTTGTGAGAACTAAAGGATCAGAACGGTTTATTTTGAAGATTGAGGTAACGAGGAAGATCAGGGAGATGATACCTGAGGACAAAGAATCACTCTACAGTTCCAACTTATGTGAGGCTGGGGGGAAAGTTGGTCAACAGTTCAGTGGGAATAGGATCAAGGGAGCAGAAGAACAGTTTTAAGGATAGGACAAGAGCATGAAGTGAGAATTGTGAAACTTGAGAAAGCCACAATGGCAGGGAAATCACAGACAGTAGGCTGGGGAATGGAAGGAGCCGGCAAAGGCTGGGGAAAAACCTACAACTCCCTGTGTAAAGAAATTTCACCTCATCTCAGTCCTAAATGGCTGACTCCTTGTTCCTGAGATTGGAATAAAGAGTCAGCCTATTCCTATCTTAATGAAGTCACCTCTCATTCTTCTTAAATTCCAATAAGTATAGGCCACATTGCCTTAATTGTCCTTCATAGCTGCTCTTCTCCCTGAAATTAATCTTGTAAATCTATACCATGCTAACATCCAAGGACAGTATATCCTTGATCAGGTACAGAGGCGAAATCTGCACACAGTATTCAAAATGTGTTCTCACCAAAGCCCTGTCAGACTGACTTCCTTACTTTTGTACCCCAGCCCCTTTGCAATAAAGGCTAATGCACTATTTGGTTTCCTGATTGATTGCTGTAACTGCATGCTTACTGAATGAACGTTTCCTGAACCAGCTGACCGAGATCTCTTTGCAAATAAATGTTCACCAGTTTCTTACACTTAAGATATTCTGCCTTTCCTTTTCTTCCTACCAAAGTGTATGGTCTCACATTTTCCTGCACTGGACTCGAAAGTGGTGACAGAGATGGACAGGGTGGTGAAGAAGGCATTTGGCATGTTTGCCTTCATTGGCCAGAATACTGAGTACAAGAGTTGGAACATCATACTAGAGCTGTACAAGACATTGGTAAGACCATATTTGGAGGGACAGTGTGCAGTTCTGATCACCCTGCTAGAGGAAGGATGGCATTAAACTGGAGATGGTGCAAAAAAGGTTTACAAAGATGTTACCGGGACTGGAGATCTTGGGTAATAAGGAGAGACTGATTGGCTGGGACTTTTTTTTCCCTGGAGCATAGGAGGCTGAGGGGTAACCTCATCGAGGTTTATAAAGTCAGGAGGGGCATAGATAAAGTGAATAGCCAAAATCTTTTCCCCAGGGCAAGGGAGTCCAAAACTAGAGGTCATAGGTTAAATATTAGAGGAGGCAAGATTTAAAAGGGACCAGAGTGGAAACTTTTTCACACAGAGGGGTGGTGATTAGATGGAATGACCTGCCAGAGGAAGTGGTAGAAGCGGTTACAACTATGACATTTAAAAGGCGTTTAGACAGTTACGTGGATAGGAAAGGTTTAGAGAGCGATATGGGCCAAATGGAGGCAAATGGGACCTGCTCAAGTAGGCAACTTGGTTGGCATGGACCAGTTGGGCCGAAGGGCCTGTTTCCATGCTGTATCTCTCTGTGACTCCTTAATACTCTTGTTCACCCTTTTGTATTCTCATTTTCTCATCCATCTCTTACCTTCAGCAGCTCGGGTGCATTACATTCTGTTTACTTTTGCATGCAAATCATTGAAGTAAATTGTGAACAGCTGAGGGCTCAATTTCCAATCCCTGTGGCATCCCACCAGTAACAGCCTGTCAGTTTGGAAAAGACCCTAGATTCCTGCTCTCTGTTTTCTTTCCTTGTGTCTGAATGTCTTTCTGTATTAATTGGCACCCAAAAACCCCTTGCTTTTATGTAATTCTCTCCAGCTGGAGTTATTAGGGCTTCTCTTACTTATACCTTGTAACGATTCACTTATCTGTGGCAGCACCTGGTCACCAGGATAGCAGTAGTGAGTGAGATTGTAGCAATAGGGGCCAAATGAACAGAAGCCCAAATTAAAACCCAAAACGCTGTCTCACTGACCAGAATATGATGCAGATATCAAAGCAACATAGCTCATGAATTAAAATTATTCATTCAGTTAATATATAACTGATAGAATTCAAAAATAAGAAACAAAATTTCATTTTACTGTGTTATTTTTTCAGCTAAACAGAATATCTATAAATTAGTAAAATTGTTAATTTTGGACAAGACTTTTAAAAAGCTCCTCTTTAGAACCAGCCATCTTTCCACCTTCCTGTTCCCCGTGTTATCTGATCAGCAGCTCACAGTTTACAGGCTAGCACATTTTCAGTTCTCACATTGAACAACTTCTCCTCGAACTCCACTGACTTCCTTCAAATGGATCCAAACCATGCTGCAACAACACACACCAAATGCTGGAGGAACTCAGCAAGTGTTACACCTGTCCCTACACCTCCTTGCTCACCACCTTTCAGGGCCCCAGACGGTCCTTCCAGGTGAGGCAGCGCATCACCTGTGAAACTGAGGGTGTCACTTATTGCATCCGGCGCTCCCGGTGCAGCCTCCTCTACTTCGGGTGATGGCTCCTCTAGATTGGGTGATGGCTTCATCAAGCACCTTCGCTCCGTCCGCCGCAACAGCCAGGACCTCCCAGTCGGCCACCCACTTCAATTCCACTTCCCACTCCCATACTGATGTGTCTATTCACGGCCTCCTCTACTGCCACGTTGAGGCCAGACACAGGTTGGAGGAACAATACCTCATATTCCGCCTTGGTAGTCTCCAACCTGACGGCCTCAACATCGATTTCTTTAACTTCTGGTAACCACTCCCCTCTCCTCCCCCTTTGTTTTCCCTCATTCCTGTGGCCCCCTCACCCCTTGTCTCCCCTCCCCTGCCCTCATGACCGGCCCATCTATTCCCCACCTACTTCCCTTTATTCCACAGTCTACTGTCCTTTCCTACCAGATTCCATCTTCTTCAGCCCTTTGCTCTTCTGTCACCTCTCAGCTTCTCACATCACTCCCTTTCATCTCCCCTCCCCCCACCCACCTACTTTTCCCCCTCTCACCTGGACTCACCTATCACCTGCCAGCTTGTGCGCCTCCCCCTCCCCCGACCTTATTCTGGCTTCTGCCCTCTTCCTTTCCAGTCCTGATGAAGGGTCTCAACCCAAAACGTCGACTGTTTATTTCCCTGTCACAGAATCATAGAATGGTTACAGCACAGACGGAGAACATTTGGCTCATTGTGCCTGTTCCAGCTCTTTAATGGAACAACCATCTCGTTTGACCCACTGGCCCCTTCTCCCTCGCCGTGCAAGTTTTGCTCCACCGTTTATGTATTCAATTCCCCCTTTAAGGTCACAGTGGAACCTACCTCCACCACATCTGCAGACAATGCATTCGAGATTGCAATCATACTCTGCATAAATATGTTTCTCCTCATATCACTCTTAATCCTGTTCGCTTTTAGTTTATAGCTGTGACCTCTAGTCGTCAAT
Source organism: Pristis pectinata (assembly GCF_009764475.1). Lineage (NCBI taxonomy): Eukaryota > Metazoa > Chordata > Chondrichthyes > Rhinopristiformes > Pristidae > Pristis > Pristis pectinata. The sequence goes on along the minus strand of NC_067437.1, from coordinate 17,269,945 downwards.
GCCTGCATCAGTCCAGTTGAACAGCCTGTTTATATCCTCCTGTTATTTATCTTCTTCGCAGTTCGTCATACTGCCAAGATATGTGTCATCCACAAATTTAGGAATTGTGGTCTGCACTCCTGTGAAGTGTAATGACCTAACACCGATCCCTGGGGAACACCACTATTCACCTTCCTCTTGTCCAAGACACAACCACTCGTGACTGCCTTCTGTTGTCTGTTCATATCGAAGTCGTCATTTCATATTTCTCATGATGTAGAAGGAGGTGATTCAGCCCATCGAGTCAATGCTGTCTCTCAGAGCGATCCCATCAGTCCCGTTTCTCTGTGACCTATCTTCTCTCTCATGCCCATCAGCTTCCCCTGATTCACCTGCCGCCCCCCCCCCCCCCACCCACACCAGGGATAGTTTGCAATAACTGACTAACCTTCCGACTAGCTTATCTTTGGGACATGGGTGCAAACCAAAGCACCCAGAGAATGCCCGCACACTCACAGGAAGAACGTGCAACCACCCGAGGTTCAGAGCCCACTGACTCCCACAGCTGGGCCGCACCTCCTCCCACCCTGCTTCCCAGAGGGACTCCATTCTATTCCATTCTCCCAGTTCCTCCGGCTCAGTCATACCCGTTCGACAATGAGACTCCACACCAATGCTTCTGAGATGCCTTCATTTCTCCCTACAATTAACAGAACACTGGAAGAAATCAGCCGATCAAAGCAGCACCTGTGGAAGCAAAAGGTGTAAGTCAATGTTTCAGGTCGAGACACTTTGTCAGGACTAAGAGAGGAAAGATTGCCAGAATATACAAGCAGGTGGTGGGATAGAGGCTGGTGGTTGATAGATGGAACCTGATTGGGAGGGGATGGGAAAGGTGAACAGAAAAACAGGATGGACAGGTGAGTGTGTGTGGGACGAGAACACCAGGGGGGTTTGCTGAAATTGGAAAATTTAATGTTCATACCATTGGGTTGTAGGCTAACCAAGCGGAATATGAGATGTTGTTCTTCCAGTTTGCGTTTGGAGCATAGCAATGGAGAAGGCTGAGAAGACACAGGTCGGTGTAGGGAATGGGAAGGGGAGTTAAAATTACATGTAACAGGATGGCACTTGCAGACAGAGTGCAAAACGTTCACCTAGTCTACGCTTGGTTTCACCAATATAGAGGAGGCCACATCGTGAGCACCAGATGCAGTTGACCAGGTTGGAGGAGGTGCAGGTGAACCTCTGACTCACTTGGAAGGGCTGTTTAGATTGCTCAATGGTGGTGAGGGAGGAGGTGAAGGGGACGGGTGTTACAGCCCCTATGGTTTGCACGGGTAAGTGCCAGGGGACAGGCTGTGGTGGGTGGGGAAGGATGAGTGGACCAGGGAATCATGGAAAGCAGAAGAGGGGAAGATGTGACTGGTGGTGGGATTGCGTAGGAGCTGGCAGAAAATGATGCATTGGATGCTGAGGCTGTTGGGGTGAAAGGTGAGGACCAAGGGAATTTCTCTGGCTTGGGGAAGGGGGGTGTTAGAGCTGACGTGTGGGAAATGGAGGAGGGCTCCATCAACTCTGGTAGAGGGGAAACTATGTTGCAGAAGAAGGAGAATATTTCGGCATAAGGCCTCATCCTGAGAACAGATGTGGTAGACATTGGAGAAATTGAGAAAAATGGCTGGCCTCCTTTACGGGAGGCAGGATGGGAGAAAGTGTAGTGGAAGCTGCTGTGGGAGTTGGTGGGTTTGTAGAAGATGTCAATGGCAAGTCTGTCTCCTGAGATGGATGCAGTGAGATCAAGAAAGGAAGGGGAAGTGTCAGAGATGGGCCAGGTGAACTTGAGGATAGGGTGGAAGCTGGTGACAAAGGTGATGAGTCGACGAGTTCTGCAGGAAGCAGCACCGATGCAGTCATCGATGTAGCGGAGAGTTTTATTTTGAGGGGGTGTTGTGCCAGAATAGACCTGGAACAAGAGCTGTTGCTAAGAAAAAGACAGGCGTAGCTCGGGCCCATGGCTCCCCCCTTGATCTACAGAAGTGGGAGGAATCAAAACACAGCTGCACAGCTGCTGCTTGATCTACAGAATTCTTCTAGTGGTCTGTCTTTTTTGGGCCAGATTCTAGCATCTGCAGCCTATCTTATCTTGATATTTCCTTAACTGTGGTTTCCCCTCCACCATGGTTGACATGGTCCTTTATACCACATTTATTTTATTGCCTGCACTTCTCCTCTCCTCTCTCCACTCCTCAACCCCCAGCACCAGCGAAAGGATAGAGTTTCCCTTGCTAAACCTTACCATCGGCTTCCACATTCAGCAGGGTTTCTGCCAGACACCACCAGACACACCTCCTTTCAGCAGTGAACATAAATAGCCTCCACCACCACTACCCCGCACCACCCCACCCCACCCCCCCGCCCCCCTGATTCACAATTCCCTGGTTCACTCTCCAATCTCCTCTAACATTCACTCTCCTTCCCAGGGAACCACAGGAGATGCAACCACTTGTCCTTCGAACCACTTTCCTTCCCAGTATCCAGGGCCCCAAACAGACCTTGTTATCCCCTTGCGCCTTATTGCCTGCCTGCACTGCACCTTCTCTGTAACTGTAACACTATTCTGCATTCTGTTATTGTTTTCCCTTGTACTACCTCAATGCACTGCTGTATGTGGAATAATCTGTATGAATGGCATGCAAAACAAAGTTTTTCACTGTACCTCGAAATAATAAACCAATATACCTTCTGCCAAAGCAGTGTTCCTTGCACTTTTGTGCAGTTTGGTGCATTGCAATCTGGTGTTCACGATGTGCTCTCCTTCTGTACTGGAGAGACAACATACAGAACGGGTGACTGATTTGCAGAACACTTCCATTTCGTCTGTATCCTGAGCTTGTCCGGTTGCCTGTCACTTTAATTCTCCACCCCACTCCTTCTCTGACCGCTCGCTTTGGTGTCCAACATTGCTCAACCTAGGCTTTGAGTGACAGCACTTCATCTGACAACGACGAAGTAGAGGTCCTCGGCATTTACCACAGAAGCAAGCCAACCATTTCCAGCTAACCCGCCTTTCCTGTTGCTTAGCAGAAGGGGCCAGTTCCGTTGCAAGGTCGGCCACCTGCAAGCTTACCGCCGGGTTTCCCTCTCCACGGCTGCCAGCAGACCCGCCGAGCAGCTCCAGCAGCTGCTGGCGCTTTGATCGCCGGCCGTGGTGTGGAGGACGGTCCAGCGGTGGGAGAGCTGTCTGAGGTGCTGCTGATCGGCTGGGGCGGCGGTGCGGCAGGGGAGCGGCCCCTTTAAGAGGCGGGGGTCCCTCTCTCTCCCCCCTCCCTCCGCACTCGGCTGGGGCGGGGACCTGCGGCCCGAGTCGCGTGAGGCGGCGGCGGCGGAGGCTGCGGACCGGCACCGGGGACCGGGAGGTGGGGACCGAGCCGGGCCGGGCCGGAGTGGGCCGGCGGCAGCGGGCGATGGGTGAGTGAGCGCCGGTGCGGGTTCCCGCGCTCGGACCCCCTCAGCCGGCATCCTCCTCCCCTCCTGCATCCCGGCCCCGGCAGCAGCACGTCTCCGGCCTGGCCCGGGCCCAAACAGCATCCACCCGAGCCCGGTCCGGCCCCCCTTCCCGCCTCCATCTCCACCGTCCGGCCCTGGCAACAGCCATCTGGTCCTGGGCCCGACATCCTCCCCCTTCTCCCTCCCTTCCCCCTTCTCCCTCCCTTCCCCCTTCTCCCTCCCTTCCCCCTTCTCCCTCCCTTCCCCTCCCCCTTCTCCCTCCCTTCCCCCTCCCCCCCTTCCCCCTTCCCCCTCCCCCCCCTTCCCCCTCCCCCCCTTCCCCCTCCCCCCCCTTCTCCCTTCCCCCTCCCCCTTCTCCCTTCCCCCTCCCCCTTCTCCCTTCCCCCTCCCCCCCTTCCCCTTCCCCCTCCCCCCCTTCCCCCTCCCCCCCCTTCCCCTCCCCCCCCTTCTCCCTTCCCCCTCCCCCTTCTCCCCCTTCCCCCTCCCCTTCTCCCTTCCCCCTCCCCCCTTCTCCCCTCTCTCCCTCTCCCCTCCCCTCCCCTTTCCGCCTCCCTTCCCCCTCCCCCTTCTCCCTCCCTCTACCCCCTCCCCCTTCTCCCTCCCTTCCCCCTCCCCCCTTCTCCCTCCCTTCCCCCTCCCCCTTCTCCCTCCCTTCCCCCTCCCCCTTCTCCCTCCCTTCCCCCTCCCCCTTCTCCCTCCCTTCCCCCTCCCCCTTCTCCCTCCCTTCCCCCTCCCCCTTCTCCCTCCCTTCCCCCTCCCCCTTCTCCCTCCCTTCCCCCTCCCCCTTCTCCCTCCCTTCCCCTCCCCCTTCTCCCTCCCTTCCCCCTCCCCCTTCTCCCTCCCTTCCCCCCCCCCCTTCTCCCTCCCTTCCCCCTCCCCCTTCTCCCTCCCTTCCCCCTCCCCCTTCTCCCTCCCTTCCCCTCCCCCTTCTCCCTCCCTTCCCCTCCCCCTTCTCCCTCCCTTCCCCTCCCCCTTCTCCCTCCCTTCCCCCTCCCCCTTCTCCCTCCCTTCCCCCTCCCCCTTCTCCCTCCCTTCCCCCTCCCCCTTCTCCCTCCCTTCCCCCTCCCCCTTCTCCCTCCCTTCCCCCTCCCCCTTCTCCCTCCCTTCCCCCTCCCCCTTCTCCCTCCCTTCCCCCTCCCCCTTCTCCCTCCCTTCCCCCTCCCCCTTCTCCCTCCCTTCCCCCTCCCCCTTCTCCCTCCCTTCCCCCTCCCCCTTCTCCCTCCCTTCCCCCTCCCCCTTCTCCCTCCTTCCCCCTCCCCCTTCTCCCTCCCTTCCCCCTCCCCCTTCTCCCTCCCTTCCCCCTCCCCTTCTCCCTCCCTTCCCCCTCCCCCTTCTCCCTCCCTTCCCCCTCCCCCTTCTCCCTCCCTTCCCCCTCCCCCTTCTCCCTCCCTTCCCCCTCCCCCTGCTCCCTCCCTTCCCCTCCCCCTTCTCCCTCCCTTCCCCTCCCCCTTCTCCCTCCCTTCCCCCTCGCCCTTCTCCCTCCCTTCCCCCTCCCCCTTCTCCCTCCCTTCCCCCTCCCCCTTCTCCCTCCCTTCCCCCTCCCCCTTCTCCCTCCCTTCCCCCTCCCCTTCTCCCTCCCTTCCCCTCCCCCTTCTCCCTCCCTTCCCCCTCCCCCTTCTCCCCCCTTCCCCCTCCCCCTTCTCCCTCCCTTCCCCCTCCCCCTTCTCCCTCCCTTCCCCCTCCCCCTTCTCCCTCCCTTCCCCTCCCCCCTCTCCCTCCCCCCCTCTCCCTCCCCCCTATCCTCCCCCCTCTCCCTCCCCCCCTCTCCCTCCCCACCTCTCCCTCCCCCTCTCCCTCCCCATCTCCCTCCCTCCCCCCCTCCCCCTCTCCTCCCCTTCCCCCCCCCTCCCCTCTCCCTCCCCCCTCCCCCCTCCCCCCTCCCCCCCTCCCCCTCTCCACCCCCTCCCCCCTCCCCCTCCCCCCTCCCCCCTCCCCCCTCCCCCATCCCCCCTCCCCTCCCCCTCCCCCTCCCCCTCCCCCTCACCCCCATCCCCCCCCCTCCCCCTCACCCCCCCTCCCCCCTCACCCCCCTCCCCTTCACCCCCCTCCCCTCACCCCCCCTCCCCCCTCACCCTCACCCCCCCTCCCTCACACCCCTCCCCCTCACCCCCATCCCCCTCACCCCCATCCCCCTCACCCCCAGTAATAGCCACTTCCCCCCATTTCTCGCCCCTCACAAGCCACTTTCCAATCTACACCCCAAACAACCTGTCACATCTCCACTCCACCATCACCCCTCACACCTCGGCCACCCACATATTCTTGCCCTTTCCCAGCAACCTCCTTACTCCACATTCTCATCCCTAATGTCCTACCTTTTCTCTCCCCCCCCCCCCCCATGTCCCTCACCTTTTCATTCCCATCTCCTGCTGAGGATCCAGACTGCTGCCCCTAACCCCTGCCCTCCTACCGCACCCTGCCCACCCTTCTACTGTTGCTGCTAACTCCTTTCATCACCTGCCACAAAACTTTCCCTAACCCTTCTACCTCCCTATCGCATGCTTCTCCCTTGATGGGGATGGCCAAACTGGCCCTGGAGTCTGTTCCTTCATGATCACAGCCAGTCTCAATATCTCCCCCACCCTGCAGGACCTGATCATTCCCATGCTCTGAGCTTGTCCCTATCCTGATGATGTTCCCCATGGCTGGTGGTCTTACTTGCTGAATGGGTAGCTGCCATTATAATTGCTCCTTGCACCTGGTGTGAATGCTCTCAGCCTGCTCTGTGAGCAAATGACGTGTTTGGTGCAAGGCTGCTTCCCGTGTGTCTCCTTGGGCTTATGCTTCAGTTCTGGAAAGAAGCTGTTCCCAGATTTTGGGCTGAGACTGGGGTGATTCTAGGGCCTACCCCTGAAAAGCCCAACTATTGTCCATAATGTGGCAGGTGACACCTTCCCTCTATTTAAAGCCAACTCTTGTCAGTAATTTCCCAAGTGCACGGAAGTTGTAGTTGTATTTGGCTGGAGGGATAAATCAATTTTATTAATGTAAACCACGTGTTGACGTGTACGCAAAAAGGCGAATGCTAACTGACTTTGGAGGGGTAAGGCCTGATGAAATGGTGGGTGAGATTTAATAGAGGATAAAGGGTGAATTGATGCATTTTGGAAGGATGAGGCTAAGCAATGTAAGCCAATGGGGGCCAAGATACCTGGGTATGTAAAAGATCCTGTGCTTTCATTCTATTTTGTTCTATTTGTGAAACAAGGAATTCATGCGCATCTTTTACGAATCATTGATTAGATCTCTGCTGGAGTTGTGTCTGGCACTGCACTTCAGGAAGGTTGCCAAGGCCTTGGGGAGGATGCCCAGATGGTTTATTGCAGTGAAGGCAGGGGCACAGCAGTTGGGGAGCAGTTTTACCCCTGGGCTAGAGCAGCACAAGGGCCCCAGAGAGACGCTGGGACATAGTCATGCTCCAAGCACCACATCTGCTCATAGAATAGGTGGGGTGCTTACATGCCAAGGACGAGAGCAGTTATCTGCAGTAATGGAGCTGGTTCTCCTCAGAGTGGAGGCGATCAAGGGGAAATTTAAGAGAGGTGTTCAAAGACCTGGAGTGTTTTGAAAAGCTAGATGAGAAACTGTTTCCAATGGCAGAAGGATTGGTGATGAGAGGACAGATTTAAGGTAATTGACAAAGGACAAGAAGGTAATGAGTATTTATTTTAAACAGAGCAAGTTACAATGATCTTGGAATTTGTATGTGTGAATTCAGCAATATACATAATAGGAAACAGAGAAATTTGCAAGTTAAGTCAGTTTATCGTTGTCGTGTACTGAAGTACAGAGGAAAAACTTGCCTTGTGTGCTATTGATACAGATCACATCAGTGCGTCAAGGATTACAAGGGAAAACAATAACCGAATGTAGTATATAGTGTTATAATAACACAGAAAGTGCAAGCCGATGTAAGGTACGTGACAGATAAATTATGTGGTCAAAGTCCATCTCATCGTACAAAGGTCTGTCCAATAGTTTTATAACAGTGGATAAGATATCTTTATTGGTCACGTATACATCGAAACACCCAATGAAATCTGGGGCTGTAATAGTGTTACGCTAACCACTACACTCCTGTGTCTGCCCATGAGCCTGGTGGTACGTGCTTTCAGGCTTTTTGTATCTCCTGCCTGATGGAGGAGATTGAAGAGGGAAGGTCCGTGTTGGGAAGGGCCTTTAATTATGTTGGCTGCTTTTCCAGGCAGAGTCCATGGAGGGGAGGCTGGTTGTTCATGATGTGCTGAGCTGCGTCCACAACTCTCTGCGCTTCTTGCAGCCTTGGGCGGAGCAGTTGCTGTACCAAGCTGTGATGCATCTGAGCAGGATGCCTTCTATGGTGCTTCAATAAAAATTGGTGCACTGTAGAAAGGGTGAGGGGGAGGTGCCAAATTTCTTTAGCCTCTTGAAGTAAAAGCCAATCAGGAGGTGGGTTAAGTGAGAACTCCTTGAAAGAGATGAGAGGTTGAATGCTCTCCTTTGGGTAACCAGCAGTTTCTGTATTATTTGGTGTACATCTGTTGTCCTGTGTCATCCACTTGTGTCTATTCAATTTCTCTTGTGCTGCTGGAGTGGGTTAATTTATGTCCTGTGTACAGACCCTGAGCCAGACATGGGTCAGCCATGGTTACGTGAGAAGACAAGTTTTAATACTTTCCATAGGTTCATTGAACAACCTGCAGTCTTTTTTAAATGTAACAGTAGCAGAGGGCTGCATTCCTTTATGTTAAGTTGAACTGTCAGGGAGATCTTAGCTGTGATCACATACCTGCAGTCAAGTCTGGAGCAGGTATCTGACATTGATGTACTGTGTCCCTGGAAAAATGTTAAAGGTCAAATGAAATCACTTTTAATTTCAACCTGCTGTAAAACTGTCTGTTACTGGGAGGAGCTAGGTTCCACTTGAAAAGGAATAATTAGAACGCTTGCTGAAATCAATTTAATATTGACTAATGAGGAGCATTAGCATGGCCAAGCAGAAGAATGACTCTTTCAGAGGCTGATTCTGGTGATCATCACAGTGCAGAACAGGTAGCCATTGAGTAGTGCTGAGTTATTAGCCACCTGGTTAACCTCCATCTGAATGAATTTTTGGATTCTTTTAAACAACTGAGTATCTAGAAGCTGAACAGTTGGGAAATTTGCTGATGTAGATTTGAAAATGGAAGATGTTCATTGAGAAAAGCAAGGATGTTGTTTGAAGAGGTGGTAGATGAATTGTACAAGGACTTTCAGAGAGTCTTTGACAAGGTATGATGTGAGATGGAGGGGAATTGAATTAGAAGTTAGAAAATTTAAATTTAAAAATCTGGCTAGAAAAAAGGCAGCTGAAAAGGAGCTATAAAACTTCCAAGGTATGAGCAGCTGCACTGTGATGTCGGTGTTCCATCTGCTGGACTTGTCTGAGAAGGATGTAACATAATGCATGAAATAGAAGATCTTCAGTTAAGGTCTACAGACATAATTCAGTGTAGACCTTAAGCTCCTCATGCCTGCTCTACCATTCGGAAAGATCACAGTGGATCCTTTACCTCAGCACCACTTTCCTGCACTAATCCCTTAGTATTGATTCCCTTTATCTTTTAAAAAAATCTATTGGTCTCTGCCTTGAATGTGTTTCTGCTTTGAGGGTGGCAGAAGTAAGATTGAGAGGTAAGATTAACAGTATTAAAGTAAGATTGAGAAGCAGAGGAAATTATAAAGAGATCTGATAAACTGGTGGGTTGGGTGAAGAAGGTTGTAGCTGTAATTCGGTCAACAAATGTGGGGAGTACACTTTGCTTTCTGAAAAGCAATGAGTATAGGAAGGTTCTGTGGAAGAGCAGCTTGTAATGCAGTTTGCAAAACATTAAATGCTAGACCATTTTGTTTTACAAAGATGATGGAATATTAGTCTTTGAGGCATAGAATATAAAATGTTGTGATGTAAAGGTGAATCATCTTAGAGCATCTTGCTATAACAGCACAGTGAAACATTGGAAGGATGAGGAAGGAATAGTGAGGTTCTGCAACATTTCAACAGAAAGCAGTCTGGTATGATGAAATAGAAATACAAAGCAAGCTGAGAAAATTAACATGTATACAATGGAGAAAACTAAGGGGTTATTTAGTGGAGACTTCTAAAACTATGACTTCATGTTAAATGCATCACATAAATGTGTTAACAAGGTTTGACACAGGACAGGTGTAACATCGAACTGGAGCTTATGATTCCTGAGCCATAGAGATAGGAATTAAGGAGATTTTCTGTTTTATTAATGCAGCACTGAAATGGGCCCTTCGGCCCAAATCATCCAAGCCAAACATGGTGCCCACCTAAGCTAGTCCCATTTTGGCCCATATCCCTTTAAACCTTTCCTATCCATGTACCTGTCCAAATGTTGTTATTGTACCTACCCCTACCACTTCCTCTGGCAGCACATTCCATATACACACCACCTTCGTGGGGAAAAAGTTGCCCTCGGGTCCCTTTTAAACCCATCCTCTCTCACCTTAAACCTGTGTCATCTTGTTTTTTGGTTCCCTTTCCCTATCTATGCCCCTCATGACTTTATATACCTCTATAAGGTCACTCTTCAGTGTCCTACATTGCAAGGAATAAAATCCAAGGCTGCCCAACCTCTCCCTATAAACTCAGGCCCTCGACTCCTGGCAACATTCTCATAAATCTTATTTGCACTCTTTCCAACTTGATGATTTCTTTCCCATAACACGTTTTCTTTCCCATGACCAAAACGATACTCCAGGTGTGGCCTTGTCAATGTGGTATACAACTGTAACATAATGTCCCAACTTCCATACTCTGTCTGCCGAAGGCCACCTTCACCACAATGTCTACCTGTGGCACCACTTTCAGAGAACTATGTACATGCACTCCTAGGTCCCTCTGTTCCACAACACTCCCCAGGGCCTGACCATTCACTGTACAAGTCCTACCCTGGTTTGACTTCCCAAAATGCAACACCTTGCACTTAACTGAATTGAAAGCCATTTGCCAATCCTCAGCCCACTTACCTAGCTGATCAAGATCCCCCTGTAATCTTTGATAACTTTCTTTCACTGTCTACGATACCACCTATTTTAGTATCATTCACGAATCCTAACCATGGCTTGTACATTCTCATCCAAATCATTTATATAAACAACGAACAACAAAGGTGCCAGCATCGATCCCTGTAGCGCACCACTAGTCACACATCTCCAGTCTGAGAAGCAACATTTCACCATCACCTTCTGCTTCGTACCATTGAGTGTTCTAAAGGGAATAACTTGGAGAGGTTTAAGGAGCGAGTTCCATCCTTGGGGCATTGGGAGGCTGCCAAATGTGGGGTGATGGAAATCTGCAAGAGTCAAGAGTTGGAAAGTGTAAAAGCCATGGAGGGTTTTAAAAACAAGGTTGGGAATTTAAAATCAGACTTTGCTGATGGTTTCTAGGGGCAATGAGGGTCGGAGTCATTGACTAAGGAGTAGAGTTGGCAGAGTCCAAAGACAAACAATCTTTCAGTACCCAACTTCCCTTTCTTGTCCAAGAGCTGTATGTGTGGCTGCCAACCCCATGCTCACCTTTCCTACAGCTCTTGACTTTGTGTCCTCGTTGGGTTTCTGCCTGTGCCCTGACAATAGAGCAGCCCTTTGATTTGTCTGTATCCTTTGAAGTAATTGACATCACCCTCCTCTTTGCCACCATCTGAATGGGTGTGCACTCTGTTGGGTTCAGTGGGTCGTCGTGTCGTGCCGTTCCTATCTATCAAGTCAAAGCAATGTAGTAGCTTCTCTTCCTGCTCCAAGATGATCACCTCTAGAATCTCCTCAAAATTTTACTTGGATTTTTGCATCTCTGATTTCCTTTGCTGCTGTTTTGGTAACTGTGTCTTTAGTTGCTTTATTCTGTGCTCTGCAATTTTTGGAATCATGAAATGGTACAGCAGAAAAGGAGGACATTCGGTCCATTATGTCTGTGCCAGCTCTCCATCAGAGCATAGCATGGCACATTTTTCTGCACTGTGTATTTATACAATTCCCTTTTAGGCCATAATGGAATCTGCCTTCACCCATCTGCAGGCATCGCAATCCAGATTTCAACCACACACTTCATCAAAGATTTTCTTCGTATCACTATTAATTCTCTTACCTTTTACTTTCTAACTCTAGTCCTTGATTGCTTCATCAACTGAAATGCCCCCCATTATCCTCTCTGTCCAAACCACTCATCGTTTTATGTACTTTGTCAAATCTCCCCTCAATCTTCTTTTCAAAGAAAGCAGTCCCAACCTCTAATCTCTCCTTGACACTGTGGTCCCTCATCCCAGCAGCTTTCCTCATAAAGCTTCTCTGGACTTTCTAATACCTTCAATCTTTCAACTGGAATTGAACACAGTACTTCAGATGAGGCCAGACAAGTGTTTTATAAAGGATCAGCATGACTTCCCTGTTGATGTATTCTGACTTTAATGATAAAACCCAGAATTGTGTAAGCCTTATTAACCTCTTTCTCAATCCTTCTTGACACTTTCTTGTACCCCCCCCCCCCCCGTTCCCACTGCTTCCACGCCCCTTGTACAACTGCATCCTTTATTCTGTGTTGCCTCTCCTCATCCCTCCTACCAAAATGCATCACCTCACATTTCTTGGCATTAAACTTCAGCTGCCATATGTTTGCCCATTCCGCCACCCTGTGAATATCCTGCTGCAGTTTATCACTATCCTCTTGACAGACCACAGTTGCGAGGAGAGATTGGATAGGCTGGGATTGATCTTGCTGGAACAACCCCATCTAGGTCACTAATATAAAGTGAAGAAAGCAATGGCCCAAACATCGATCTCCAGGAATGCCACTACTCACCTTCCTCTAGTTCAAAGGAAAACATTCATTACAACGCTCCATTGTCAGTTACTTAGCCAACTTTATAAGCATGCTGTCAATGTGCCTTTTATGCCATGAGTATCAAGTTTGCTGATAACCTTCTTGTGTTGCACCTTGTCAGAAGCTTTGGAAGTCCATGAACACCACATTAAATATATTGCCCTCATCTATTGGTTACCTCATCAAAACAAAAACATTGTCAAATTGGTTCAACACGATTTTCCCAGAACAAATCAGTGCTTGCTTGCCTTGATCAGTTTTCCTCCAGGTGACCATTAGCCCTGCTTTGAATCAATGTTTCCAAAAGCTCTCTTGCCATGAGGTTAAAGTGACTGGTCTGCAGTCACTGGGCTTATCCTTGCTCCCTTTTCTGAACAAGAAGTAATATTCAACACTCCAGAGCTCTGCCCTTCCCCCTACTCCCACCCCCACCCCTCCCTTGCACCTCATTCCCATATCCAAAGAGCAGTGAAAGATTATGGTCAGTGCCCTACCCCTATGATTTCTGTTCTACTTCCATCAATTAATCCTATCCATTTCTGTTGACTTCAGTTAACCCAGCTGTTCTCATGTCTCCGTGCCGTCAATATGTGGTGGAGGGTTGATTTTTTTTCTCACTTGAAGTCTGTAACAAATGGTGTACCACACGGATCAGTGCTGGGATCTTTGTTGTTTGCCATATTATAAATGACTTGGTTGAGAATGTCCGTAGTTCAGTAAGTTCACAAGACAAGGGAGCAGAAGCAGGCCATTCGGCCCATCGAGTCTGCTCCAAGGAAAAGAGAAAAAAAGAAATGAGGAATGGGGGTGGGGTGAACCTATTCTAATCCTAATTTCCGGCCTTATCCCCATATCCCTTGATACCCTGACTATTTAGATATCTATCTATCTCCTCCTTGAACGCCCCCACTGATCTGGCCTCCACTGCTGTATGTGGCAAGGAATTCCACAAATTCACCACCCTCTGGCTAAAGAAATTTCTCCTCATCTCTGTTTTGAAACTGCTCCCTCTAATTCTAAGATTGTGCCCTCTGGTCCTGGACTCACCCACCAAGGAAAACAGCCTAGCCACATCTACTCTGTCCTTTCCTATCAACATTTTAAATGTCGCTATGAGGTCCCCGCTCATTCTTCTGTACTCCAGTGAGTACAGTCCAAGAGCTGACAAACGCTCATCATACGTAAGCCCTTTCATTCCTGGAATTATCCTCGTAAATCTCCTCTGAACCCTCTCCAACGTCAGCATGTCCTTCCTAAGATGTGGGGCCCAAAACTGTGCACAGTATTCCAAATGAGGCCTCACTAGTGCCCCGTAGAGCCTCATCAACACTTCCATACTTTTATACACTATACCTCTCGAAATGAATGCCAACATAGCATTCGCTTTCTTTACCACCGATCCGACCTGGTGGTTGACCTTTAAGGTGTCCTGCACAAGTACCCCCAAGTCCCTTTGTACTTCCGTACTTTGAATTTTCTCTCCTTCTAGATAATAATCTGCCCGCTTATTTCTGTTCTCAAAGTGTACAACTGCACATTTCTCAACATTGAATCTCATCTGCCATTTCCTTGCCCATTCTCCTAAACTGTCTAGGTCTCTCTGCAACCTTCCTATCTCCTCAATACTCCCTACTCCTTCACCTCTCTTGGTGTCATCCGCAAACTTAGCCATGAAACCATTTATTCCATCATCCAAATCGTTAATGTACAAGGTAAAAAGGAGCGGCCCCAACACCGATCCCTGCGGCACACCACTAGTAACCGGTAGTAATTTAGTCGTTTTAAATTCAGTTCCTTCCTTCTCTACATTCTCAGCATCTCTAAATGAATCTTTTCCAAGGCAGAAATCTTCAAAAAATTTGCAAATCGTGGATGGCCGGATCTATAAAATACACTGGGACGTTCCAGAAATGCCAAATGATTTGGGTACGTTTCCTTAATTCAAATGAGTTTTTCATGCTTTTAAATTGTGAATAGCAATCTTACAAAGAACATTTGCATTCTTGTGATGTAGGATAACGGCAGAGATTGGCTGTGATGCCATAATGATTGAGTGATGTCAGAATGGATATGTTCCCTCTAGGTAACCAGCTGTTATAAATGTTTTGCTTGAACACTTGCTGCTTTTCAAACTGCAGGTCAGAAATTCCCCATGGTTCATTTGTAAGTAATATGGTATCCAATGCCCTGGAAAGATGTATCATGTATAGATACCATGGAGCTATGAGGTATTTTTCTTAAATCGATATATTTTTAATATTCAGGGGAATTGAGGTGGAAGATGGTCATAGTTTTGTTGAAAGGTGGAGAAGCTGCAGTGACCCTGTGGCCTTCTCCTTGTTTCTTATGGCCTTTTGGACGTTTGAGCCTGCTAAAAGCTTCCCAAATAAGTTTATAACGTGCAAACATTGCCTGTTCAGTATCAGTGAACTGTTAGAGCTTATACCAGGGTCTGTCTAGCATCTTGGAATTGCAACTGTCAATGATTCAGCTGTCTTCAAAATGCAGTACAATTACCTGCCTAGGCTACTGTGACAGCACCTCTCAATCCTGTGACCGCTACTGCCAAGTGGGACAAGGGCATCAGGTGCAGGGAGCACCAGCACATGCTGGCTCCGTGACAAGTAAGGACAGTGTGCGACTTGGAAATGTATTGTCCCTGGGATAAAAGTACCTGAAGCAAAAGGACTGCAGTGGTTCAAACAGGTTGCTCACCACCACGATCTCGAGGGCAGTTAGGGATGAACTTGCCAGCATTCTCGTGTCCTGATAAATGAATACATTAAAAGAAAATTTAACCTTGATGCTGTGTGCAGTTAAGGAAAATGGCAACACTGAAAATATAGAGCAAGGCACACACCAGTAATGTAAGTACTGCTGAGGGGAACGACAAGAGAATATAGAAAAGTTGCATATAGTTCATTCCAAACTTTTTGATTTTTTTTAATGTATTTTCATTCTGAAGTAATAACATGGTCTACAGTTAATGAGGAAAATAAGGTTAGCGATGTACCATCAGGGAGTGAATCAGATAAATATGCAGGTAATGGGTTTGGAAATGGCAAAGGTATTGGCTGGATTGCATTTGACTGAACCTCGTGGCTGCATTAACCTTTCGTTGCTGTGGGGCTCCTCAGGCCATGCCAGAACCACTGCTGCTGTCAGAAGACCCTTTCCTTGCTTCCAATGTCTCCGATCAGAGAGATTTAGTAATATTTGAAAAGATTTTAAATTTGGTAACATTTAAGAAAATTAGCTTTACATTTGATGGATATTTAATACTACAGTTATTAATTAAAATAAATATTTTAAGCCAATTACTGTTTTGATGATGTTCAGCAATCCCATTCAAATGAATAGGGCCTCATAGACAGCCAGTTATGGCTGGCGTAAAGCTGATGAGCCAATTTCAGTACAGTTAAGAGGTGTTTTTTTTGATGGGAAGTCTAAAGACCCCATGCCATCCTTGCAGAATAAGTGTAGGAATGCAGTAGAAGAGCAAAGAGCTGAGGTTGTGTGTTCACAGCTCACAGAGAAGCATGCAGCTTCAGTAAGTGCTTATTGTTACAGCCTTAGTAAGATCACACAATGTGGTGCACAAACAAAGCTTTTCACTATCTGTGTATATGTGACAATAATAAACAAATTACCAATTACAGGAAAAGGTGCAAAATAGATTCAGAATGGAATCAAGCCCTTTGACCCACCAAGTCTTTGCTAACTTTGCAGGCACGGTAGTGTAGCGGTTACAATAATGCTTTTCATTGCCTGGGCTTGTGCAGAACTGAACTGAATATCTTGGTGGGGTCTGTCTGTGTGAAGAATGCCTGGAACAGCCAGCTACCTTGTTCGGACCTGTCTGATGTAGTACTCAACTTCTAATATTCAAATACAAACTGTTGGAATATTTCAAATGTTTGGCCATACTGCCACTTCTAGTAATTTAACTTTATCTAGTGCCAGCACCTTGCCTAGTTCTCCAAAGTTAACTACCCTTAACTACCTGTGTGGGACACTATTGTTTGCACTGGATTATACACTTCTGTGTTTGTTAATTTAGGGGCTGTAAACAGAATTTAGTGTCTATCCCTACTTGCTCTTGAATAGGTGATGGTGATCCTTGGCCTTAAGCCACTGCAGCCTTTGTGATGGTGTTCCCACACAACTAGTGTCCTGCCCACTGCAGCTACAATGTACTGTGGAAGGTGGTGAATGAGGGAAATTCAAGATTTAAAAAAAACAAAGCTGAAAGCATGTGGCAGGACATAGCAATCTGTCATTAAAATCAAAAGCTAGAACTACCAGCAGGTCAGTTAGCACTTGCTGAGAGAGGAAAACTTCAGTCAATGTGACAGGCGGGTGATCTTGCATCAAAACCAGCTAAGGCTGCATATCTGAAACTTGGTGTCCCTCCCTATTCGTTTTTGAGAAGGTGACCTTGAGCTAGTTCATTCCTTCTGATAAAGACTCTCCCACAAATTCTCATGAAAGCATTGTGTCACAACTTTTATCTGCATTAGATCACAGACAAACATTCCAACTATTTTCTCCACCCCTCCACTTCTATGCACTTTCAAACTCATTTGTTTTCTCTTTTTTTGTCTAGTTCTGATCACTGACCTGAAACATTTCCAGTTTCCTTCTCTACCAAATGCTAAACAACCTGCTGAGTATATACACTTTATTTTTACTTCAGATTTCCCATGTTAAGTTTTTTGATATTTTAGTTACTGTTGTGTTTGGAATATTGCTTCATTTGTTTTGGAACAGCAGATACTCTATTAAATGGGGCAAATTCCACTGCATGGCCAATTTGTGCTGAGTCTGCCTCTCATTGTTTCACTTAACCACGGTGTAGTGATTATTCCAGCTAAACTTCCAGTCAAAAATTTGCTTAGATGTGGATGGTGGGTTTTTTGGCATTGGTAACCTGTGGAATGTGAAGGTGTTTCTGATTTGTTGACTGATGAATGTTATCCTTTAGATCTGTGTCAGTTTGGTCATGTCTTGACCAGTGTAGGAAAGAGTCACCTCATTATCTGCAATGTTGCAAATGGGACTGAACACTGTAGAATCAATAGCAAATGTCCCCATGTTTGACTTAATGATGGGGAGAATGTCTGCTGCATGATGAGAGAATACAAGGTAAATGGCCGGACTCTTAGCAGTGTAGAGGAACAGAGGGATCTTGGGATCCACGTCCATAGATCCCTCAAGGTTGCCATGCAGGTCGATAGGGTTGTTAAGAAGGCATATGGAGTGTTGGCCTTCATTAGTCGGGGTATTGAGTTCAAGAGCTGCGAGGTGATGTTGCAGCTGTATAGAACTCTGGTCAGACTACACTTGGAATATCGTGTTTAGTTCTGGTCGCCTCATTATAGGAAGGATGTGGAAGCTTTAGGGTGCAGACGAGATTTACCAGGATGTTGCCTGGATTGGAGAGCATGTCTTATGAGGATAGGTTGAGCAAGCTAGGGCTTTTCTCTTTGGAGAGGAGGAGGATGAGAGGTGACTTGATAGAGGTGTACTAGGTGATAAGGGGCATAGATCGAGTGGACAGTCAGAGACTTTTTCCCAGGGCGACAATGGCTAACATGAGGGGGTATAATTTTAAGGTGATTGGAGGAAGATATAAGGGGGATGTCAGGGGTAAGTTTTTTTTACACAGAGAGTGGTGGGTGTGTGGAACGCACTGCTGGCAGAGGTTGTGGGGGCAGATACATTAGGGACATTTAAGAGACTCTTAGATAAACACATGAATGCTAGAAAAATGGAGGGCTATATGGGAGGGAAGGGTTAGATAGATCTTAGAGCAGGATAAAATGTCGGTACAACATTGTGGGCTGAAGGGACTGTGCTGTGCTGTAGTGTTCTACATAAAAATTGCAGAAATTTACAACTTTAGAGTGGTGGTAGTGATGAGATGAGATCTTTATTAGTCACACGTACATCAAAACACACAGTGAAATGCATCTTTTGTGTAGTGTTCTGGGTGCAGCCCGTAAGTGTTGCCACACTTCCGGTGCCAACTTCCTAAACTGTACATCTTTGGAACGTGGGAGGAAACCAGAGCACCCTGAGGAAACCCACACAGGCACAGGGAGAACCTACAAACTCCTTACAGACAGTGTCAGGAATTGAACCCGGGTTGCGGGTTCTGTAATAGCATTACATTAGCTGCTGCACTACCGTGCCTAAGGTTTATATCAATAATGGGCCAAAGCTGCATGGTAATGGCTACGAAGGAATGTTTCCAGTACGGATTAGTAAGAGAACCAACAACGCAGCTCCCGGAATGACAAAAGAGGTGGGGAAGTGATAAAAGAAGAAAAGGTGTTTGACACATCAAAGACTAAATGGGTGACCTATGATTAAAGGCAAAAGGCATAGGTGGAATACTAAATATGTGCTTTGTGTTACACCCTACCAAGTAAAAGGATGGTATCAAAATCTGTGGAAGAGTAAGTAGCCAAGATGAAGGAAGTGGAAATTGATGTTTGAAGTTTGAGTTAGAGGGAGCCAGCGTGGACTTGTTTAAGGCACACAGTGTTTGACCAATCCATTCGTGTTTTTTTGACATGGATGTAACTTGTATGGATTTTCAGAAGATGTTTGAAGTTCCACATGTTTGATTAGCAAAACCTGAGGCCCGTGGAATTAAAGGATCGATTAAAAACGTGGATGAGAAATTGGCTTAAAGGCAGAAAGCAAGATTGGTGGTAAATGGTGTTTTTCAGATAGGAGGATGCTGTACCCTCTTGGAGTCGATGCTTTAATGACTAGCACTTAGGTGTACAGAATAACATTTCCAAATTTGCAGATGAAGTGAAGCTTGGAATTGTGGTAAAGTGGGGAGGATGGGAACAGACAGCACAAGGACTGAGGTTGGCTGAATGGGCAGAAAAATGGCAGCACAGAGAATGGTGAAGCGTTACACTCTCTTGAAAGCCTGAACGCACGTACCACCAGGCTAAAGGACAGCTTCTGTCCCGCTGTTATAAGACTATTGAACAGTCCCCTATTACGATAAGATGGACTCTCGACCTCACAATCTACCTCATTATGACCTTGCACCTTATTGTCTGCCTGCACTGCACCTTCTCTGTAACACTTTATTCTGCGTTCTGTTCTTGTCCCTTGTACTACCTCAATGCTCTGTTGTAATTAAATGATCGCAATAAATGGCACAGAAAACAATTTTTCACTGTACCTCAGTACGTGACAATAATAAACCAATTTACTTTCACAGGTAGGAAGAGGGCAGACATTGTAAGCTAAGTGGCAGTATTCCAAAGGGTATGCAGGAACAGAGGGATCTGGGTGTACAAGGGCATAAATCCTTGAGGAGCAAGGTATGCTGAATGAGTGGTTAGTAAATCAAATGCGATCCTGGGATTTATAACTAGAAGCACAGAGTACAAAACCATGAAGTTATTTTGAACCCACATAAAACACTGTTTAGGACACAACTGTAGTATTGCATCCGATTCTAGGAGTCGCACTTCAGGAGGGATGTGAAGGTCCTGGAGAGGGTGTGGAGAGGTTTTAATGGAACAGTTCCGGGGATGGGACTGCATAAACTAGAGTAACAAAGGTTGGGAGAAGAATCAAGATGGATCAGATGTTGACTGGCTTGGATTAGGTGAATAGAGGAAATCTGTTACTGTAAGTGGATGATTCAAAGACTAGAATGCCAGATTCAAAATGCTGTGCAAAAGGTTTAAGGGGATGTGTGGGGGAGGTGGGGAACCTCTGCACAGAAAGCTGTTGTGCTTTGAAACCTGCTGCTATAGGGATTTGAATCAGGGTTTCAAAATGAGTTTGTATAAGCATTTGTAAATACTTTGAAACTCTGAGGAAAGAATGGGGAAAAGGAGCCTGCATTTGATTGATGGGCTGAATGGCTTCCTGTGGTGTTATTGTTGTATGACTATGTACTGCTGGGTTCTAGAGCTTCTCGTGTTTCCAGAGCACTTGATTTCTTTGTACAGATACAAATGTTTGTCCTTTTCAAACCTACAACTTTTCTGAAGAGGTAATTTAAAGTAATAAGGCAAGGAATTTCATTGCACCCTGGTGTATATAACAATAAACTAATGTGAATCTGAATCTAAACAGGGGAGTGCCAATGGATGTTATTTATGTGGGGCCCCAAAAAGGTATTTAATTATTCTGAAATTTTTCACTGTAGCTGAACCAGTTTCTTAAATCATATTGATTTAAGAAACTGGTTGTACAACAGTCTTTAGTGAGTGGGGATAATGGTAGGTTCTAAAATAGGTAGGGTGTGACCAGTGCGATCCTGGGAAGATCTGTGCTGGATCTACAACTGTTTGCTTCATTAATGTGACTAGGATGATATAGCAAGTTGCATCTAAATTTGCCAGTGATGAAGGTGGACAGTATTTTAAGCACTATAGATGGAAGCATTAAATTACAAGCATATAGTAATTGAAAAATCAGGAAAATGTTAAGTCTAAGACTTTGGGGCTAAACAGTAAACTTTATACAAGGACAAGGTTGACGTAATAGGGGATTTGTAAAGAATATAGCTAGGAGTTTCCAAGCCTCTTGCGTTGGACAAATGCTATCGTACAAATCAGCGTTTTTCCTGCTTGCCAATGCTGTTTGAATTTGTTTCCCTTCCCTCTTGATCTTTTGGTCCTTATGCAGTCATTCCAGGGGCTCCACTGACTTTTGTCTGTCATCTCCAATGAAAATAAGATTAAAAACACAGGACTTTTATTAACCTCGAAGCTGTTCATTCCACAATGACTAAAACTGGGTGTTAGGGGACAGCAAAATGAGCTGCTTTATTATCTGTCTGTTCTTCACTCAGCCATGTGAAACTGGTCTGTCCTTTTCTTTGCAGGTAGTTTCTTTAGCAGTTATACATCTCCAGTGGCATATGAAATGCATCAATATGACCTGCAGTAAATGTAATGCTCCAATACACTGTACATTAGTGGACAAGGCACCAGAACAGCTGGAATGGCAGTGAAAGGCACCAAGAAGTGGGGAGGAACTGGGCCGATTTGTAAATAAGAGGCTGATTCATGACAGCTGCCAACTGTATAGGAAAATAGAATCAGAGGATTTTGCAGCTTCTGTGGGTGTGGCAGTGTTTTGTAAAGACTGATTATGGTTTTAAACAGGACCGGGGGAAAAAATCCACTTGAAAGAGATTAATAACCAAATTCTGCAGTCTTGCTTTAGAAAGCATCAAGCTTCTAATACAATTCAGTGGCTCGTGGAGAGTAAGAGGGGATCCAGGAATTGTTTAGGGAATGCAGAAGTGGCAAGCAAGTTTGAATAGCGTTTTGGATTGAAACACATATAAGGTTAAGGTGCAGCTTAAAACTCTGCTGCAGGCTCTGTAGTTAAGGTCATTCTGTGCAAGCCCAGGTGCCGAGTGTGGGACAGCCGATTGGATTGCAGAGACTGCTGGGTGACAGGCTGAAGCTCAACGAGAACCAAGCTGCAACAGGTGTGAGAAGCTGAAGTAAGTCAGCGACTGGCGAGGTGGACAGGATGGACTGAGCTAGCTGCAGGGCTGTAAGATGCTGAACTGGATTGAGGCTGAAGCAGTGTCGAGATTTCCACGGGTTGCATAAAGGCCAGCGTTCAGTAAGGCTAGTGAGGTCTGTAATTGGACAAGAGGGAATTGAAGATAATTTGCTTCACTAGCCTAAGGCTCCGCAGTTTTCATCTTGCCAGATATTTTTGATAAACGTTTCTTCTTTCTGCCAGTTTCTTAACCAATAACTCTCAAACCTGATTCTACAGTAAATGTTGGGGCTATAGCTTGCACTTCACTGATGCCCTAGAAAAATATTTCCTCCACTCAAACCCTCGCTGCCAGTCCTTGGCCAGTGTGCTTTGTCACTGCTGTATACCCGGCACGCGGAGACATCTCTACTCTTCCATTTTATCAGAATCTCTTGTGTTGTGTGAGTGAGTCACTGTATGCACACTGTGCTCTTGTTTGGGGTTGACTTTCCCGGGGTGTCTGGTCACACTGAATGAATTGGAGCAGCAGCGAGAGGTGTAACTCAAGGATGGTGAGAGAGACCATGTGAAAGAAGGCATTGTGCATGTAAAGGCTCTGGGTCCGATTGGGAAGCCAATAGTCACTGGAGGCTGTGAAGCAACAATGGTCATTTTGTTTTGCATGAAAATGAAAGCTTCCTGTTCTCAGCTAGTTAGTTATTCATTGCTTGCTAGTTTGCTGGGACCCCTTACTGACCCCTTGCATATCAGAAAGCTCAGTTACAGGTTGAGCTCTGGAAGATGGACAGACTGAGCTAATAGCTGTCCAGTCCTTTTCTCACTCGTCAGTGTAAGCTTCTTGGGCAGTCCGCCAGGATCAAGGATTACTTGCATCCTCTCCACAGTTTTGTTCTGAGGTGGTTTATGAGGCTAACATGGGAACTGTAAACTATTCCACAGTTTGGCAGGTGCTTGAAGGGGCTTGCAAGTGGGTGGTTTGTGAGGTGGTGCATTCATCTTCACAGCTCATGAGGTGTTGAACTGAAGAAGAATACAGTTGTACAAAGCAAGGTTCCAGGAACAACATGGGGATAAAAGACTGGTTAATCTGTGTCACTAACATTGGCTGCAAAGTAATAATCCACAATGGAGGGAAAGCTATCTCCGTCCCGCTCCACTTTCTTAATTTGGTGCTTTGGCAATTGTTACTTGGCTTATATTGGTAATTGGTTTATTATAGTTACACATGCCAAGACTGAAAAACTTTTATTTGTATGCCATGCAGTCAAAACATTCCATATATGGGTACATCAAGGTAATACGAAAGGGAAGGTTGTTGAAGGGTCGTATTGGTTGTTGAAGGGTTGTATTCTGAGTGGAGGTCGGTGACCAGTGGTGTACCTCAGGAATCTGTACTGGGACCCTTACTATTTGTGATTTTTATAAATGACCTGGATAAGGAAGTGGAGGGGTGGGTTGGTAAATTTGCGGATGACACGAAGGTTGGGGGTGTTGTGGATAGCTTGGAGGGCTGTCAGAGGTTACAGAGGGACATAGATACGATGCAGAGTTGGGCTGAGAAGTGGCAGATGCAGTTCAACCCAGATAAGTGTGAAGTGGTTCATTTTGGTAGGTCAAATACATTGGCGAAATATAGTTTTAATGGTAGGACTCTTGGCAGTGTGGAGGATCAGAGGGATCTTGGGGTCCGAGTCCATAGGACGCTCAAAGCGGCTGCGCAGGTTGACTCTGTGGTTAAGAAGGCATATGGTGTATTGTCCTTCATCAATCGGGGAATTGAATTTAGGAGCCTTGAGGTATTGTTGCGACTATATAGGTCCCTGGTCAGACCCCACTTGGAGTACTGTGCTCAGTTCTGGTCGCCTCACTACAGGAAAGATGTGGAAGCCATAGAGAGGGTGCAGAGGAGATTTACAAGGATGCTGCCTGGAATGCAGAGCATACCTTATGAAAGCAGGTTGAGGGAACTTGTCCTTTTCTCCTTGGAGAGACAGAGGATGAGGGGGGACCTGATTGAGGTGTATAAGATGATGAGAGGTATTGATAGGGTAGATAGTCAGAGGCTTTTCCCCAGGGCTGAATTGGTGGCCACAAGAGGACATAGGTTTAAGGTGCTGGGGAGCAGATATAGGGGAGATGTCAGGGGTAAGTTGTTTTTTTACTCAGTGTGGTGAGTGCATGGAATGGGCTGCTGGAGATGGTGGTGGAGGCTGATACGATAGGGTCTTTCAAGAGACTGTTAGATAGGTATATGGAGCTGAGTAAAATAGAGGGCTATGGGTAAGCCTAGTAATTTCTAGGGTAGGGACATGTTTGGCACAGCTTTGTGGGGCGAAGGGCCTGAATTGCGCTGTAATTGTTCTATGTTCTATGTAATGCAGAAAGAACATAAGTTAATCAGATAAATGTGTTTACAGCATGATGTAGATCAGCTGCAGATGTGGGCAGAGCAATGGCAGATGGAGTTCAACCTGGATAAATATGAGGTGTTGCACCTTGGTAGGACTAATGTCAGGAGGTAGTACACTCTTAAGGGCAAGACCTTAAGTGTTGAAGAGCAGAGAGACCTTGGGGTGCAAGTCCACGACTCATTGAAAGTGGCTACACAGGTAGACAGGGTGGTTAAGAATTATGGAATGCTTGCATTTATTAATCGAGGTATTGAGTACAGGAGTCAAGAAGTTATGATGCATCTCTATAGAACTCTGGTTAGGCCACATTTAGAGTGTTGCGTGCAATTCTGGTCTCCTCACTACAGGAAGGATATCGAGGCTTTAGAGAGGGTGCAGAGGAGGTTTACCAGGACGCTGCCTGGATTAGAGGGCATGTGCTATCAGGAGAGGCTGGACGAACTTGGGCTCTTTTCTCTGGAACGCTGGAGGCTGGGGGTGATCTGTTGGAAGTGTATAAAATTATGAGGGGCATTGATAGGGTGGACAAGCAATATCTTTTTCCCATTATTGAGCGATCCAATACCAGAGGGCATGCATTTAAGGTGAGAGGGGTTAGGTTCAGAACAGACGTGAGGGGTATGTTTTTTACTGAGGGAGTGGTGGATGCCTGGAATGCATTGCCTGATAGGGTGGTGGAGGCAAATTCATTGGGGGATTTTAAGAGGGGCTTGGATAGACACATGAATGAGAGGAAAATGGAGGGATATGGGCAGGAGGGATTAGCTATGTCAGCACAACATTGTGGGCTGAAGGGCCTGTTCTGTGCTGTACTGTTCTACGTTCTAGACAAATAACGTGTCACACAGGAAGTGCAGGTAGATAACGAAGTAGACTGAGAGATCAAGAGGTCAGTTCAAGACTGCGGGATAGAAGCCGTGAGCCTGGTGGTACGTGTTCTTGAGCTTTAGTTTCTTTTCCCCAATGGAGTGGGGTGGGTGGGGTGCAGGAAGTGTAAACTGAGTCAGTGGAGAGGAGGCTGGTTTTCATGGTAAGCTGGGCTGTGTTCACAACTCTGCAGTTTCTTGTGGTTTTGGGCAGGGCAGTTGCCTTACCAACCTGTGATGCATCTGAATAGGATGCTTTTAAAGGGTCTTGAGTTAAAATTCACCATTGCAATTTCAAAATGTAATTCAGATTTGTAAATCTAGACCATTAATGTTAGGTTTTCTCCTTACCCTCTCCAAAAAATATAAAACTCTTCTCTACCTAGTTTTAGCCTACACGTTTCTCACAAACATGGTTGCCTCTTAATTGCACACTTAAGAAGCTACAATTATCATCTTGGGGCAAGCAGGATGGCTTGCCAATAATGTATATGTTCTAATATGAATTATTTATAAAATATTAACAAAAGGTACAGATCGCTATCTCAATTCACTTCTGTAGCATTGAGCAACAAACAACTGACGGCTGCAACCACATTTAATTTCTTCAGTGCCATCATCTGGGTGACTTGCTGGCTAAGTTCTTAACACTTGGGCTCTTGCCAAAGTTCTTTCAGGACCAGATTATTCTGTTAAGGTGTTGCAGTTGGAGGGTCATTGGTTGACAACCTAAAGTCAGCCTGAGGGCCCCCAGAAGCAATGTGTATCTTCACGTAACTATGAAGGTCAATGGTAGTTGACCTTTATAATGAGAGGATTTGAACACAGAAGTCAAGATGTCTTACTGTAGTTATATAGGGTCTTGATGTGACTGCATTGGGGTATTGTATACAGTTGTGGTTTCATTACCTAAAAAAATACATACCAAAGAGGGAATGTAATGGAGATTAACCAGGATAGTTACAGGGATGGCAGTGTGCTGTATGAGGCAAGTGTGAGTAGTCTACACTGTAATCTCGAGTGTAGAAGAATGACAGTTGATCTCATTAAAAGTTACAAAATTCCTGGAGTTCAATAGCTAGATGCCGAGAGGATGTTTTTGCTGGCTGTCGAGAACCAGAGCTCAGTCTCAGAAAAAGGAGTAGGTCATTTTGGACTAAGGTGAGAAATGTAATGCACATGGTAGAGAATCTATTCAGGAAATCCAAGGGTATGGGAGTAATGCAGGAAAATTATCTTGAGGGAGAACATCAGCCTTGATGGGCAAGCATCTCCAAAGGGTGAAAAGGACTATACCTGCTCCTATTGCCTGCGTTCACCTGCCAGATAACTAGGGCAAATTCCTTGTTGAGCCACAGTTTATCATCTTTCACTGTGTAAAAAGAGGTCTCAATATATGGAATTGGTTTGTGAAATATTTCTCCTAATTTCCTTATTTATGTACAATCACTTGACTCCATTTGAACCACCTGGCTCTGATTTCTGTTAAATCTTTTTCTAATGTTTTGTTGACCTCTGCATTGTTCTTTTACTCCTGTACTTCGTGATCCATGTTCCATTTCTTTGAGCCTCCTGTTTGTCCCTCCTGTTAGTGGCACCAGCTACTTGGCTATTGTGTTCAGTCCCTCAATGTAGAATGTAGAATCTTTCTTCCTCTGATGTCACTAGCTGCCCAGCCATGTAAGGGATTGTGAACATGCCTGGTTCAATTGTCATGAGAAACTTGCCCCTTTTTAATATTTCTTATTTCCAAAATGTACTCCTTTTTATTAAACTGCAACTGCCCCCGAAGTTGCCCATCTCCCAGTCTCCTGCAGTTTCGTAGGAACAGGAGCTATTTACAGTGGCATGCAAAAGTTTGGGCACCCCTGGTCAAAATTTCTGTTACTGTGAATAGCTAAGCTAGTAAAAGATGACCTGATTTCCAAAAGGCATAAAGTTAAAGATGACACATTTCTTTAATATTTTAAGCAAGATTACTTTTTTATTTCCATCTTCTACAGTTTCAGAATAACAAAAAAAGGAAAAGGGCCTGAAGCAAAGGTTTGTGCACCCTGCATGGTCAGTGCTTTGTAACACCCCCTTTGGCAAGTATCACAGCTTGCAAATGCTTTCTGTAGCCAGCTAAGAGTTTTTCAATTCTTGTTTGGGGGATTTTGCCCATTCTTCCTTGCAAAAGGCTTCTAGTTCTGTGAGATTCTTGGGCTGTCTTGCATGCACTGCTCTTTTGAGGTTTATTCACAGATTTTTGATGATTTTCAGGTCATGGGACTGTGAGGGCCATAGCAAAACCTTCAGCTTGTGCCTCTTGAGGTAGTCCACTGTGGATTTAGAGGTGTGTTTAGGATCGTTAGCCTGTTGCAGAAGCCATCCTCTTTTCATCTTCAGCTTTTTTACAGGTGGTGTGATATTTGCTTCCTGAATTTGCTAGTATTTAATTGAATTCATTTTTCCCTCTACCAGTGAAATGTTCCCCATGCCACTGGCTGCAACAAGCCCAAAGCACGATCGATCCACTCCCGTGCTTAACAGTTGGAGAGGTGTTCTTTTCATGAAATTCTGCACCCTTTTTTCTCCAAACATACCTTTGCTCATTGCGGCCAAAAAGTTCTATTTTAACTTCATCAGTCCACAGGACTTGTTTCCAAAATGCTGCAGGCTTATTTAGATGATCCTTTGCAAACTTATGACACTGAATTTTGTGGTGAGGACACAGGAAAGTTTGGAGAAAAAAGGGTGCAGAATTTCCTGAAAACCCCTCCCCCTTGCAAGGGGGGTCCGGCATAATTCAGAGTGCTGATCCTCATTTGCATTTTACCTGACACATGTTGAATTTAAAACAAATTATACACTTGCCTTCTAAGAGTAGGGAATGCCAGCTGCTCACTGTCCTTTTACAGGACAAACACTATATGCTTTAAAAAAAGAACTCTAATACTCATAATCAATATGTCAAAAGTCTTAAGCAACATCTTGTAACTTTCTGGAAAAACAATGCAAGGAAAAGCAACATCTATTCTTCCCCAATTGTTCTGCTAAAATACCAATTTCAAATGCCCATTTTAAGTGTATACAAATCACCAATTTCCCTAAACGCTAATTTCTTCCTGAAATATTGGAATCTTGTATCCGCATTTCTAACACCTTAACCTGGACTCCATGTGGCCTGTGTGGAATCCGGGCTTCTCGCTTGCTCTTGCACTCGCTCATATGTCAATTCCAAAGGAAAGAAATAAAACAACACAAAAACGCAGATAAGACAAAACAAAATCTGAACTTGCACTTTTCTTCCTTCGGAAGCTTTGTAAATAACTGGAAAAATTTAGAATGAACAGTTAATTTCCGCAGTGAAAACCTTTAACATGTAATCTAAAGAAACAGAACAGATGGATGGGTGTAGCCCCACGCAATTTGCACATGAAACAGTCCAGTAAATGACTTGCTCTTAAAGGGTTAAACAGTAACAAACATCTTAAGTTACAAATGTACAAACTTGAAGGGAACCTTTAAACTTTAAAACAAAGGAATGCTGGAAATTATTGATCATGCACAAGCACACGTTCAACATGTTTAAAGTGTGATGTCCCCACATCGAACAAAACTCCAATGATTTCCAAGATTTCTCACATTCCAAACTCTGATCTATGATAGGATTCAGATTATATGACCTGTTTGTTGTACAGTTGCAGACATAATGGCCCACATTACCACAGATGAAGCAGCAGATTTGGGTGCCACTGCCCCACTGCCATCTCCCTGATAAAATGATGTGTTGTGATATTCCCCTTCCACAACCTCTCAGTTTTCCTCTACCCAGCTTAATTTCTCCACACGATCACCTGTGTATTTTCTTGGAGGGGAAATATTGTAGCTGCTCCTGAAGCCTTCCTGGATTCAAAACCTTACTCCTGCCTGCCCTTCTCCCATGCTCAGATATTTCTATGCAATGCCCATGCTTCATTATGGGTCTCAACAGTTGGGTCAAAATTATCACAAGTTTGTTGGGACTTTCCAGTTGAATGTGAAACTAAAGTACAAGTCCAACACCATCTCTTTCTTTGGCCTCCTGAGAAGTAGAGGCACTGGTGAGCTTTCTTGGCTTAACGTTGCTTTGTTCCTTTTTGCTGTTTACATAGCTTTAATTCCAATCCTTATCCATACACGTACATGTTTCCCTATAACTTGAAACTCGTGCTGATGCCTGTTGTGACTGCTGAACTGAGCTACACGGAAGGTACTTTATTTAACACATCAGATCTTCTGGAGGGAATCTAGTTCTCCTCTCCCGACAGAATGGTTTATACTTTTTGAACACAAAGACGACAATAAGCAATTAACTACGGTTTCAATGGCCATAATTACCTTCTTGACTTTAACATTCTGAATGTAGACAGGTAACTTTGTAGAACTGAATATTTCCAATAGCAGCACATCCCAACTAGCTGAACACATTTGGACATTCAAATACTGATGGCTGGTCTGAAAGCTTCTGAGCACAAACTCCAGACACCCAAACATACCTCTCTTATTACAGTATTGAGGGGTGGCTCCCTGAATATACAACTGGCTGGAATATTAAGTGACAAACAGACCTGTCCTGAACTGTGCATGAAGTGGCAGGGTTATGTCTTTAATAATGTGTTAATACAGGAGATGGCCACTTTAACGTCTTCCCTGATCTCATCCTGAAGTTTTCAATGTCTTGAACTTTTCAATGACCAGCAATTAACGTGGACATACATTTATTGTCTTCCTCTGTAGTTACAATGGTACAGAATCAAAATGTCCCACACCCAGTGATTGGTTTTGATGGCCTTAAAGTATCAGATGGCCTCAAACGTCGACAGTTCCTTTCCTCCCATGGATGCTGCTTCACCTGCCGAGTTCCTCCAGCAGATTGTTTGTTGCTCCAGATTCCAGCATCTAAAGTCTCTTGTGTCTCAGCTGAATTTAAATTGTAAACAGGTTTTATTTCCTGACGACTGGTTCCCATTTTAATTAAAATCCACTAGCCATGACTTTGTAACTCTAGGATATCCCTAACCATGTCATTTCTGTAAATACCTCAACTAATTGATTCCTTGATTATCAGAATGCTTGTTTGTGCTTTTTTTTAATCAAATTTATCCCTTTCACAAGATGTCAGTTCCCAAAACATCCCATTTCCTTATTCTCTCCTACGGATAGCTCTCAGGAGGATGTGTACAGTGGGATCGTTTACAGGGCTGTAAAGCTGTCTCAGCTCTGTTCTCAGTTAATACTGACCAGGTGTCTATTAATCATTAGAGCAGAGTTCAGAGGGGCCGGGGTGTGCAACTAAAATTGGCGGGAGCGGATTGGGGAGGTGAAACAGAAACTGGGACTGTGGGAACGGCGCTCCCTATCGATAACTGGGAAGAACTTGGTCATCAGGTGTGAGGTGCTCTCAGGGCTGCTGTACTTGGCGCAGGTGTGGCCTGTTCCTCGCTCCTCTGGCTTGGAAATCACCCGCGCCATCTTCTGGTTCATCTGGGGATCCAAGATGGAGCAGGTCCGACGGGTCACTGTGCACAAGTCCCTGGACAATGGGGGTAAAGGTGTCCCTAATGTCACCCTCCTGCTGATGACCACCTTCGTCTGTGGCTGCATCAGGCTGTGCGTGGAACCCAAGTATGTGGGCACCAAGTGTCACTGTGTACCAAGGTTCTACCTGTCCCTGCTGTTGCGAAGGATGGGGCTGGCCCCGTGGCCACACGACGTCCCAGTCAGCTGGACGTTGCCGCACTACTTGTCCTTCGTGGAAAAGTTCTTCCAGACCAACCCCTTCGACCACAATTCCATCAGGCAGTGGTCAGCATGGGACATCCTGCAGACACTGCAGGAGAAGGACTCGATGGATACCGTGGGGTGGTTCCCTGAGCAGACTGTCTAGACCATCTGGCGGACTGCCTCATCGCCAGAACTCATCAACAAGCATCAAGACCTCGCTTGGCTGGCGGTGAGAGGGGCCTTCCAGTCAGATCCTTCCTGCGTGGTCGGAGCATCAGTCCCAGCACATGCTGCCCGCGGGAGGACTGTGCTGGGGACGAGACGGTCGCCCACCTCTTTTCGGGCTGTGGGTTTGCGAGGAGAGTGTGGTGAAGATGCAAGGATCCTTGTCACGGTCATCCCCAGCAGCTGCATAACAGGGATTCTCTGATCTATGGGCTGTTCCGGGGACACACACAGAGACAGACATCAACTGCTGCTGGAAGGTCGTCAACTCGGTGAAAGATGCTCTTTGGGCTGCCCGAAAACTTGTTGGTCTCCCAGCACTGTGAGATGTCCATAGGGAAGTGCTGCCGACTTGCACATTCCAGGCTGCAGGGAGTACATGCTGAGGGACGCACTGAAGCTGGGTGCAGCCAATGCAAGGACTCGGTGGGGAAGGACGACAGTTTAGGGTTCTTCCGCCACAGGAGAGGGAGGGGCGGGGTCAGGCGAGAAAGCCCCTTAAAGATTGTAAATATGGATTGGAGTATTTTCCCCCCCCCCCCCCCCCCCCCCCCCCCCCCCACCCCCCCCCCCCCCCCCCCCCCCCCCCCCAGGGAGCCACATGAGTGGCATCGGTGCTGTGGTTTGTGTAAAAAGTAACAGTAATAATTGATCTGTACACGAATGTAAAGGTTTGCACTTTTATTATTGCATATTGTTTGTCTTTTATTATGAATGGTTTATTTTAGATAATAAAAAAATTAGAGCAGAGTCATAGAGAAACAGGCCCTTTGGCTCAGTTTATCCATGCTGACCAAGAGGACCATCTAAGTCGATCCCACTTGCTTGTATTTGGCCCAAATCCCTCTAAATCTCTCCTATCCATGTACCTGTCCAAGTCTTTTAAATGTTGTTATTGTACCTGCCTCGAGCACTTCATCTGGCAGCTCGCTCCATGTACGCACCACCCTCTGTGTGAAGATGTTGCCCCTCAGATCCCTTTTAAATCTTGCCTATACCCTTTAGATTTTGATTCCCTTTTGCCTGGGAAAAGGACTGAGTGCATTCGTCCTACCTATGCCCTCATGATTTTATACACCTCTCTAAAGTCACTGCTCAGTTCCCTATGCTCCAAGGAATAAAGTCCTAGTCTGCCCAACCTCTCCCTATGTCAGGCCCTCGAGGCATGGCAACATCCTTGTAAATCTTCTTTGCACTCTTTCTAGCTTAATGACATCTTTCCTATAGCAGGATGATAAAAACTGTCCACAATATTCCAGGCATGGCCTTCCCAACATCTTGTACAACTGCAACATAATGTCTCAATTTCTATACTCAATGCCCTGACTGATAAAAGCCAGGGTGCCAAACACCACCTTCACCACCACCCTGTCTACCTGTGGCACCACTTTCAATGAACTATATACTTGTACTCCAAGGTCCCTCTGTTCTTCAACACTCCCCAGGACCCTGCCATTCACTGTAGGTCCTACCCCGGTTTGATTTCCAAAATCCAACACCTCGCACTTGTCTGAATTCTATGCCATTTGTCGTTCCTCGGCCCACTTACCCAGCTGATCAAGATCCCCCTGTAATCTCTGATAACCTTCACTGTCAACAACACCACCTATTTTAGTGTCATCTGCAAACTTACTAACCATGCTTTGTACATTCTCATCCAAATCGTTTATACAAATGACAAACAACAATGGTGCCAGCACCAATCCCTGTGGCCCACCATTAGTCACAGGCCTCAGGCCACCAGTCTGAAAAACAGCCTTCCACCATCACCCTCTGCTTCCTACCATCAAGCCAATTCTGTACCCACTTAGCCAGCTCTCCCTGGATCCAATGTGATCTAGCCTTCCATACAGGATCCTGTCAAAGGCTTTACCGAAGTTCATATAGACCATGTTCCCTGCCCTGCCCTCAACAATCCTCTTGGTTACTCTTCAATAAACTCTAACAGATTTATGAGACGCAATTTCCCACACACAAAGCCATGCTGACTATCCCTAATCAGTTCACGTCAATCCAAATGCTGGTTGATCCTGTCTCTCGGAATCCCCTCCCGTAACTTGCTCACCAGCCTGTAATTCCCTGGTTTGTCTTGGCCTCCCTTCTTAAATAACGGTACAACATTAGCCACTCTCCAGTCTTCTGGATCTTCACCTGAGGCTAATGATGGTGCAAGTATCTCTACAAGGGTCTCTGCAATTTCTTGCCCATCCTCCTGCAAGGTCTGAGGATGCACTTGGTCAGGCCTCGAGGATTTATCCACCTTTAATGTGTTTTAAGACTGCAAATACGTCGTCTTTTGGTAATTTGTATATGGTCCAAAACATCACAACTCATTTGCCTTAATTCCTTGCCTTCCATGATATCCTCTACAGTAAAGACTGATGAAAAATATTCATTAAAAATCTCACCCATCTCCCGTGGCTCTGCATATGGCCATGCTGATCTTTAAGGGGACCTATTGTCTCCCTAGCTACCCCTTTACTCTTAATATACCAGTAGAATCTCTTGGGATTTTCCTCAACCTTGCCTACCAGATCCATCTCAAGCTCTTTTTGCCCTCCTGGTTTCCATCAAGTGCACTCCAATACTTCTTGTACTCAAAGGTTTAGTGACCTTCTTTCACTGTGCTGCTTCTGTTGTTCCCAGGATCTCTTCCTAGCTAGCAGCGTCCTCCCAGAGCTTGATGAGATACTTCATCGCTTTGGCTGCTACAGTTCATATTTCCAAAATTGACAGTGTTTTTGCTTTTTGAAATGATCTGTAAGGCAATAGGATTATAGCAGTAGGGTATTTCAACTTCCCCAATGTTAACTGGGATTGTCTTATTTTGAAGGATGGGGGAGTGGGGGGGCTGCTGTTTTAAAAAAAAAATTTAAAGTGCCTGCAGGAAAGCTTTTTGAGCCAGTATGTCGGTGGTCCTCTTGGAGAAGGGGCAGTACTGAACCTGATCTTAGACAACAAATCCAGGCAAATGGCTGGAGTGTCAATGGAAGAGTATTTTGGAGATGTTGACTATAACTCCAATTGTCAAGGTAGTTATGGAAAGGGATTAAAATAGTCCAGAAATTAAAGTCTGGATTTGGGTTCAGGTTGATTTTAATATGATAAGACAGAACCCAGCAAATGTAGACTGGAAGCAGCTACTTGCTGGTAAATCTCCATCGAACAGGTGGGAGTCATTCAAAAGTGAAAATGTGGGAACACATTGTCCTGAACTCTCACAAGGGTGAAAGGTAAGGACAGTAAGTCCAAGGAAAGATATTGAGGGTTCTATAAAGGTGGGGGGTGGAGGAAACTTGTGGCAGATACAGAGAAATAAAAAAGTAAGGAGGCCCTTCAGGAGTAGTGTGTGTAGGAGGGTACAAAGGAAGAAATTGGGATGGTAACAAGGGGTTACTTGTGGGCATGATTAAAATCACAAAGCATTTTATAAGTATATTAAGGCCATGAGGGTAACCAGGAAAAGTGTAGGGCCCATTAGGGACCAAACGGGCAATCTGTGCTTGAGTCAGCAGATGTAGGTGATCATTTATCACGTCATCTGTATTTACTGAGGGAATGGATATTGTAGCTGGAGAATTCGGAAGGGGGCAGTGAGGTTCAAGAACATGCTATCGTTTTAAAAGGAAGAGGTATTAGAGGTCTTAGCAGGTTTCAAGGTGGATAAATCCCCAGGGCCGATAGTTGTCTCCCAGGCTGCTATAGGAGGCAAAGGAGGCAATGGCTGTGGTACTGACAGACTTTTAATTTGCTGGCCACAGGTGAGGTGCCAGATGACTGGAGGACATCAAATGTGGCAAGGTAATGGGAACAAGCCAGGTAATTACAGGCCTGTGAGTCTCATGTCAGTGGTAGGGAAGTTACAGAAGAAGAAAATTCTGAGGGACAGGATTAATCTACACTTGGAAACCAAGGATTAATCTTGCATAGCATAGCTTTGTTAGAGGGAGAACCCGCCTAACCAGTTTGATTGAGGGCAGTCTGGTTGATGTAGTCTACATGGACTCAGCGAGGCCTTTAACAAAGTCCTACTTGGGAGATGGGTCCAAAAGGTTACAAAGCCCTTAGGATCCAAATCAAGTTAGCAAATTGGATCCAAAACTGGCTTAGTAATAGAAGGTGATGGCAGAGACTTGATTTTGTGACTGGTAGGTCTGTGACCGGTAGGTCTGTGACCAGTGATGTGTGCGACTGTGAACTGAGACACTGAAGATGGAGATATGAAGGTCTTTATTCATCACGACAAGCAGGCATTCTCTTGGAGGCCTTATCAGTAGAATCTTCCCTAACTCAAAAGCACATCAAGTCTTTATCCTCCTAAGAACAAAGAAACCAGCAGGTGATTCAATACAATTTCAATAGCTACAATTGTTTACTTCAATTCTTCTGTGTCTGACACATGGTTCCATTGAATTACACATTTGCAAGGGGCACACACTAACTGACAAGACTCTGAATGTTCAAACACCTTTGCTGGGATAGAGTCATTCACATGGATGGTCTAAAGCTTCTGAGGGCCGTGAACCCCAACACCCAAAATTAGTGTTAGCACTGACTCTAAGTACACAAATATCCCACTTATTAATAGACAGAACAGATATGCTTATGACAGTGTATGATGTGCTAAGTGACAAAATAACTTAGCTGGTATCTGATGCCTGGCTTGATGTAGGCAAACTAACTTAGCCCCATTGTCTTGTGTTTGGCTGATGCATATGAGAATGTGTCATGGTCACATCAGTTGCAAGTCATATCTCTTGACCAGCCCCTGCTCTCAGGGCTCTGTAGACAACGCTGTTTGCTTACAAAGCTGTCATTTTAATTTCAAACTCATTATGCTCACAATTTGCATTAGAACTGGTTTTCTTGAAAACTGGTTCTCATTTGAATTAATGCTATATCCGCATAATGACATAACATGGTGTACCACAGGGATTGATGCTGGGACACTTGCTGTTATGTACTTTAATAATTTGGATGTGAATACGGGAGGTAAGTTTGTAATGGACAACAGTGATTGGTGGTAGGGTTGATTAATGTGGAGAGTAGTCTTGGGCTGCAAGATGATATTGATGGGTTGGTAAGATGGGCAGAGCAATGGCAGATGGAATTGAATCATTTGTTTTCCTTGGAGTAGAGGAAGCTGGGGGAGGGGGCGCGGAATCAAAGAAATACAGAATTTAGGGGCATAGATAGTTAGAAACTTTTCCCCATAGCAGAGGTGTCTAAAACTGTAGGGCATAGGTTTAGGGTAAGGGGTTTAGAGAGGATCTAAGGAAGGATTTTATCACCCGGAAAGTGGCTGGAATATTGAAGCGCCACCTGAATGGGTGTTGGACGTGGATATTCTTGCAACATTTAAGTATCTTGGTGACCACTTGAATCACCAAGGATAGCAGGCTACGGACTAAGTGCTGAAAAATGAGATCAGGGAGGATGGGTACTTGATGGTCCATATGGACATTGTGGGCCAAAGGGCCTGTCTCTCAGTTGGTAGTGTGGCCGAGCGGAGTCAGTAGCGTGGCCGAGTGGTCTAAAGCACTGGATTAAGGCTCCAGTCTCTTCAGGGGCGTGGGTTTGAATCCCACCGCTGCCATCAACTTTTATGGGCAGGCACGGTAGTGTAGTGGTTAGCATAACACTTTACAGCACCAACGACCCAGGTTCAATTCCAGCCACTGTCTGTAAGGAGTTTGTACGTTCTCCCCGTGTGTGCGTGGGTTTCCTCCGGGTCCTCCAGTTTCTGCCCACATTTCAAAAGACGTACAGGTTAGGAAGTTGTGGGCAAGCTATGTTGGTGCCGGAAGCGTGGCGACACTTGCGGGCTGCCCCCAGAACACTATGCAAAAGATGCATTTCACCGTGTGTTTCGATGTACATGTGACTAATAAAGGTATCTGTATGTTCCTAGCAGTCTGACTCTAATCTGGACATTGGTATCATTGCTTAAAGCCTGCAAGTGCTTTTTGTCTTGCTGTGCATCTACCTTGCAAGTAAATTCAGCCTGTAACAGGTATGCTTGCTGTTTGTTTCTTGATGCAGGAAGTAGTGGGGTTAATTGTATGTTAAATATCACAAGTGTTATTGGTAGTGAGGAGGATGGGTATCAGTTATGGGATAATGTTGGTAAAATGGGCAGGGCAGCAGATTGAGTTTAATCCTAATAAGTGAAAGATGGTGCACTTTGGGAGGACTAATAAGGATAGCACATACACAATAAATGGTAGGGCCCTTGGGAGCATTGCAGAGCAGAGAAACCTTGGTGTGCAATACCTATGATCCTTGGGATCAGGGCAATTACATAAGGTGGTGAAGAAGTTATACAGGATAGTGCATTTATAGGAGGGGCACAGAATACGAGAACAGGGAGATATGGTGCAACTTCATAAAATGTTGGTTCGGCCACAGCTGAAGTACTGTTCTGGTCACCACGTCACAAGAAGCGTGTGATTGCACTACACCAGAGATTCACCAGCATGTTATTTGGGGTGGAATGTTTATGTTATCAGGAAACACTTGGGAGGCTGTGTTTGGTTTTTCTTGAGGAGGAGCCTGAGTAGTGACCTAGGGTGTACAAAATTATAAGGGGTACAGATAGGGCAGATAGTAGGAAACTTATTCTCATGGTTCATTTGCACACTGCCTTTTTATATTTTTTATACTTGATATTTGTTTTATTTTATAGTTATAGTTGCTCTTATCAATTTACTGTTTTGGTTTTTATTAGGCAAGGGAGTGCCAACATAATCTCTTGCTGTTGTTGCAACAGTACAATGACAAATAGAGAAATAATAATTTTGGGGTACTAAGTGTTTGGGTGGACCTGGAATTTTTGCTCTACCTGAACCACAAAGAGAAACTGAAGATTTGTGCAGAGTTTCTGCAAAAAAACAGTAATGATTTAAAACCAGTTAGATAAATGTGTTCGAGAGAGAGAACCAAGTTTGCTGAGATACTAAAGAAATACCTTGGATACTGTTAGAGGTATCATTTTCTCTGGATATTTCTGGTGGAACAGGATAAAGTTTCCTTATTAATCTACTTTTGGCTAAAGTTTGAAGACAAAATATGAAGCCCTGGTTGTGGCATCATCAGGCTGGGGAGAAAACTGCACATGTTAAATTCCCTTTTAAAATTGACAAATGTGGAGATCCCAACATGTAACATTGGTCGAGGAATTGCAAAGGAAAATTCTAAAAGGTTGTAAACTTGTCTGCAATGAATGTTCAGTGGCTCACAAAGCAGCCATTGAAGCATTAGGTCAAATGTTGCAAGATTTTAGACACAATAATAATTTAATAGGAGGTGTTACTTTAGTGCTAGCTGGAGATTTTCATCAAATGCTACCAGTAATTCCATGAAGTACTAAAGCAGATGAATTGAAAGCTCGTATAAAGCATCATATATTTGGGAAAATGTTAAATAATTACACTTGAAAACCAGCATGTGAATAAATTTGACAAGCGATCCAATCAAAGCCACTATGGTACTGTGTTAGGTTAATGTACAGACAGTCAGCATAAAGTGAATAACAATCATTAGGACTTGTAGTCAGGGTGGGAGAGTTACCCAGAGATGTGACAATCAATACATATATCTCAGGAAATGAGTTAAAAGCATAAGTGCACAGTATTAGGCCTGATACAGTAACCGTTGAACAAAGCTGTGTTCGATTTGAGAGCCAAGTATTCCAAGTATTGTTGGAAGGGAGGAGGAGCAACATGGATGTGATGCAATTACAGCAGAGGGAAGGAAGAACAGATGGGCAAACCTTGCAGGTAGAACAATGGAGCAGTAAAGAATGCAAGACTCTGACTTCTGTGGACCTATTGGCAAAGATTTAGTGCGGGATACATAAATAGACAAAGAAAGGGGTATAGCATGAACATTATAATGGGAGGTTTTAATGATCGTACAGACTGGTAGAAATAAAATCTCTCTGGATTTAAAGGGAACAGATGTATAGATTATATACAATACATTTTGCTGGAACTGTGGCCTATAAAGTTGATCACATTGCACCTGTTTTTATGGCAGCTATACAGGTTCAAGTGCCTCAGTAGAAGTTACCCACTTGCCACATTGAACTGTGATTGTGCAAATGCCCAAGGTGCACTTGAACTACTTTGGACAGTGATATTGGTCTGCCTCATCATGATAATGTTGCCAAGAAGAAACATGGGGCTACCTGGCAGGAAAGGCATTGGCCATCAGCACTGCCCTTTTGCCTTATCCTTTCAGGCTAATTAACTTCTGAGTAAGTTCTGAACTGCTTTCTGGAAGTTACATTTTCCAAGAAGGGCTTTTAACTGGTTTTGGCAAATGGGATTGGCTAAAATTCGGAAATGCTTTCAAAGTGTGTGAACCTTGAGCCAGGATTTCTGGATATTCTTGAGAGAATCAGTGGCCAAGCTGTAAGATTACAATCTCAAGTGAAGGATTTACAAGGTCGTATTGGTGCAGGTCATGGCCGTCATGTTGTATTGCAATCATGAGAACATAAGAAATAGGAGCAAGAGTTGACCACTTGGCCCATTGACCTGTTCATCAAGATCATGGCTGATTTTCTGTCTCAACTCCCACTTTCCCTTAATATCCAGAACCCTATTGGTCTCCATTCTGAATGAATTCATTAACAGAGTCTGCTTGGCCCTCCAGAATTGAGAATTCTAAAGATTCACCCTCTCATTTCTCCTCATCTCACTTCTAAATGGCCCCTTATTCTGAAACTCTGAACTTTGGTTCTGGATTCCTTAGAGTAAACATCCAAAACTGTGCACAATAGGGGTGGTCTCACCAAAGCTCTGTATGATTGTAAGAAGGCCATCTTTTGGTCCTGCACTCAAATCCTCTCATAAAAGGGCTGACATGCGTTTTGTTTTTCTGATTGCTTGCTACGCCTGCATCTTGGTTTTCAGTGACCGAGGTCTCCTGGATCATTTCATGTTACACAATCACTCACCATTTTAAAACTACTCTGCTCATGTTTTGTGCTCCGGTGTGGATAACATGTTATATTGCATCTGCCATTTTCTTAACCACTCGTGTAGCTTGCCTGTGTCCCCTTGAAGACTCTTTATATCCACCTTCCTATTTTGATTCTTGGAAATATGCCACCTAGTCCCCTCAACCAAACTACTGATGTAGATGGCCAAAGAAGAATCACAGTATTCCATTTTGAGAAAGAAACTTTTATTCCCATCATCTTTCTCCTTTCTAACCAATTATTAATCCATATAACCATATTATCACTTTCATCACCTAATTTTGTTAAGTAACTTGTGTGAGACCTTGTGAAAATCCAAATACACTGTTTCCCCCTTCTCTCTTTCACTAGTCACAACCTCAAAGAAGTCCAGGAGATTAGGCCAGCCTAGTGGCACAGCTAGTAGAGTCACTGCCTCATGGCTCCAGTAATGCAGGTTCAGTCCTGACCTCCAGCATTTTCTGTGTGGAGTTTGCTCTTCCTCCTTGTGACTGCATGGTGTTTCTCCAGGTGCTCCACTTTCTGCCCACATCCTAAAGGTATGCAGGTTGTAGGTTAATCAGCCACTGTAAATTGCCACTAGTGAGGAGGTGAGTGGTAGAATCTGGGGAGAGTCGATAAGAACATGGAAACGGCACAGCAGATCGCAGGAGGACGCAATGTTTGTTTCAGTCTGCAAGACACTGTTTAGTTGGAGTGTTGCTTTGCTCTCTGGATAATAGAGTAGCCTTGGTGGATGGGTGCCATAATTACTGTTGCTAATCCATCAGGCGCGATAATAAGAGTTAGTACAATACTGGTGATTTTAGTTTTCAGTGAAGGTTTCCTTTGTATTATGTATTCTGCCGAATGATAGTTGGAGAGGATCCTCAGTCCCAAGGTTGGTAATATGAGAAGATTGACTGAGCCTGAGATTGTTGCTTGGAGGAAATGGTCTTTAGCAAATGACATGGCAGCAGAAATCTCGGTGGATGAGGGTGTCATGGTCCAGCAGTGATGTTTGACATCTCTGTTTGTAAACTCTGTACAATTAGCTGCTGCCTCATAGTGAAAGTTTGCTTAATGATGATCATACCGTTATTGAAAGCTTTCTAATTGTCATTTATTGCAGTGTTTTAATATTACCAATTCTAAATGGACTTCCTCACCAGCCGTATTTGCATTTTGAGCAATATTTAAGGTCCTTTTCCAGTTGAGTGAGGG
Source organism: Pristis pectinata (assembly GCF_009764475.1). Lineage (NCBI taxonomy): Eukaryota > Metazoa > Chordata > Chondrichthyes > Rhinopristiformes > Pristidae > Pristis > Pristis pectinata. The sequence continues at coordinate 17,228,644 of NC_067437.1, read as the reverse complement.
GCCTTTAAACCCCAGCGTCGTCCAGGACCGCACAAGCCACCAATCTACTGATTTTCCTCCTTACATCATCTCCAATGACCACAAAGCAAATAGTTGTTAAATTGCTTCACTAGTATTGCAGAGTCTCCAGATTAACGACCTGGAGATACGAGCTCAAATCCCATCTCGGCAGTTATAAAATTTAGATTTGGTTAATTAAGCCTATAATTAATGATTACTGGCTCACTAGTGTCCTGAAGGGAGTGAAATCTGTTTTTAGCCAGTCTGACTTGTATGTGACTCCACCTCTACAACAGTGTAATTTTGCTCGAGTTTCTGAAATTCAATTGTATCAAAACTGGCATGTTAACACAGAATATGACTAAAACAGTGTGGATCACATGGCATCAACACAGGCACCAAATTCGAGCAAAACGAAGTAAATACTAGTTTGCACAGTACCCCTCGCGTCTTCGGGAACTGGTGTCTAATTTGGAAGAACTGCCCTTTGGACTAGTCGAGCAATAGCCTAATATAGCTGTACAGTCAGAATCAAATAGCCAAAAAGGCTGGATCCTCCACCCCATTCTCTGGGTAGGACAGAGCTATAGGAAGTGTTGGTATCTGAGGAGTCACAAATGGTGCTGACCATTGTGCTGCTGTCAGTGAACATCCCTACTTCTGACCTTGTGATTGAAAGAAGGTCATTGATGAAGTAGCTGGAGATCGTTGTGCCTAGGACACTACCCTGGGGAACTCCTGCAGAGATGTCCTGTGGCTGAGATGATTGACCTCCAACGACAGCGACCATTTTCCTTTTGTGCTGAATATGATTCCAGGTGGCAGAAGATTCTGTGCCCACTCTTTTTCCCCCCACCCTTGTTCCCATTGACTCCATTTTAACCAGGGTTCCTTGATGCCGTTCTCAATCAAATGCTGCCATGATGTTGAGGGCAGTTACTCTCACATCACCTCTTGGAGTTCAGCTCTTTTGTCCATGTTTGGACCAAGGCTGTAATGAAGTCAGGAGCTGAGTTTCCAAGAGCAGGTCGTGGCTAAGCAAGTGTCACTTGATAGCTCTGATGATTATGCCTTCTATCACTTTGCTGATCATTGAGAGTAGACTAATGGGGCAGCATCCTAGGGTTTTATGAAAAGGGACATTAGTCAGTGGATTTGTTGGTTACGATTTCCCAAAATTATCTTGATTCTGAAAAAGTCCCAGTGGATAATAAAACCACAAATGCAATGTCCCTCTTCTAAAAGAAGGAAACACTCAAGTGGAAGTTAAAGGATAATTAGCCCAATATCTGTAATTGGGAAGATTGTGAAATCCATTATTGGGGAAAATGGTAACAGCACATTTGGAAAGTCACAGTGCAGTAGGGCAGTCATGGTATTATGAAGAAGAAATGGTGTTTGACAAATTTATTCGAGGACTATGAAGATGTAATGAGCAGCATCCATAAAGGGTGGCCAGTAGACGTAGTGTACTGGGATTTCCAAAAGGAATGTAATTAAGCACCATGTAAATCATTTTCAACTTCAGTTCAATGGGTCGTCCACTATTGCTTCCTTTGTTTTTTTTAAAGAAGTGGCTAGGTTCCAGCTGGAGTTCTGCAAATTAGGAGAATTTCTCTTGTACTGCCCACAAAAAATGTATTTCCCTGTGTGTTTCAATGTACATGTGACCAATAAGGATATCTTATCTTACTGCATAGTTTTAGGCAGGCACGGTAGCATAGCGGTTAGCATAACGCTATTACAGCGCCAGCGACCCAAGTTCAATTCCGGCCGCTGTCTGTAAGGAGTTTGTACGTTCTCCCCGTGTCTGTGTGGGTTTCCTCTGGGCGCTCCGGTTTCCTCCCACATTTCAAAGACTTATGGGTTAGGAAGTTGTGGGCGTGTTGTTTTGGCGCCAGAAGCGTGGCAACACTTGCGGGCTGCCCCCAGAACACTCCAAGCAAAAAAGATTCATTTCACTGTGTTTCAATGTACACATGACTGAAAAAGATATCTTAAGTTTATGAGAGAGGTTCTGTGGATAAAAGCTTGAGTTATGTGCAGCTGGGATTGTCCTCCCTGGAGTAGAGGAAGCCAAGAGGAGAACAATCGACATAAAATATGTTTAAAATTATGAAATGTTTACTGGAAAGATTTTAAAAGTTGTACCGTAACCTCCCTGCTCTTAATATTCTATGCCCATGCTAATGAAAGCAAATATTTTGTATGCCGTCTTCACCATTTAACCACCTCTGCTGCCACCTTTTAGGAATCCCTGGACAATGAGAACCCCTTGTTCCTCCATCTCCAGGACCCTATTGTTCATTGTGTACGTCCTACTCTTGTCATTGCTGTCATTGTGCTTCAACCATTTGGTTCTTGAACCAACCGGCACAACCCTAATCACTACAGTATAGCAACACTATGACCACTTTAATCACATTGCACTAAAATGACTTTGTTCTAATTGTGTTCTTTCTTGTAAAAATCGTGTATAAGTTGTGTTTTTCTTGTGAATGCTGCTTATATGATGCTCTGTTGCCTGTGATGCTGCTGCCTCAGTTTTTCGTTGCACCTGTGCACACATGTAGTTGTGCATATGACAGTAAACTTTGACTTTGAAACTTGACTTTGACACTGACCTCACACTTATCAGGATTAAATTCTATAGTTAATTTCCAAGTTTAAATTTCAGTATGAAGATAAAAAGGTTGGTGGGCAGGGAGCAAGAAACAAGGAGACACCTGGTCTGAGATTTTTGCATCGCTTCCATTTCAGAGCTTGTGTTGATGGGCAGATGGCTAATCTTCCACGTGTCTCCAAACCACAGGCGCATATTTTAAGAACTGGTGCTCTCAAATTATAGTGTTGGCGTTGTGTACATGTGTAGGGGGTGGGGTAGGGCTAGAGAGAGACAAACTGCATTTCTAAAGCATGTCGGATCGTTCTGAACCATAAGATTTTGCAATGTAAGGAAAAAAGGCAGGGGGCTTACCAACGGCAAGCTCCCACAAGCAAGGAGATGACTCACAAGATCATCTGATTTTTGTTATTGCTACATAAAGGTTAAAAATTGGCCAGAGCACCAGAGAACATCACTGCCCTTCATTGGAAATATCCTCTGGGATCTTTTGCAATTCACCTGAGAGAGAAGGTGGATCCTTGCCCTAATGTCTCATTGGAAAAACAGCACTTCTTGACAGAGCAGTGATCCCTTTGTACCATGTAGCATAGAATTTATTGCTCTGGAGTGGTTTAAGTGCACTGCAAACCAAGGTGCAAATGCTACCCACTGTGACATCCAGGTACAGCGGTTCTTAAAATCTACTCTGATGCCTCCACTCCTATAAAGTTCACAATGTGAGGCAGGAAATTGAGTTGCGAAATGCCATAGTGGGATGTGGTAGAATAGGTTACGAGAAACTACTTCCTCTTGGGACAGAAATCAAGAACAAACTGCAGCCTGTTCATTCAGGAAGGAGATCTGCAAGCACCTTTTCCACACAATGGGCACTGAACTCTCTGCCCAGAAAGCAGTGGATGCTGGGGATCATTTGGAATGTCCAAGACTGAGGTTGACAAGGTTATTTTATGGAAAGATGTCAAGGGCATGGAATAAAGTCAGATAATTCTGGGTAAGAGTCATTAATGTAAGGTTTATTTTACTTTAGCCAATAAGATTTTATTTATTTTGGAGGGGAAAACATTTTGGCCATGGAAATGGCCAGGGGCGGCACGGTAGCATAGCAGTTAGCGTAACACTATTATAGTGCCAGCAACCTGGGTACAATTCCCACTGCTGTCTGTAAGGAGTTTGTACCTTCTCCCCGTGTCTGCATGGGTTTCCTCCGACTGCTCCGGTTTCCTCCCACAAGTTGTGGGCATGCTATGTTGGCGCCGGAAGAATGGCAACACTTGTGGGCTGCCCCCAGAACACTCCACGCGAAAAGATGCATTTCACTGTGCATTTCGATGTACACGTGACTAATAAATAAATATCTATATCTAAGTGTGGCAGCTGGCATTTCCCGTCCAGTTGTGTGTGAGGAGCTTTATCATCTACTGAGAGTTATTACTTCAGAAGAGACTTAGTGGGCCAAAGAGGCAAAGCCCACCTCTACGTATCAGAGTCGCATCATGACTTCCTCTTGTCTTCATTGATGGCGAGCCTAGTGATCTTTCTCTCCACTACAACTGAAGTATTGAGGCCATTTGTAGCTCCCTGACCATCACAATCAGTTCTGGGGATTTAAAATGGTGCCATTCTTTACACAGAGAAACCGTCACATTGCCATTGTAAGGGCGGTGTTGTTGATCTATTCTTCTGAGGCACATTTGCAGGAAAAGCAAAGGAGCAACAAATCTAGAACTTCCTAGATGATGAAACAGGTAATTGGTTTATTATTGTCACATGTACCGAGATGCAATGAAAAGCTTTGTTTTGCATGCCATCTATACAGATCATTCCATACATAAGTACGTTGAGGTAATACAAAGGGAAAAGCAATAACCGAATGCCAAATATTGCCTTAATTACAGAGTGAGTGCAGTGTAGGTAGACAGATAAGGTGCAGGGGCCACAACAAGGGAGATTGAGGTATCGAGTTCATCTTTATCATATGAGTTCCGTTCAAAAGTCGTATAACAGCAGGATAGAAGCTGTCCTTGAGCCTGGTGGTGCATGTTTTCAAGCTTTTGTATCTTCTGCCCAATGGAAGGGGGGAGAAGAGTAAGTGAATGGAGTGAGAGGGGTCTTTGATTATGTTGGTTATGTTCCCAAGGCAGGGGAAAGTGTAGACAGGGTCAGTGGAGGGGAGGCTAGTTTCTGTCATGTGCTGAGCTGTGTCCACAACTGTGCAATTTCTTGTGGTTTTGTGCAAAGCAGTTGCCATACTAAGCTGTGATGTATCCAGATAGAATGCTTTCTATGGTGTATTGATAAGAATTGGTGAGGGTCAGAGGGGACATGGTGATATTAGTGATATTTGCACCTGGGAACTTGAAGCTCTCAACCGTCTCCACCTCAGCACCATTGATGCAGACAGGGGTGTGTACTCCACCCCACTTCCTGAAGCCAATGACCAGCTCTCTTGTTTTTCTGACATTGCGGGAAAAGTTGTTGTCTTGACACCATGCCACTAGGCAGTAGATCTGTTTCCTGTCCTCTGTCTCATAGTTGTTTGAGATCTGGCCCACAACAGTGGTGTCATCTGTGAACTTGTAGATGGAGTTAAAACAGAATCTGGCCACCCAGTTGTGGGAATGTAGGGAGTAAAGTAGGGGGGCTGAGGACGCAGACTTGTGGGGCACCAGTGTTGAGGATAATCGTGACGGAGGTGTTGCTGCCTATCCTCACCGATTGCGGTCTGTTGGTCAGGAAGTCAAGGATCCAGTTGCAGAGGAGGGTGCTGAATCCTCGGTCTTAAGAGTTTGGAGATGAGTTTATTTGGAATTATGGCATTGAAGACGGAGCTATAGTCAATAAATAGCAGTCTGGTGTAAGTGTCCTCATTATCCAGATGTTCCAGAGATGAGTGTAGGGCTAGGGAGATGGTGTCTACCAAGGACCTGTTTCGGCAGTGGGTAGAGATTATCTGGGAGGCTGGAGTCGATGTGTGCCATGACCAGTCTGTGGAAGCACTTTGTGATGGTGGATGTCAGACCCACAGAAGGATAAAGTAAAAAAGCATGTATATGACAAGTATTGAGTTTGTAGATACTAGGAAGAACCGGGCTAGTTACAAAAGAATCAGAGGGAAGTGAAAATGAAAATAAGAAAGACGTTGAGAAAAGATTAGCTGCCAAACATAAATGAGAATCCATGAGTGTTGTGTGGAACATGGTGGAGTGGGGCCAATTGCGAACAAAAATGGGAAGTTGCAGATTGAGAGGAATATTAAGGTACTAAATTAATATTTTGCACCTGTCTTCACCAGGGAAGAGGGTGCTTCTAAATAAGTAGTGAAGGAAGAGATACTGGCTACATTCAGAAAAAATTAGTAGCAGGGAAATATTGGGAAAAGTTGAATGAACTCCAAAGTAGATAAATCACCAGGACCAGATGTGGTGCTAACTAGGATTTTGAGGAAATCATGGGGCACCGACCATAATCTTCCAGTTATCAGACCCTTGAAGGGACCTCTCATGCACTAAAAGATGAACTCTTGAACTTTAATCTCCCAAGCTACCTCACCATGGCCCTTGCACCTTATTTGTCTAAGCTTGTGTTCCTCCCCCTCCCCCTCCCCCTACCCTTTTATTCTGGCTTCTGCCCTCTTCCTTTCCAGTCCTGATGAAGGGTCTTGGCCCAAAACGTCGACTGTTCATTTCCCTCCATAGATGCTGCCTGACCCGCTGAGTTCCTCCAGCATTTTGTGTGCGTTGTTCCAGATTTCCAGCATCTGCAGTCTCTCTCTTTTGTCACTATATTCTGCATTGTTTTCCTTTTTACTACCTCGATGTTCTTGTGTATGGAATGATCAGTCATGATGGCATGTGAACAAAAGCTTTTTGCTGTATCTTAGTACATTTGTCAATAATAAACCAATATGGGGATGGTGCCAGATGACTAGAGAGCAGTAAATATTACTCCTTGTTCTAAGAGTAAGGATAAGCCCAGCAATTTACAGGCAGTCAGTTTAACATTGGTGGTTGGAAAGCTTTTAGAAACATTGATCCAGGACAGGACTAATGGTCACCTGAAGAAAAGTGGATTATTCAAGGACAACCAGAACAGATTTGTTAAGGGTAAATCATGTTTAACCAATTTGGTAGTGTTTTTTAATGAAGTAGCAGGTGGAGTTGATGAGGATAATGAAGTCAAGGTGGTGAACTCCCACTGGATAACTAAGAAGATTGATGAAGGCAGGACTTTAGATGTCGTCTATAAGGATTTGGTAGGGTACTTGACAAGGTCCTGCACAGTAGGCTAGTCCAGAATGTTGGCATGGGGGATGCAAGGCAAGCTGGCTAATGGGATACAAGCTTGACTTGGTGATGGGAGTCAGGATGGTGGTGGAAGAATGGTTTTCTGATTGGAAGTTTGTGACCAGTGGTGTAGTACATGGATTGGTGCTGGGACAGCTGTTGTTTGTGATTGTATGTTAATGACTTGGATGTGAAGGTAGGAGGTACGATTAGTAAGTTTGTGGATGATACAAAATTTGGTGGTGTGTGGATACTGAGGAATGTTATCTAAGGCTACAGCAGGATATAGATCAGATGGAAAGTTGGACAGAACGTTGGCAGGCAGAATTCAATCCCATCAAATGTAAGGTGGTGCATTTTGGGAAGTCCAAATAGGGATAGGGAAGGGCACAAAGGAATGTTGATGAACAGAGGAACCTTGAGGTTCAAGTTCATAGTTCATAGACTGGAACCTGCTTAGTGCCAAAAGTTTAGATGGGACAGAATTTGTTAAGTGTGTCCAGGAGAGATTCCTGACGCAGTATGTTGACAGGCCGACTAGAGGGAATGCCATGTTAGATCTAGTTTTAGGAAATGAACCGGGACAGGTGAAGGATCTATTGGTGGGTGAGCATTTGGGGGACAGTGACCATTGCTCCATAACCTTTAAAATTGTCATGGACAGGGACAGGTGCAGAGAGGACAAGAGGTTTTTCAATTGGGAAGGGCGAACTACGAGGCTATAAGGAGAGAACTTGGGAGTGTAAATTGGGATGTCCTTTTTGAAGGAAAATGTACCATGGGGATGTGGTCGATATTCAGGGATCTTATGCAGGATGTTAGAGATAAATATGTCCCGGTGAGGCAGAGAAGGAATGGCAGGGTGAAGGAACCGTGGGTGACGAGAGAGGTGGAACGACTTGTTAGGGAGAAGAAGGTAACATACGTGAGGTATAAGCAGCAAGGTTCAGACAGGGCCCGTGAGGAATATAGGGTAGCGAGGAAGGAACTTAAGAAAGGGCTGAGGAGAGCTAGAAGGGGACATGAAAAGGCTTTGGCTAGTAGGGTTAAGGAAAATCCCAAGACCTTTTTCAAGTACGTGAAGGGTAGGAGGATGGCTAGGGTAAAGGTAGGTCCGATTAAGGACAAAGGTGGGAGAATTTGCCTGGAGGCGGCAGAAGTGGGAGAAGTTCTCAATGAGTACTTCTCTTCAGTATTCACCAGGGAGAGGGGTCTTGATGCGGAAGGGAGTGCTGGTAGGGGTAATGTTCTCGAGGTTGTAGATATCAAGAGAGAGGATGTGTTGAAGTTGTTAAATAATATTAAGACAGATAAATCTCCGGGGCCTGACGGGATTTTCCCCAGGCTGCTTCGAGAGGCTAGGGAGGAGATTGCTGAACCGCTGGTAAGGATCTTTGAGTCCTCGTTGTCTACGGGGCTGGTGCCAGAGGATTGGAGGGTTGCGAATGTGGTCCCCTTGTTCAAAAAAGGTAATAGGGATAGGCCAGGGAATTATAGACCGGTGAGTCTCACGTCTGTGGTGGGTAAGCTGTTAGAAAGGATTCTAAGGGATAGGATTTATGAACACCTTGAGAATCATGGACTGATTAGGGACAGCCAGCATGGCTTTGTGAAGGGAAGATCTTGCCTCACAAGCCTGATAGGGTTCTTTGAGGAGGTGACCAGGAAGATTGATGAGGGCAGTGTGGTGGATGTGGTTTACATGGATTTTAGTAAGGCGTTTGATAAGGTTCCTCATGGTAGGCTTCTTCAGAAGGTCAGAGGCCGAGGGATCCAAGGAAGATTGGCTGTGTGGATTAGGAATTGGCTTGCATGTAGAAAGCAGAGGGTTGTGGTGGAGGGAGTGCCCTCGGATTGGAAGGCAGTGACTAGTGATGTCCCGCAGGGATCGGTTCTGGGACCTCTACTTTTTGTGATATTTATAGATGACTTAGATGAGGGGGTGGAGGGCTGGGTTAGTAAGTTTGCGGACGACACTAAGATAGGCGGTGTTGTGGATAGTGTGGAGGGCTGTCGGAGCTTACAGAGGGATATTGATAGGATGCAGAGCTGGGCTGACAAGTGGCAGATGGAGTTCAATCCGGAGAAGTGTGAGGTGGTACACTTTGGAAGGACAAACTCCAGGGCAGAGTACAGGGTAAACGGCAAGGTACTTGGCAGTGTGGAGGAGCAGAGGGATCTGGGGGTTCATATTCACAGTTCGTTGAAAGTTGCCTCACAGGTGGAAAGAGCAGTTAAGAAGGCCAATGGGATGTTGGCTTTCATAAGTCGCGGGATTGAGTTTAAGAGCCGCGAGGTTATGATGCAGCTTTACAAAACTCTAGTTAGGCTACACTTAGAGTACTGTGTTCAGTTCTGGTCGCCTCATTATAGGAAGGATGTGGAGGCGTTGGAGAGGGTGCAGAGGAGATTTACCAGGATGCTGCCTGGATTGGAGAGTATTGAATATGAGGAGAGGCTTAAGGTGCTAGTGCTTTATTCACTGGAAAGGAGGAGGATGAGAGGAGACATGATAGAGGTATATAAAATATTGAGAGGAATAAATAGAGTAGACAGTCAGCGCCTCCTTCCCAGGGCACCAATGCTCAAGACGAGAGGTCATGGCTTTAAGGTTATGGGTGGGAGGTTCAGGGGAGATGTCAGAGGGAGGTTTTTCACCCAAAGAGTGGTTGGTGCATGGAATGCACTGCCTGGGGTGGTGGTGGAGGCAGATACATTGAACAGGTTCAAGAGCTTGTTGGATAGGCATATGGAGGAATGTGAGATAGAGGGATATGCGGGAGGAAGGGGTTAGGTAGTGTGAGGGTGGTCTGATGGACGGCACGACACGGTGGGCTGAAGGGCCTGTTTTGTGCTGTATGGTTCTATGAAGGTTTTTGTGCTGTACAATTCTATGACTCTAAGGACTTCCGTTAAGATGCTACAAAACAGGCTTGTCATCAAAGTTCAAACATGTGGGATAAAAGGGACATAAGGGACATTGGTGTGGATGCAAGCGTTCATGGTGAATGGTTATTCTGGGTTGGTGTTCCCCAGAGATCAGTGTTACAGCCGTTCCTTTTTTTAATCTCTAAGTGACCAAGTCTTGGTGTTATAAGGCACAATTTATAAAATTGTGGAATATTGTGAACTGCAAAGAGGGTGGTGATAGATTGCATCAAGAAACAGGCTGCTGAGATAGGCTGACTACAGCTACGAGGGGCTGGACTGTTTTATTGAAAGAGAAGGCTGACGGGGGAATTTGAGAGCAGTTCGGGCTGGGCATGTCCTCCACTCCCAAAGGGAAACGGAACAAGCTGAGCCAATATCACATAAGGCCGACTGACAGTTTTTTTTCCCTTCTCTCTGGGAGTGCTGGGCATGTCCTCCTACTCCCACATTCTTTGTCTCTGTTCTCACTCTCTAACTGCCCCCATTCACTCGGCTAAGCTTGTATACAGTTGATCCCCAACAGAGACATCTCCCTACCCCACAGTCCCTACAGCTCTACAAGCTGCTTTTATCTCCTTTTCAGTTCTGATGAAGGGTCTCTGACCTTAAATGTTGGCTCTGTCTTCCCACTGATGCAGCCTGACCTGCTGAGTATTTCCAGCGTTTTATGTTTTTATCTTAGATGTTCAGCAGCTGCCGTTTCTTTTACTTTTACAAACTAGAGAGTTCCTCTGGTAGAGCAGGAAGAGACATGAGGGACTAAATGGCCCCCTTCTATGCTGTAACCATTCTGTGCATTCCTTATAGTTCCAACACATTCCAGAACTTCACCACCTGTGAAAGGACAGGGTCCACAACCACCTTGATCATGGAGGATGAGTAATAAGTGCTAACCTTGGCAGTGGTACACGTATCCCTAGGAAAGTCTTTTTTAAAAATAGCCATTATCAGAATATCTAAAATAAAACTGCCCTGGTCTGGTCTTTTTCTTTTTTTCTCAAAGTGAATTATGTTGGAAAGTGACAGACTTGCTCTTGTAAATGGATGTGGGGAATGATTGTTAAACTGGATGAATCATGGTGCTCTTGATGAAAAGCGCGCACTGCTGGTGATTCAGGATATCCCAAGATGATCCACAGCCAGTGAAGTAGTTGTTGAGGTATAGTCACTGTTCTATTATAAGAATGGCAAACAATTTGCACAGCGAAGTTCCCACAAATAGCAATGTGATATTAATTGCTATTTTTGTTTTAGTAATTGGAATGAGGGATGAATATTAGCCAGGACCTCCTGAAAACACAGATGGGGCCCGCATGTTCTGAATGTGGGAAGGCCTGGTTACAGCCATCTCCAGCAGGGGTCGATTAGCCCAATTTTGGGGAATAGGTGGTCATAAAACAGAAGGTGCATTTCCCTCTTTGCATTGCAGAGGGACTAACACCAGTTCCAGGGGCTAGTCCAGGACACCATACCCCAGTCTTTTTCAATGTGATGGGCAGCACACATTTAGATGTGCAATGTACCTGCCACATTGGTTAGACAGACACCCTGCCTCCACCGCATCTGTGGACAGTATTTTCCAGATTCTAACCACATGCTCCGTAAAATGTATATTTCCCCATGTCACTCTTAATTCTCTTCCCCTTTATTTTCTAGCTGTGATTCTGGTCTTCAAACCCTTCACCAACCGGAAGACCCTCGCACTATCCACTCCTTCCAGATCCCTCATCATTTTGTTTACCACTATCAAATCTCCCCTCAGTCTCTTTGCTAAAGGAAATGGTCCCAACCCATCATCCTAGCAGTAGCCCTTCTTTTGAGGAAACATTTCTTGCAAATCTTTTCTGGACCCATTCTAAGAGATGCTTAAGAGGCATTTACAGGCAGGGAATAGAGGGAAATAGACCATGTGCAGGCATGTGTGCAGTTTAAATGGGCACAGACATTGTGGGCTGAAGGGCCTGTTCCTGTGCTGTACTGTTCTAAGTTTTAATGCCTTCACGTGCTATAATGAGGTGACCAGAATTGAACAAAATACTCCTATTGAGGCCAGACCAGTGTTTTACAGGTCAGCATGATTTCCCTGCTTTCTATTCCATGCCTTTTTGATAAAGCCCAGAATTATATATGCAATCCCAATAGCTGCCTTAAATGCCCTGCCACATACAATGGTTTGTACACCCAGCTCCCTCTGTTCCTCTTTGCCTTTTATAATAGCATTCTTAGTTCTATGTTGCCTCTCCATATTCTTCCTACCGAAATGCATCACGTCATATTTCCCCACATTAAACTTCACCTACCACGTGCCTGCCCATTCTATCAGCCTGCTGCAATTTATCACAATCCTTTTTGTAGTTCACAACATTGTCAAGTTTTGCATCATTTTCAAATTTAAGAATTGTGGCTTGCACCTCCCAAGACTAGGTCATTAATATAAAGGCACCAATACAAATCCCAGGGGAATGCCACTATTCACCTTCCTTCAGTCCAAGTAATAATCATTCACCACGACCCCCTTGTGTATTGGCTGTGTATCGAGAGTCACCTTCTTCACTATTACTTTGCATCTGTCTAAAACGGGGAAGAGGATAATTCCAAAGTACTCATTTAGAATTTTAAAACTGCCCTCAGCATCCATGTGCAAGTCCCCATTTTTGTCCATAATGGGCCCCACTCCTCCATATTGTGCATTTTTTGGAACATTTCTATATTGCCAACAAACCTTTTTTCATACATTCTTTGCCTTGTATTAACGTTCACTTTGATTTTCTTGTTTGTAATCAGCCTGGTTCTTGCTGGTATTTACATTTGTCATACGTAGTCTTTGGTTTTATCTCCCTCTGTACCTCTGATCATCCTGCCAAAGTGCATTTCCTAGAGAAATGCAGGTTCTTAGGATGTACTTAACTGTTGTTTTCTGCTTGCTTCTCTTTAGGATGAAGATGCGGCGTCACCGTGTGGTTCTGATGTTATGTATGGCAGGACTCTGTCTGATATCCTTCCTGCACTTCCTCAAGGCCCTGTCGTACATCACGTTCTCCCGTGAGATCTCTGCGTTCAGCCCTTCCCTCAGGTCGATCTTCGTCGACTCTCACATCTTTTGGAAGCAGAATGAGGAGGAGGATGCGAGTGCCGGCCTGGGTCTGCCAACAGCACCCAATGCTCATCAAGGAGGCTGGCCACATCTACACCGAGCCCAGTTCCAGCTGAAAGACGATGAGACAGAGTACTTCATACGGACCAAGGCAGGGGCAATTTGCTTTAAACAGGGAACTAAAACAGAGAACAAGATGGTGGGGTCGATGGAGGGAGCAGGAGCCTTGGGCCGCAATTCTATGGACAAGCCACTGACTCACAAGGCAGTGGGCTTGGGGGTCAGTGGGAGGCCAAGGCGTAGGTGGGTTGGATGCCCTTGCCTCCCAGGTTGGCACGGGCCCTACTGCGGAGTCCCCACCATGGTCCAGTATTCCAACCTGCCGACTAAAGAGCGGCTGAGTCCGCGGGTGGTGCCTCACAGGGTCATCAACGCTATCAACATCAACCACGAGTTTGACTTGCTGGAAGTCCGGTTCCATGAGCTGGGCAATGTGGTCGATGTTTTCATCATCTGTGAATCCAACTTCACCGCTTTTGGGGACCCCAAGCCGCTGAAGTTCATCGAGATGCTCCTGAATGGGACTTACAGCTACATTGCTCACAAGATCTTGTACGTGTTCCTGGACCATTTCCCCAGCGGAGGGAGGCAGGATGGCTGGATCGCTGACGATTACCTGCGGACCTTCCTCACCCAGAATGGGATGAGTCGGATCGTCAATCTCCGCGACGACGACATCTTCCTCATCGATGATGCCGATGAGATACCAGCTCGCGACGGAGTACTCTTCCTCAAACTCTTTGATGGATGGACTGAACCTTTCGCTTTCCACCTTCGCAAGTCGCTCTATGGCTTTTTCTGGAAGCAGCCAGGGAGCCTGGAGGTGGTGTCAGGCTGCACTGTGGCCATGCTCTTTATGGTGTACAATGGAGATGGCATTAAGTTGCGGCGGAGAGAGTACTACCTGATGCCAAACTTTAGGCAATATGAGAACAGCACGGGGCACATCCTGGTGCCTTGGTCATTGGGGAGTCCACTTCACTTTGCTGGCTGGCACTGCTCCTGGTGCTTCAAGCCAGAGGGGATCCGCTATAAGCTGCTATCAGCTCAGAATGGAGATTTTCCCCGCTGGGGCAACTACCAAGAGAAAAGGGATCTGAACTACATTCGGGAATTGATCCAGACAGGGGGCTGGTTTGATGGTACTGAGCAGGAGTATCCTCCTGCAGACCCTAAGGAACACATGTACGCTCCCAAGTATCTGCTACGGAACTTTGAGAAATATAAGTACATGTTGGAGAACCCATACCGAAAGGAGAGCTGGGGCCAGGGGCTGGGGGGAGCTGCTGTAATGTACAATCAGACTGGGAAGATTACATAGTGGCACTGGCAGCAAGTGCAACACTGGACGGTCAGGGTGACTGTGCATTATCTACTGTCTGGTATCTTGCCACTACATGGGACCTGTGGGCTTTGAAAACTTCTCTGTATTGCTCCCATTGAGGCCATGCTGCACCCGCACTTTCTCATTACATTGACACCTTGACGTTCGCAGCCTGTTCAGTTTGGGCCAAGCTGCTTTCCTTTTCAATTCTGCTTAAGGTTCCTTTCCATGTTCTAAAGTCATTCCTCATTCAAATGGTTCTGTGCTCGAGGTGCAGAGCGCACCACGTTGGCAGTCAGCGAGGCTGTCCTGGAGGTCAGAGACCACTCACGGAGTCTGCAGCGATGCTGGGGAAGGTGAGGGCTGGGGGAGATGTAGGAGGCAGTGACCCAGTACGTATGTAGCATCAGACTGAACTAATCTGTGGGCCAGACACGTTTCTGACCAAATGTGACTCAACTGAGTTTTTGTAAAATTTACCCTTAGCCCAGTTGGGGGAGGGAAGGGGTGGGGGAGAGGGGGCAGTGATGAGAGCAGAGGGTTTGGAGGGGGTGGGGAGGATGGAGGAAGAGGGTCGGAGATGGGGCTTGGGTCTGTAACACAAACCTGCTGCCTGGGTCAAGTACCATGTACATCCACACTTGGTGGTGCATCTGCACACTCCAGATTGATCGGAGGGCAACAAGGGGCAGGTGTTGGGAAGGGTGGGGCGGTGAGAGAAGGAACGCTGAGAGTGGGAGATGGAGGTGGGTGGAGAGATTGGGGTAAGTGAGACCGAGTGGGTGGGGAGGAGTACAGGATTGTTAACCCCACGTGTAGGGTGATGCACATCGCCCTGGAGCCTGGCCCGGGGATGTGGCCGCTGGCGGAAGGTCCGAGGAAGCTTGGGGGCACCCGCAGCTCTCTTAACTCTGGAACAAAGTCACTTTCCAGGCAGAACCAGGAGCCGGGCGCCCCTTCCCCAGCAGGCCAGGCCAGGCCAGCCCCGCCCTCGTTGTGCTGCCCGCTCGGGAGCAAATCCAGAGTGGTGGCCTGGGCTGTCACTTACCTTACCCACTCCTTCCAATTGGACGGGCAGTCCGAAGGTCAAAGGCTGGCCTGTGCCAAGGTGTGGCTCTCTGCTGGGAGTGAAGGGGGGTGTGTGGGTGTGTGTTGGTGGGGGTGGGGGGTGTCACATGTGGGTGTGTGTTGGGGGGGGGATGTGGGTGGATGGTGACCAGGCAGCAAGGAAAGCATCATTTAGTGGGCCGTGAAGCCGCTGCAGCCGCTGGGAGTGGGCGCTCAACCCCAGAGCGTTCTCCAGGCCTGCGTCCTGGCTACAGAACTAATGAGAACAGTGCTGGGCCTGAGTTCAGGGAACTGATGATTACTGTTGGGACAGTGCCCCAGAGCATCGAGTCCCTGGCACCAGCTCCTTGCCCCGACTGCACACACTGACTGCCTCCCTGCAAGTCGTTGCTTGTTGAAGGACCTACTTGAAAATGTTTGAAGGCTGAGCTTGGTTTTTGCTTGGCTGCACGTGTGTCTGAGTTGAACTGTATTAATGTCTTCTAGCTTGAAGTTTCTGTGAAACTGTCGGGAGTTTGCCAGCCGGGCACGGCTCGGTGAAGTGATGCGGATAGTTCCCCGTGTCTGCCGGTGGTTCCTCCGCACCGTAGGCGTGCACTGAGGGGACAAACCACTGTAGCGGCCGGCGCCAGGCAGCAGCCCTGCGCTCGGCTGCTCTCCAAGC
Organism: Pristis pectinata; assembly: GCF_009764475.1. NCBI lineage: Eukaryota > Metazoa > Chordata > Chondrichthyes > Rhinopristiformes > Pristidae > Pristis > Pristis pectinata. The sequence continues at coordinate 17,212,594 of NC_067437.1, read as the reverse complement.
ACTGAGGAGGTGGATGAGGGCGAGGTGGTTCGCCCGGGGTGGCCGTGCTCCTGACTCACTGGCACAAACACCTCTTCCCCCACTGCCTGATCCACTCCCCAAACACAGCCGTGGGCGCTGCCCTCGCCACTGCTCTCCTGGAACACGGGGCAGTATCTTGGAGCATTAGTTGGCCGAGGGTGCTCGGTGTGATGGGGACTGGGGAGAGACTGCACCTGAACGAGCACCTTCTATCTAAAGAGTCCATTCCATCTGACAGCAGGTAAGGGCAACTGCCCTCAATGTTGGGAGATGGGATTTCATTCTACACAGGCCGTGCTGTACGAGCCGCCCTTCATTCGCCCCAGCCTGGGCTGGAAGGTACAAGTCCAAGTCGGTGTGTCCAGGAAACTTGTGTCACACCTGGCTCCGCTCCACAGCAGCTGCCCAGCTGTTCCACAGTCTGCACTCGCTCTCACGTTGGAACAAACCGACCTCGGTCAGCAGTGGTTCCTGGCCTTGCACTCCCTGCTGCCCACCAACACCGTGTGCGGCAGGGGTCGCTGTCAACTGTACCTTTGGTAATAACATTTGCGTAAAATATTTACCCAAGACATTAAATTGTATGTAATGAACTGTGTGTCCCAGTTGCATTTGTTACCGATCAGTCTGTCGAAATAGAGAGTGGAGAAGTGCAAGGATGGTGGGAACAGACTTCAGGAGGAGGCCATTCAAACCTGCCTCACTATTCGTCAAGATCAAGCTGCCATTTTCTTGCCTTAATATCCAGAAATCTCCAGCGAATGAGCCTCCACTGCCCTGGGATCGAGAATTCCAAAACTTCACCACCCTCTGTGTGAACAAGTTTCTCCATCTTACTCCTAAATGATTGATCCTTTATTCTGAGACAGTGATACTCTAGACTCGTCGGGGATGGGAAACGTCCACCCTGCATCCTGCTTCGTGAGCCATGTGACAGTTTTGGAAGTATCAGAATCTGGTTTATTATCACTGATATTTGTGGTGAAATGTGTTGTTTTGTGACTGCAGTACAGTGCAAGACATTTTAAAAAAAACTAAAGTTACAAAAATAAATAGTGCAAAAGAGGAATAATGAGGCAGTGTTCATGGGTTCATGGACCGTTCAGAAATCGGCAGAGGGGAAGAAGCTGTTCCTGAAGTGGGTCTTCAGGCTCCTGTACCTCCTCCCTGATGGTAGTAATGAGAAGAGAGTGTGTTCCTCTCATTCTTCTGAGTTCTGGAGGATACAGGCCCAATCAACTTCCAGAGCCCAGGAGCCATACAGCGCAGATACAGGCCCTTTGGCCCACCACGTCTGTGCAGACTTTCTTGCCCTACACTAGTCCTGTGCACTAGACTCTTATCCTTCAGTGCCTTGCCTATTCAAGTGTCTGTCAAAATGTTTCTGAAAGATAGTGACTGTATCTGACCCCCACACCCTCTGACAGCGTGTTTCACTCTGAACCACTGTGTTTCAAAGAAAAACAAAAAAAGTCCCCTGAAATCCCCATGAGAGGTGACTGTCAAGGAATGTGATGTGTTATGGAACTGAAACTCCACCTTGCTGCTAAATCAATCTAAACATCTGTGGTTCCATGTGAACGGCGGGACTCTGTTACTGTGTGTTTACTGAGCCAGTCTGTCTGTCACACAGTCTGTCTCAGTGCCTGCACAGGGCTGGGTGTTAGACACCCCTTGGATAGACGTAGAGATATCCTCAAGCTTCTGAATCCTTTATGGGTGATGTTCAGACAGGTTCCACCTGAGTCTTAAATAATCCGGGATTAAATAGTCAATAACAAGGGAGAAAATAGGTTATATGAGTAAATAGCAGAATCTAAGGTTATATGAGTAAATAGCAGAATCTACAAAAAAAAGGCTCTACAACTGTGATAAGGTAATGAGCAGAAGGTGGCAGAAATATTATTGCTTGGTACTTGCCAAGGAGAGAGAGCAGGTGATACAAGAGATTCTGCAGATGCTGGAATCTGGGCAACACAAAATGCTGGAGGAACTCTGGGTCAGGCAGCATCTATGGAGGGAAATAAACAGTCAACGTTTCGAGTGGAGACCCTTCATCAGGGCTTTTGCTTCTCCATCAGAGTTCTGATGAAGGGTCTCGACCCAAAACGTCGACTGTTTATTTCCCTCCATAGATGCTGCCCGACCCGCTGAGTTCCTCCAGCGTTTTGTGTGAGAGAGTGCAGGTGCATGTGCTGGGATGATAAATAATGAAAAGAGTGCAAGAAAAACAGGACACACTAAATGGCTTAATCCAACTGAAGGGGGACACAGCTGGATGGGATATCAAATCCAGGGAAGACGCAGCGGAGGTACTACCGTGATTCACTTGGGGGACGTGCAGTGCGAGAGGACTGGTAGATAACTTAATGTACTACTTGTATTTAAAAAGGGAGTTACAACGTGCCAGAGAATTGTAGACCAGTCAGACTGTCTGTCATTAGTTGTAGAAAAGTAATGGCATCCTCAGTTAATGTTCTATGTTCTAAACCAGAGGACAGAACATCTAGAAACAGGGAGTCTAGTAATGAAGAGATGAGAAGGTTGTGCTTGACTGCCTTACTGAAGCAATAACAGAGAGTGGGGACAATGCCTTGGGTGTAATTTATCTAGAAAAAATCTTTGAGGAGCCTCGTGTTAGATTAAGGAGTCGGGTTAGAGAGCGTGGCTGGGCTCAAGTAGCAGAATGGATTGCCAGCTGATCTCAGGACTGAAAGGAAGCAAAGGGAAGCTGTGTGCAGTGGAAGGCGCTGATGCTCCATGAGGCTCAGCGCTGGCACTGCTGCTTATTGCGACTCAGGATCAATTTCTAGTATTGTGGATGTACCAGATTTCAAGAGGGGTAGATGGTGGATACTAAGGTGTACTGCAACAAATAAGGGGACATTAATAAATCTGCAAAATGGGCAAGTAATTGGTAAATGTAACACCAATATAAGGTAGCGCACATTTTGTTAGGAGGGATAGGAAGGTCACTTATCATTTGGAAGGTGACACTATAGAACAAAGGAATTCTGAAGCATAAACCGGCTGATTACCAAGAGATGGACCAGGGTTAGTAAGGCCATAAAGAAACCAAACTGTAGGATTTACTTCTCGAGTGAAAGAAGTAAGAAGGCCCTGTTAAACATGTACCGAACCTTGGTTGGACCACACTTAGGAAACGGGTACCATCTCTTCATATGAAAAACAGGAACTGAACATTATTTGGATGATAGTATTCATTTCTATAACTATCTCTTCACCAGTTGGAAACCAGAACTGAACTTTAGGTGGACTGCACTTAAAGAAAAGTGTTCTTTCTCTTTACTAGATGGAAAACAGGAAATAGAGGCATAGAAGAGGGTGCAAAGATTTGCGAGGGTGAGAGCAGAACTGGATGTGTGTACTTAGCAGGAAATGGAGAAACAGACTGGTTCTTATTTCTTAAGGAAAGAAGGCTAATGTACTGATGAAAGGTTGCAAAACAGCTTATCTGGAGGCCGTCAATGTAAAAAAAAACAGAAAATGCTGGTAATGCTCAGCAGGTTGAACTGCAGCTGTGGAAGGACACACGGAGTTAACGTTTCAGGTTGAAGACCTCCATTGGAACTGGGAAAATGTTAGTTTTAAGCTGCAGAGAGGGATGGAGAGGACAAAAGAAATATCCTAATAGGATGAGCCAGGGGTTGCCTAGGTGATTCCTGTATTTACAGAGCCATCCAGTTGATCCACAAATGAGAGCAGTTCATGAACGAGAGAACACAGTACTGTAAGGGCTGTGAATTATACAGCCCAGAGCCATTGCTGGCACCCGAAAACCAAAGGAAAGTGTTGGGAATACCCAGCAGGCCAGGCAGCGGCTGTGGAGAGAGATAATCTGTTGCAACATTACAGGTGGATAACCTGCAGCAGAACTGGCCGGTTCCAATACAAACTGGAAAAACAAGTGACTGGAATTGTTGAATTCGATAGTCACACCCAAAGGCCCAGACAGAAGAAGTGTTGTTCCTTGAGCTTGCATTGAGCCTCGTTATAACAGTGCAGAAGGCCATAAACCCGCAAGTTAGAGTGGGATAGTGACAAGACGATGCTGTCTTTGTGGAGGAAATCGAGGTGCTCTGCAGTAAATACACCGTGAACACTGAATGCACTGTATAAGATTGGAAGAAGTGCAAGGAATCACTGCTTTGCCAGAGAGGTCCGTTAAGGTCTCTGGATGGTGGGAAGGGATGAGTCAAAAGGGTCAGCGTTGCATCTCCTGCACTTGTATTGGAAGGTGCCGGGGATTGGAGCGGTTGGTGGAGTAGGTTGAGCGGACCAGGGAGTCGCAGAGGAAAAGCTCCCTTCTCATTCTTTTAAATTCTGGAGAGTACCGGCCCTGTCTACTTAATCTCTCCTCATAGGATGTTCCTTAGTCCCAGAATTCAATCTGATCAACCTTCACTGCACTCCTTTTAATGCAAGTGTATCCTTCCTGAGGTAGGGAGACCAGACCTGTACAGAACATTGCAGGTGTGGTGTCACCAAGGCCCTATATTTCTCTTGCATTTAAATCCTCTTGCCACACAGCCAACATACCATCTGCCTTCTGAATTACCTTCTGAACCTCATCAATAGTCATTCATGTGCAAAGATACATAGGTCAACACCATTTAAAATAAAATGCTTCTATTTTGTTCTATTTAAATGCTTCACAAATTTTCTTGCCCATTCACTTCGCCTGTCTAGATCCTTCTGAAGCTTTCTCCATCCTCCTAACCACCACCACCACCTCCACCTAGTTTTGTATTATCAGTAAACTTGGATATATTATACTTTAGTCTTTCCATCCAAATCGTTGATACAGATTGTGGGCAGCAAGATCCCAGGAATCCCTGAAGCCACTAGTTACAGCCTCCTGATATAACTGTCCTGTTTTATTCTGTTGACTGATCCCCAATCCATGACTGTGTATTACCCAAATTCCATGTGCTCTAGTTTTAGTATTCTCTTGGAAGATCTTGCTGAGACAGGATTGATGGTATCTCTTGAGATGTTGCTGTAGATGGTCCAGATGCTAGAAGTCTCCAGGAGAACAGGGATCACGGTTTCCCAGTAGACCATGAGCTTGGTGCCAGGTTTGAGCTATTCATCTTCAAGTACTCTTCAAATAGCCCTCTATGCCTTAGTGATTCAAGTGCTCATCCAAATACTTGTATGTTGTGAGAATCACTGTCTCCACCATCTGGCCCTCAGGCAGTATATTCCAGATTCCAACCACTCTCTGTGTGAACAAAATCTCCCTCAGATCCCCTGCAAACCTCCTACTTCTATGCTCCCCCCCTTCTCGATTTAGACTCCCCCACCAAGAGAAAAGATATATCTGTCATGTCTGTCTCCCTCATCATTTTGGATACCTCCATCAGATCACCTCAGCCTCCTCCACACCAGGGAGAACAAGCCCAGCCTATCCAATCTCCCCTGATAACTGCAATGCTCTGATATGCTCAATATCACACTGCAGCCTAAGACAATTCTGACTATCTACAATACTACAAATTTTGTGCCATCTGCAGTCTTACTGATCATGCCTCCTACGTTCACATCCAAGTTGTTCATGTATACAATGAACAGCCAGCATCCCAGCACCAATCCTTGCGGTACACCACTGGTCACAGACTTCCAATCAGAAAAGCAACCCTCCACCATCACTCTCTGCCTCCCATCATCAGGTCAATTTTGGATCCAATTTGCCAGCTTGCCTTGGATCCCATGGGCTCTAACATTTTGGACCAGGCTACCATGTGCAAGCTTGTCAAAGGCCGTACTAAACCCCATGTAGACAACATCTATTGCACTGCCTTCATCAATATAGTAAGTTGCCTCTTTTTAGTCTTCGGGGACCAGAGTCAATCGCAGTGAGAGGGAGGCCACGTTCATTGGCAACTGGTCCAACCAGTGCTTCGTCTTCTTCACCGTCAGAGCCGACTGCCTAAAGGTGCGAGGGATCTGGTTGAAAGGAGGCAGGATGTGTGGCAAGAATTGGCTGGAGTGGACAGACAAGGTGAAACCGAAATTGGGAATGTGGGAGCAGTGGCCCCTCTTGATGTCAGATGAGGCATCACGATACATGGAGCAGGTGTGGCCCAGACCCCACTCCTACACCGTGGCAGTCATGCAACCCACCTTCTGGTTCATCTGGGGATCCAAAATATATCATGCCCATTGGGATGTGAAGTAGGGTCTCCAGAGAAAGGGGGGGAAATGTTCCCAACATGGTCCTCTTTGTGTCCTGCATTGAGCTGTGTGTAAAACCAAAGTAGACAAACACCAAGCGTCACTCCGTGCTGAGGTTCTACCTGTCCCCAGTGTTGCAAAGGATGGGCCTGACCTCATTGCTGCACAGTGTCCCAATCAGTTGGACCTTGTCACACTACCGATCCTTCCTGGAAATGTTTCTGTGAAAAACTTTGACCACAAGTCTGTCAGGCAGTGGTCAGCACAGAACAGCCTGGAGACGCTGTGGTAGAAGGAGACGGTGGATCCTGAGAGATGGTTCCCCAAGCAGACTGTCCAAGCCATTTGGCAGAACGCCTCATCGCCAGAGCTCACCGACAAGCACCAAGACCTCGCTTGGCTGGCGGTGAGGGGGGCCCTCCCAGTCAGATCCTTCCTGCACTGTCAGAGTCTCATCTCACGCTGCCCTCAACGTAGCTTTGGTGCAGGTGAGATGATCATCCACCTCCTTGTGGACTGTGCATTTGCCAAGAAGGTCTGGAAAAGGATGCAAGGGTCCTTGTTGAGGTTCACCCCAAGCAGCCTGGTAAATGATCTATGATCTCTGGTCTATAGGCTGTTCCCTGGGACACACACCAAGACAAACTTCAGGTACTGCTGGAAGATCAACTTGGTGAAAGCTGAACTTTAATCTTTCAATGCAAAGAGATGCCCATAAGTGAACGCTGCTGACTGACATGTTCCAGGGTGCAGGAGGACAAACTAGGCTGAAGGACAGCTTCTATCCCACTGTTATCAGATGCTTGAATGGACCTCCCATACACTGAAACATGAACTCTTGATCTCCCAACCCACCTCACTGTGACCCTTGCACTTGTCTACCTGCACTGCACTTTCTCTGTAACTGTAACACTATGCTCTGCATTCTGTTTTCCTTTTTACTACCTCGGTGTACTTATGTATGGAATGATCTGTCTGGATGGCACACAGACAAAAGCTTTTCACTGTATGTCAGTACATGTGATGATAATGAGCCAATACCAATGAGTGTTGAGGGACACAAGGATGATCGGCTTTGTAGGGAAGGAGATCACAATGAGCACAAAACACAATACACTTGATTAAAATAGGTGCAAGTGAATCACTACTTGCACTGGAAAGACTGTTCAGGTCCCTGGATGGTGGGAAGGGAAGAAGTAGAAGGGCAGTTGTCATACCCACTGCAGCTGCATGGGAAAATGCATGAGAATGTGGGTTGAGGTGGATTTAAACACTGCAGTAACTTGGACCTCGCTCTCATCACTGTGAGAAGTGTGGGAATACCCGATGCCCTCAAACGTCATCAGGCACCGCAGCCATCCCCTCCCTTCATCTTCAAGGTAATGGGACGGGCCTCTGAGGCATAGAGGCACACAGCATGGAAATGGGCCCTTCGGCCCGACTGGTCCATGCTGACCAACATGCCCATTTGCCCTCTTTTCCTATCCTCCTCCAGGTCCCGTTACCTACTCATTCACTCGCTGACCACCCCCCCCCCACCCCACCTCGACCCCAGAGGAAGCCTGGCTGGCAAACTGGCTGGGGCGCTGGAGCTTTCCTACAGGGGAGGAGCACTGGTCATAAACCAGCTGGTGACTCCATGCTGTGGTACCAGTCGGTCTCTTTGGTCCTGCCATCTGCTGAAGGAAGAAGCCGGTGGACTCCTTTTCCTGGGAAAGGACACTGTCACACACCATCTCCTGAAAATGCAAATGTGCTGCTGAATTTGAGGAGTCCAACGACCCACCGATACTCCTGCTGGGATTAATGCTTCGGGAAACCTCATGCAGAAAGTATAAGGCCAAAGGAATTCCTTCCTTCTGCACTGGGTTAAATTTCTGATTCTAAATAAAACAGCATTGCTATGACACTGCTTTTACTGAGTTTTGAAACAGCACAGTCACATTGAGCAACAGACCATCACTGCAGAATCCTGAGGGTGGCACAGGAGCTGCAATCCCATTGGTTCCCGGGGAGGCGCTGGGGCTGCAATCCCATTGGTTCCCGGGGAGGCGCTGGGGCTGCAATCCCATTGGTTCCCGGGGAGGCGCTGGGGCTGCAATCCCATTGGTTCCCGGGGAGGCGCTGGGGCTGCAATCCCACTGGTTTCCAGGGAAGGCGCTGGGGCTGCAATCCCACCAGTTCCCAGGGGAGGCGCCACTGCTGCAGTACCACAGGTACCACTTGAGCTGCAGGAACTGGTACCTCAGGTAACACTCCAGATGTGTCCTGCCCCTAAGGACACAAACTGAATCAGCTGTAAAAGGGGCCATCATACCCTTACATATTGTAGATGCTCTACTGACCCCATTATCACATTTCAGTGATAAATAAGGGTTTCATTGAGAATAAATATTACAGTATGATTCATTAAACAGTGAACGTACAGTAAGAATACAAAATACAGTGTAACCTGTTAAATATGAACTCACAAGCACATCAGAGCAGCAGTGGGAGGAGGAGGTGATGTGGAAGGGGCTACAGCTGAGGGAAGGGGCCAGGCTGTGACCCCTCCAGGGTTAACTGTCCTGCCCATTTCTTCTGCTCAGGGAGCAGTTCTCTGTTGCGGGAGATATCGTCGAGCATGACTCCGTCCACTGAGGAGATGCCCGCCCCCTCCAGTCTGGGTCACTCTCTGAAAACTGCTCCATTCTCTCCTCGTCCATCAGCGCTGCTGTGTTCACAGTTCTTTCACCCAGTCCTGCTTGGGTGGCAAGCTGGACAATGTCTCCGGTAGCCACCTGCTTCTCCTCAAATCCCACAATGTCACCACATGCCTCTGGCCATAACTTCCACCATCTATGGAAGCACAGGTAACGACTGCCCAGGATGCACTGATGTCATCGATGGTCTTCATGATGTCGTACTACCTTCAGAATTCCCTTATTGACTGCTTACTCTGTCTATCTGTTGTTTCAACTGACTGTTTGAAGGTGCATTGGAGTAATAAGCCTTGAAATTGGACATGCTGCCCTCATCCACTGGCTGGACAAAGGCAGTTGTGTTTGGTGGAAGGTCCCCCAGCTCTATGGGAAGGCAGGTTGGGAGGGTATCCAGGTTCTGTGGGTGTCCTGTCTTGCTGAAGTTTTGATCTTGCTTGGATTCCTAAAATTTCTTCATTTGGTCAGTGCAACTGAACTGAAATTTGGCTCGACGTACACCTAGCATTCGTGGAGTCACAGATTACTGTATGAACGGTATGCCAGACGAGCTTTCTACATGTGACAATAATAAACCAGTTCCAAAAAACAGGCCTTTCAGCCCAACACATCCATGCAGACCAAGATGCCTATCTATGCTAATCCCATTTCCCTGTGTTTGGCCCTAATCCCACTATTCCTTTCCTATCCAGGTACTTGTCCAAATGCTTTTTACACACTGTGATTATACCTGCCTCTATATCACCTCCTCTGGCAGCTCGTTCCATATCCCCACCACCCTCTGTGTGAAAAACTTGCCCCTCAGATTTCCTCTAAATATTTCCCCTCTTACATTAAACCAGACTCCCCTACCCTTGGAACAAAATTGTGACTATCCACCCTATCTATGCCCCTCATAATGTTATAAACCTCTTATAAGGCCACCCCTCAGCCTCCTGCACTCCAGTGAGAACAATCCTGCCTCTCTCCAATCTCTCCTTGTAAATAAAGCCGTCCATTTCAGGCAACATCATGGTGAATCTCTTCTGTACTCTTTCTAGCGCAACCACATCCTTTCTATAGAGTGGTGACCAGAACTACACACAATATTCCAAGTGTGGTCTAACCTATGACTTGTACAGCTACAACACGACAAAACTCTTATACTCTTAAGGCAAGGAAAACTAAATGCCTCCTTCACTGTCCAATCCACCTGTTGTCATTTTCAGGCAGCTATGAACTTGCACCAATGTCCCACTGTACATCAATGCTTCGAAGGTCCCTGCCATTAACTGTATATTTCCGACCAGTATTAGACAGCCCAAAATGCATTACCTCACGTTTCTGTGGGTTAAGTTCCATTGGCCAATGCCCCACCCAACTTCCCAGCTGATCCATGTCCCTCTGTATCCTTAAGCAACCATCCCTGCTACCTACAATTCACCTACAATTCCACCAATCTTTGTACTGTCAACAAGGTTACTCATCAGACCACAGACATTCTCATCCAATCATTTATATATCTGACAAACAAATGTCCTAGCACCGATCCCTGCGGTACACCACCAGTTACAGACTTACAGTTAGAAAAACAACCCTCCACCATGACCCCCTCCCTCCGATAACCAAGCCAATTTTGGATCCACTTTGCCAAAACACATTGGAATCACGTGTCCTAACTTTCTGGACCAACCAACTGCATGAACCTTGTCAAAACGCTTGTTAAAGTCCACGTTTACCCGTCTACCACCTTGCCTTCGTCAATGTTCTTTGTAACTTCATCCAAGACTCAATCAGACTCGGGAAGCAGGATTTCCGGTGCACAAAACCATGCAGACTTCCCTCATCAGTCCCTGCCTTTCCAGGTATCATAAATCCTATCCTAAATGTTTTCCAATAGTTTCCCCTACTACTGATGTAAGGCTCAGCAGCCTGTAGTATCTGGCTTATCCCTACTGCCGTTGTTGAATATGGGAACAATATTAGCCACCCTCCTGCCTTCTGGTACCTCACCAAGGCTAAGATGATGCAAAAATCTTCAACCAAGCCCCAGCAATCTCCTCCCTTGCTTCCCATAACACTCTAAGATATATTTCATCAGGTCCTGGGGATTTGTCCACCTTAATCTGCAGGAATATTTCAAACACTTCCTGTTTCCTGATACGCAGATGTTCCAGTGTGCACACCTCCCTGAAGCCTCCGTCCTCCCCATTCCTTCTCACTGGTGATTACTGATGCAAAGTGTTCCTTCAGGACACCACGCACGTCCCCGGGCTCCACGCGAAGACTTCCCTTTTCCCTCACTGATGTCTTCTTTCTAATGAGGTTTCTTAAAAAATGATTTGGAATTCTCTTTAATTCTGTTGCCCTCCTAACTTCTTTCTTATGATCTCCCAATATCCCATATAACCGCAGAGGACTCAAGATAACAATTTCCTATACCTTACATACGTTTCCCTTCTTTTCCTGATCAGACTCTCAATTTCCTTTGTTAACCGGGGTTCCTAATATTACCATATTCGCTTCTTACCCTTACAGGGACACGCTGACTCTGAACCCTTACTGTTTTGCTTTCAAGTGCCTCCCACTTATCGGACAAACTTAGAGAGTCAAGCAGCAGCTGTGCCTCATCCCCCTGGGGATGACCCTTGAGGCAAACTCAAACTGGTCGCAGATGCTGATCGATCTGCAAACCGACCGTGGATCCAAGCAGACTACCTTAAAACTTACTGAATTGTGGTCACTCTTCGCAAAAGGTCCCTCGACGGACACTTCCACCACTTGTCCATCTTTGTTCCCCAAAATAAGCCTCCTTCCTAGTAAGACTCTGTACACAATGTTTAAAAAATAACCTTCCTGGATGCATTTAACAAAATGCCCCCCATCTAAGCCCCTTACACTAAGGCAATCCCAGTCAATACTGGAAAAGTTAAAATCACACCCTATTGCTCTTACATCCTGCTGCTATCTGTCCACATATTTGTTCTCCCCAAAACTGTTTCATGTTCCCAGCTCATTGGCCGAATGCGATCATGATGGCTGCATTCAGCAAACAGGTTGGACCCATTCAGCTCCCAGTTTGGTGAACTTGTAGTGGCTAGCTACACACTACGAAATGAAGACACAGAGTCGCTGGTTTGAAATCCGAAGTCAAATGGACAGGGGCGCAATGCACCTTTAATATCCGAAAACTTCCCACGCTACAGTTCCCGTACTGACGTCACGTGCGGGTCACTTGACCTTCCCGCGTGGGGGCTTTCCCAGCCTGATGATGGGGAAGAAGGAGGGCCCCACACCATCGTGGATCGGGGCCTCCGATGACGTTCGCGATGTCGGTAGCCGGTTTGATGCCGGTGCAGTGAGTCGCTACAAACTGATAAAAATCTAAAACTGCAGATTCTGGAAATCTGAGATAAAAAATAGGGTGCTGTGTGACCTGCTGAGTGTTTCTGTTTCTGCTTTGGTGATCTGGCATGTTTTACCCTGTTTATTTTGGTTTAAATTCACCTCCACCCCTCTCTAGTCACAAGCACTTCAATGAATCGAAAACCTCTTGCTCAACGTCAGTGAAACTAAGGTGCTGATTGTTGACTTCAGGAAGGGGAAGAGGGTGAACATGCGCCAGTCTAAACTGGCGGTGGAGAGGGTCAGCAGCTTTAAATTCCTGGGCATTAACATATCAGATGACCTGTCCTGGGCCCAGCACATCGATGCAATCACAAGGAAAGCGCGCCAGCGTCTTTACTTTCTTAGGAGGTTAAGGAGGTTCAGCATGTCACTGAACACTCTAACAAACTTCTACAGATGTACTGTTGAAAGTATCACGGTCTGGGATGGCAATTCGAGTGCACAAGAATGTAAGTAACTGCAGAGAGTACTGGACTCTGCCCCATATATCACGGGCACATCCCTCCCCACCATCAGTAGTATCTACAGGAATTGCTGTCTCAAGAAGGCAACATCCATGATCAAGGCAACATCCACCATCTGGGCCACACCATCTTCTTCGCAGCTACCATCAGGCAGGAGGTACAGAAGCCTGAAGTCCCCACACCACCAGGTTCAAGAACAGCTTCTTCCCTTCAACCATTCAGTTCTTGAACCAACCAGCACAACCCTAATCACTGCAGTTTATGACCACTTTGATCACTTTGCACTAAAAGGGACTTTAGTGCGAACCACCTGCTTTTCTCCACGGATGCTGCCCGGCCTGTTGAGTTCCTCCAGCATCATCGTGCTTTGCATCTAGATTCCAGCTTCTGCAGTCCTTTGTTTCTCTTTGGTTTTTTTGTTCTAATTATGTAAAATTGTGTATATTTTATGTTTTTTCCTGTGAATGCTGCTTTTATGATGCTCTGTGCCTGTGATGCTGCTGCAAGGAGGTTTTCATTGCCCCTGTGCCACATGGACTTGTGCAGATGACGATAAACTCGACTTCGAGAAGGTTGCTGCAGTACCGCGGGATGCCGGGGGCGGCGCTGCTGCTGCAGTACCAGGTGGTACCGCGGGAGGTGGTGCTGCTGCAGTACCGCGGGATGCCGCGGGCGGCGCTGTTGTAGTACCACGTGATGCGGGGAGGCGGCGCTGGTGTTGCAGTAGCAGGTATTTGCCGGGGGCGGCGCTGCGGCTCCGGTATCACGTGATGCGGGAGGGCGGCGCTGGTGTTGCAGTAGCAGGTGTTGCCGGGGCGGCGCTGCGGCTGCGGTATCACGTGATGCGGGGGAGGCGGCGCTGGTGTTGCAGTAGCAGGTGTTGCCGGGGGCGGCGCTGCGGCTGGCGGTATCACGTGATGCGGGGGAGGCGGCGCTGGTGTTGCAAGTAGCAGGTGTTGCCGGGGGCGGCGCTGCGGCTGCGGTATCACGTGATGCGGGGAGGCGGCGCTGGTGTTGCAGTAGCAGGTATTGCCGGGGGCGGCGCTGCGGCTGCGGTATCACGTGATGCGGGAGGCGGCGCTGGTGTTGCAGTAGCAGGTGTTGCCGGGGGCGGCGCTGCGGGCTGCGGTATCACGTGATGCGGGGGAGGCGGCGCTGGTGTTGCAGTAGCAGGTGTTGCCGGGGGCGGCGCTGCGGCTGCGTATCACGTGATGCGGGGAGGCGGCGCTGGTGTTGCAGTAGCAGGTATTGCCGGGGGCGGCGCTGCGGCTGCGGTATCACGTGATGCGGGAGGCGGCGCTGGTGTTGCAGTAGCAGGTGTTGCCGGGGGCGGCGCTGCGGCTGCGGTATCACGTGATGCGGGGAGGCGGCGCTGGTGTTGCAGTAGCAGGTGTTGCCGGGGGCGGCGCTGCGGCTGCGGCATCACGTGATGCGGCGGGGGGACCGGAAGTGGTGCCAGGCGCTGCCGAGGCTCCGGAGCCGCTCCCATGGCGACCCGTGCGCTGCAGGAGTGGGCCCGGCAACAGGCCGACGGCTACCCCGGCGTGGACGTGAAGAACATGAGCTCCAGCTTCAGAGACGGGCTCGCCTTCTGTGCCATCATCCACCGGCACCGGCCCGACCTCATGTGAGTGTCCGAGGTGGCGATGGAGGGGGAGAGAGGGACGGGACGGGACGGGACGGGACGGGGGAGGGGGGGAGGGAGAGGGTGAGGGGGGACGGGGGGACGATGGGGACGAGGGAGATGGAGAGGTGGGACGGGGGAGGGGGGAGAGGTGGGGACGGGGGAGGGGGGAGAGGTGGGGAACGGGGGAGGGGGGGAGAGGTGGGGACGGGGAGGGGGAGAGGTGGGGAGGGGGGGAGAGGGGGAGAGGTGGTGAGGGGGGAGAGGGGGGGAGGGGGGGAGAGGTGGGGAGGGGGGAGAGGGGGGGAGAGGGGGAGAGGTGGGGAGGGGGGAGAGGGAGAGAGGTGGGGACGGGGGAGAGTGGGGGAGGGGGGAGGGGGGGAGAGGTGGGGAGGGGGAGAGGTGGGGAAGGGGGAGAGGTGGGGAGGGGGGAGGGGGGAGAGGTGGGGAGGGGGGAGAGGTGGGGAAGGGGAGAGGGGGAGAGGTGGGGAGAGGGGGGAGGGTGGGGAGGGGAGAGGGGGAGGGGGGGAGAGGTGGGGAAGGGGAGAGGGGGGAGGGGGGGAGAGGGAGAGAGGTGGGGTAAGGGGAGAGGTGGAGGGGAGAGGTGGGGGAGGGGGAGGGGGAGAGGGAGAGAGGTGGGGAAGGGGGAGAGGTGGGGAGGGGGAGGGGGGTGAGGGAGAGAGGTGGGGACGGGGGAGAGTTGGGGAGGGGGGAGGGGGGGAGAGGTGGGAGGGGGGAGGGGGAGAGGTGGGGAGGGGGGAGGGGGGAGGAGAGGGGGAGGGGGGAGAGGGAGAGAGGTGGGGAAGGGGAGAGGGGGGGGAGGGGAGAGAGGGAGAGAGGTGGGAAGGGGAGAGGGGGGGAGAGGTGGGGGGGGGAGAGGTGGGGAGGGGGGAGGGGGGGAGAGGTGGGGGGGGAGAGGTGGGGAGGGGGGGGGAGTGGTGGGGAGGGGGGAGGTGGGAGGTGGGGTCGGGGGAGGGGGCAGAGGTGGGGACGGCAGGTTATGTGACGGGTTGGAAGCAGTCATTCAGTGTCAGTGCCTTCGGTTGTGACTCTGACAGAAACGGGCGCCTCCGGGCTGGAGTTCAGTCTCTGGGCTTTGGGCTGATTCAGGTGGCCACAGTCACAGTCTGGGTGCTTCTTCACGTTACACCATTGGAGTAGGTGGCCACGACCTCTGGGCCTGTTTGAGGGTTATGTTTTCCCTGTTAAATCCTGGGTCATTGCTTGCTTTGGTCAGTGCTATCATTAATTTATTGTGTGTTTGTTATATCCTGTGGCTGTGGGATTTCGGATAGGGGCGTGGGTTCTTCAGGTGTTTTGTTGCGGGTCAGCTGGTGGTATGCTTTCCCTGCGGTTGTTAGGAGGTTCAGTGTGGGCTTGAACAAGGAGCCACTCATACTGTGCTGGTCCCAGAACTTCTGGGATAATCCTTCTGACTTTCTGGGGGTGGTTATCATTTGTGTCGAGTCCTGAGTCAGGTGAGTAACAGCACTGTGCTGCTGATGTCACTGCCATTTTCCTTGTAAGATTCACCCTTGTCTTGACCTTCGATTTGATGTTCTGGAAATATTCCCCAGTGAGTCAGGGCACTGTTTGGAGTGTTGCCAAGGTTTTCTAATGTTGGATCTTGGGTGAGTGGCCCACCACAGAACTGGATGTGATGCGACCCTTGTCTTCAGGTTGTCCAGATAAAATAATCGCCTGAGGAGTGTTTATTGAAGTCTCCACTTTATGCAAAAAGTTGGATTTTCTATTGGTGTTTTTCAACATCCTGCAGTTTGTTACCTTGTTAACCTGAGGCCAGGTCAACAGCAGATATTAAGTGTAGGAGAGAAGTTACTTGAAGAGAGGCAGTTCCAGGACTGACTTCTGTGGGAGCCCATTGCTGATTGTACGTGGATGGCTAATTTGATCTCCAAGGTTCACAGGGAAGTGTTCTGTTGCTGATCATGGAATTAATTAGTTGTAGGGTCTTCACACAAGGTAATATCAGAGAGCTTTGGCAACCTGACTGTATGCAACACTGGGGCGCAGACACAAGTGAGGTCAGTGCACATCACTTCTAGAATCTGGCCTCAGGGACAGGACTAGTTTGGAGCAGTTGTGCCTTCTGTGAAAGCTACCTGTTGTGAGAGTTTGCAGCAGCTTGGTAGAGCTCAGTCAGTTTAGCAGTGTCAGCCCAAAGGCTTCTATGTTATTGAGAACAAAGTGAAGGAACGATAGCTGCCTCGAACAGCTGGCTTGGCAATCACCACTATCTTGGATTGATGCCAAGTGTTTGGAATGGTGCTGGTGTGGATGTTGGGTAACAGTTTTACTAGCCATTTGCTTCCCTGTGGTTGCTGTTCTTCAATTCCGGGTGGACTCTGTTGGGTCCTGCTGATCTCCCTGACTGTCTTCAGGCAGCTGTCCGGTTCCTTGTGGCGAGGATAAGGTGTCTCGCCCATTTGTCAAGATTCAAGAGGCAAGTGCTTTTCATGGATCACTGCTCTTAAAGTCTTAGCAGATAGTCAAATTGTTGGGAAATTATAAAAGTAAGTTAAAGATAAAAACTAAGATTATTTAAAAAGAAACTTTCTAGCCCCTCTCCACATATTCCCAAACCTGGCAAACTACCCTATGTCCGGATATGTTTGAGGGCTCTATCTATTATGCAGTTCTGGGCTTGGGGCTGAACATGTTGTTGGGAATTTTTATGGAGTATGGAGGGGGAATTTCAATGAGAGAGCCACTCTGTCTCTGACATTGACACAAATATTTTGTTTCATTGACACTCTGATCTTGGGAATAAAACAGCACTGTCTCCAACAGTTTCCAAGTCCAGCCATTGAAAAGGGTGAATCCAGTATTTCTGTTTGCCTCTTAGGCTGTGCACAGATCCTTCTCCATTCCACGAGTACCACCACCTGCCTCCTTCACCAAAGTCCAACCAATTAGTCTGTGATGTTTCCTATCTTTTATGAAATGCTTTAACCTGCCCTTCAGTGTATACTAGATCTTGGATAACTTTCATGATACTTAATTTGTAGCACCCTATGATAATTTATAGCTTAAATAATGTTCGTGAACGTAAACTGTAAATTGGCAGCATTGATTTTGGGGCAGACTTGAAGGACGGAGTGGTCTGCAGCTCCTGCACATATCTTGTGTTGTTATAAATTTGCTGGTGGTGGAGGGGGGTGATATCGGGTTTGGGAGGTTGGGAGTGAGCGAGACTCAGACAGCATAGACGGCAAATGAGAGTTTGGATTTTTTACACCTTTGTTTGCAAATTTGTTTTTGGTCAGAATCAAGTGGCTAATAAAACAAGATACAGATTAACCAAGAATGGGTTTCAAAGGGTGGGTCGTAAAAACTAGAAAAACAAGCAGGCCATTCAGCCCCTCACCTGCTCTGCCTCTCAATGAGATCATGGTTGATTCTTCCTTCCTCAGGTCCACACTCCTGCCCTCTCCCTGTTACCCTTGGTTCTCTTACTGGTGAAAACTGCTCAATCGCAGCTTTGAATATATCCAAAGATTCAGCTTCCACAGCCTTCATTGGTATGAATTCCAAAACCTCTCAATTATTTGGGAGAATATTTTCCTCATCTCCGTCATATTCTGAGACCATACCCTATGGTCCTGGGCTCTCCCATGAGGGGGAATATCCTCCAAACATTTTTCCCTTCAAGCCTGCTAAGAATCTTTGTTTCATTGATATCTCCTCTTGTTCTAAACTCGAATGTGTACAGCCCTGATCTCTTCAACCCTCCTCAGAAGATACTCTCTTCATTCCCAGAATAATAGTGAACCTTCTCTGACAATGTATTGTTTTAAAGACCAAAATCAGAGAACATAGAACATTACAGCAAAATACAGGCCCTTCGGCCCACAATGTTGTGCTGACATTTTATCCTGCTCTAAGATCTATCTGACCCTTCCCTCCCACATAGTCCTCCATTTCTCTATCATTCATGTGTCTATCTAAGAGTCTCTTAAATGTCCTTAATGTGTCTGCCCCCACAACCTCTGCTGGCAGTGCGTTCCACACACCCACCACTCTACAAAAAAACACTTACCTCTGACATCCCCCTTATACCTTCCTGCAATCACCTTAAAATTATGCCCCCTCGTGTTAGCCATTTTCGCCCTGGGAAAAAGTCTCTGACTGTCACTCAATCTATGCCTCTTATCATCTTGTACACCTCTCTCAAGTCACCTCGCCTCCTCCTCTCCAAAGAGAAAAGCCCTAGCTCACTCAACCTATCCTCATAAGACATGCTCTCCAATCCAGGCATAAATCTCCTCGGCATCCTCTCTAAAGCTTCCACATTTTTCCTATAATGAGGTGATCAGAACTGAACACAATACTTAAAGTGTGGTCTAACCAGAGTTCTATAGAGCTGCAACATTACCTCACAGCTCTTGAACTCAATACCCCGACTAATGAAGGCCAACACACCATACACAACTCTATTGACCTGCACGGCAACCTTGAGGGATCTATGGACGTGGACCACAAGATCCCTCAGTTCTTCCACACTGCTAAGAGGCCTGCCATTAACCTTGTATTCTGCCTTGAAATTTGATCTTCCAAAGTGTATCACTTCACACTTTTCTGGGTTGAACTCCATCTGCCACTTCAGTCCTGGTCTGCATCCTATCAATGTCCTGTTGTAACCTACAGCAACCTTCTACACTATCCACAACACCACCAACCTTCGTATCATCAGCAAACTTACTAACCCACCCTTGCACATCCTCATCCAAGTCACTTATAAAAATCACAAGGAGCAGGGGTCCCAGAACAGATCCCTGTGAAACACCATTGGTCACTGACCTCCAGGCAGAATACACACCGTCTACCACTACCTGCTGTCTTCTATGGGTGAGCCAATCCTGAATCTACACAGCCAAGTTCGGTCAGTATAGGAAAGTAGCAAATATGTTGAAATGATTGATGGGATATTGTTCTGATGGAGACCAAAAGTGTTGCTGAGTCTATGGGCTGATTTAAACCAGTTTATGTTGTCAAGCGTGTAGAGATGCAAGTCAGAATTCCCTACATTTTAATCTGAAGCAATACAGAACCTGGTGTGTTGCTCCAGATTCCAGCATCTGCAGAATTTCTTGAGTCTGAACCTGAGAATGAGTTGCTGATATATATGACATTCATGCCTGAAAGTTGGTGTCTGGTTAAATTGAAATGTTGTGAGTGGCCCTGAGAAGTGAGTTGGGTTGCCTGACTGATCCTCCAGATGGAAGGTTGTGCACCACTGTTGTGCTTTGTCCTGACATAATATGTGCATTGCTGTGATGGTGGGGGTGGACAGAGGTGAGTAGTACAGTGACCTTCATTGAATAAAGCCCTGTTGTGAGATATGCAGATGAATAGTCATTGGGTCATTTGACCCATGAAATCTCTCTGAAGACTAATCCAGTTCATCCCATTCCCCTGCTTTATCCCCAGCTCTTGTAACTTTATTCCCCTCCAGTGATGATCCAGTTTTGAAATCACTGATTGTCTTCACTTTCACCACCCTCTTAGGCCACGAGTCTACATCATTACCACTTGCTCTGTAAGGTGGTTCTACCTCACATCCCTTCTATTTCATGTGCCCAAGACTTGAAATTGTCCCCCCCTGCTCCCTGTACCAGAAAGGAGCAGCTTTCCTTTATCTACTTTACCTAAACCAGGCATAATCATGTCCACCTGTATTAAATCTCCCTTCAACCTCAATTACTGCAAGAACAACGCCAGCTTCTCCAACCTGACCTTGTAGCTCAAATCCCTCATCCCTGGAACCCTTCTGGTAAATCTCTCAAGGACCCTCTCATCCTTTCTAAAGTGTGGTGCCCAATGCTTTATTTGTTGCTAAATCAGCTCTACAAAGGTTCTGTACAACTCCTCTATCTTTGTATTTGAGATCTCTGCAGAATCCATGGTGCTTTGCTGCCTGCTCTCTCAGTACATCCTAGCACCTTCAGCGACACTGCGGTACCTCTGCTCTTGTGCCACTTAGAGTTGTGTTATTAAGCCTGTATTGCTCTCATCCCTTCCATCAAAAATGCATCCAAACTGTGCTGAAAGGTTTCTGTTGTAGTATGGGGGACACCCACTGTGCAGAACAACAAGATTAAAAGTAGAACTGCTAAATATGTTCAGCAGGTCAGGTTGTATCTGGAGGTTACTGGTTTGCCTTGATGACGTTTCAAATAAAAGTTATTAACCTGAAACATTAACTGTTTCTTTCCACAGATCTACTTGTTCCCAGAATTTTCTGCTTCATTTGCAGATTTCTAGTGTCTGTGGTATTTTGTGGTTGTGGAGAAGATCAAGTTAATGAGGCAATGATTAGCTGACGCCTAGTTTGTTTTAAAGTTTGTACATTATAACTAGAGGGAGGGGAGCAGTACTTTAATTTGGACCAGGTTAGGCCAGATTCCAATGCACTGAGTCGAGGGGTTTACTGCAGGAAAAGGACTTTGCATCTTCTGAGAACGAAAGCTGATTCAAAGGACTGACTGGTATAATTTATAAAGGCTGTTTAGGCTTGACAGTGGAGTGGAAGGGGATGAGGAAAGGAGGGGTTGGAACTGATGGAACATTCAGAATTGTTCTACTTTGTGTATAAAGTCGGGGAGGAAGGGAATGCTATTAGGGCAGTTTTCTGGATATAGTATGGGAATTGAAATTTGTCTGTGGTTTTGAACAGAATTGAGATTGTGTGTTAATGGGGAAGCAGAGGAAACATTCATGGGGCATACAGAACAGATTGTGAGCAATGTTACACTAAAATATTACATTTTTCACACCTCTCCTACTGAAATGAAAATTCATGCTCTTGCCAACTTCAGACTTGACAGTTGCAATTTTCCTGGTCAGAATTCCCCCTTCCATAAAATTCAGCTCACCTGAAAATCTGCGCGTCACGAGCTATACCAAGTCTTGTCCTTCGCTCTTCACCCATCAGCTTTGTATTTGGTGATCTACATCCGCTTCGGATCTACCAACAAATTAATTTTAACATTTGCATCCTTACATAAAAATTTCTCTCCACATCCTTATTCCTCCCTTTCTCTATAATCTTAAGACTTCCAACTCTCCAAGACCTCTAGATTCTTCAACTCTAACCTTCTTGTACACGTCCTGCACTCTCCGCCACTGTTGATGCTTGACTGTAACATCTGCAGTTTGAAACTTGAACCTCCACCTTTCTCCTTTGATTATCAAGTTTCTGCCCTCTTCAGATAACTGAAACAGCTCTTTCAAGTCAGGTGACATTTTGTTGGATTGTGACCATGGAAGCCATTCCTCCATTTTTCTTGAGGTGTCTCTAGTCTTTGGTGTGGCTAAGTGGATTACCTTTAGCATCTCTTCACCATTGTTCTGCTTGGGTAACGGTTCCATTATTAACTATTCTGTTACAGCCAGCAAATTACTTGCAACTGAATTCCCTTCACGTTCTCATAGCTCTACTACTGTTGTCTTCCAAGAATTGATTCTTGGTTCCCTTTTTTTCCCCCTTAGGAATCTCATTAGAAACCACCTTGAGCTCTACATGCGTGCTGATGGAACCCAGGTTGAGCTGACCACCACCCCTCGCATCCGCTGGCCAGTTCTGGATGCATGTCATTTTCCTCCAGCTAGTTGTTGGGGAAAATTAAAGCTTAATGACTTTGATTTCTGGCAAAAACTCTTGTTCCTCAGCCACAGTTCCAATCCTTTCCCTGGCAGTTTTCTGAAACTGAGCCAGATGGTTCACAGTGCTGATGTCACATTTGATCACAGGATGAGCCTCTGTGCATGTATATACAACATCGTTAAGAATGCTCTAATTGTGACTGACTCATACCTACCTCAGCTCATCAGCTGCTGAAAACTTTATCTCTGCCTTTTTTCACTAGACGCTTCCAAAGTACTTCTGGCCAGCTTCCCATTGTCTATTTACCACAAAGCAACATCAACTCTGCCCAATGTCCCCATATCCCAGATGCGATTCACCCAGTGAACCCCCTTGCTACCCACTGACCTGATTTGTCTCCTCGCAAAGTAACAACGTTATTTTTGAATTCCCATCCTTTTTTCCAAGTTCTCTCCATGGCCTCACTCCTCCTCAGCAGCCCTCGTGTCTCTGCCGCTTCAGTTCTGGACTCTTGATTTTAATTGCTCGTTTTCACTGCAATGCCTCCAGCTGATAATGCCTGGAAATCTGTATGTGTCTCCCTAGCACTCCTTCCATCTTCAAAACTCTCTTTAAACTGATCTCTTTTGATTAAGCTTGTGGTCACCTCTCTTATTTTCTTGCCTGGATTAGTTTCAGTTTTTGTCTAATTATTTTCTTGCAAAATGTGTGGAATTTTGTCCTGCCATTTAAGATGCTATAAAAACACATGTAAGGAAGATATGTGCTAGTGATGTTTTCAAAATGTTGTTACACCACAGTTGTACGGTGGGCAGGCACGGTCGTGTAGTGGTTAGCGTTATGCTATTACAACACCAGCAACCCAGGTTCATTTCCGGCCACTGTCTGTAAGGAGTTTGTACATTCTCCCCGTGACTGTGTGGGTTTCTTCTAGGTGCTCCCACATTCCAAAGACGTACGGGTTAGGAAGTTGTGGACGTGCTATGTTGGCACCGGAAGCATGGCGACACTTGCGGGCTGCCCCCAGAACACTCTACGCAAAAGATGCATTTCACTATGTGTTTCGATGTACGTGTGACTAATAAAGAAATCTTATCTGCGTTCTCCAATCTTACTCATTGGTCTAATTTGAGATCCCTTACCAAAGACCGTTTGAAAGTCTAGATAAATTATACAATGTATTGCCTATATCCTCCCCCCCCCGCCCCAACCTCTTGGTTATTGTTTCAAAAATGTTCAATAAAGTTGATCAAGCAAGATGCAGCCTTTTGAAATCCATGTGGAATATCATTATTTCTAGATGTTCTGGTCTGTGTTTTGTTGGGAATGTTATTGTTTTTCGTTTACTGATGGTACTCTAACTGATCTAAACTTCCCCGGCACGTTCTGTTCCCCTTCTGAAATACAGATGTTACTTTAGTTATCCACCAGTTCTCTGGTATTGCAACATTAAATATAAATTCCCTTGCTAACCTACCCTGGATCCTTTTACTGTGCGTAGTAGATACAGTGCATCTGGATCTGGAAATTTCCCTTGCAGGGATTTTTTACATATTGTTTATTTGGTAGGAATTGCACCTCCTTATCCCTTCACCTATTCCTCCAATTCAGTTAATGTTAGGTAATTAAAATCTCTCATGATTTTCTGATTTTACTCATTTCCTAATTTGTTTGCATCTTTCTTCCTCTCTCCCACAGTTAGATGGTTTGTAGGGCGTTGAACAACTGATCCTTCTCTCTACTATCGTGTGATGCCTAATAAGTTCTGCCACTCCAGCTCCCGCTTTTGCCCCCTGTATCCTTTCTAAACATGTTTTACCCTGCAATTTTTAATTCCAAATCCTGAGTTTTCTCTGGACGTGCCTCAGTAATCTCTGCTGTGACTGGACTTTCCCAATGCATGATTGCCCCAACTCCTGTTTTATTACAGGCACTGACACTATTGCTGTTTAGACAGTTTAACTCATTTTCAGTAAGATTTCCTCTCACTTTATGATTATTTTAGACTTCTAGTCTATTTGTTCTCTTGCCGTCATTATTCTCTCTTACTTTATTCTTTCCTATGCTTTTTTTCCTGTTGTATTTATATTTAGACAGCATCTGTTTCTTGTTGATCTTCGCTTCTTGCTAGTTTAAAGCCTTTGCTACCTTCATGTTTACCCTTTCTACTGGGACACGAGTCCTTTGGTATATCCGTGCTGGTTCTCTGTTGCCTTAATTTTCTCCTAGTCTTCATCAATTATTTCCCTGATTGTTTATAAAAGCTTCCCCACCACCAGTGTTAATTGAATTGACCTACTTTTACACCCTTTGTATAAAAGGGTGCCACATTTACCAACACCCTCCTCCATCTGGGGAGGTTTGAAAATTATTTCAAGCTCTTCTGTATTGGATGTGGCACTGAATTAATCTTAGACGTGATTCCCTTATAGTCAAAAACTCTCTCCTTCAGCCTTAAATCTCATTTAAATCTTCAGTCACTTATCCACAGCACTCTGCAAGAGAGAATTCCAAAAAATTCCAACCCTGTGAGAGAAGTAATATCTCCTACCTTCATTGTTAAATAGAGAACTCCCTATCCAGAGAAACTGCTCCTAGTTCCAGACACCTCCACTTGGGAAAATGTTCTTGCAACATCTTCCCTGTCAAACCCCCCTCAGAATTTTGTGCATTTCACAGATCTCTCATTTGTCTCACCCAATTTGTTCAGTCTTTCCTCGGAGGAAACCCCTTTCATCCCAGTCTGATGAATCTTTGAACCACCTCCAAAGCATATGTACCGATAAATGAAGAAACTAGAGATGGCTCAAGATTAGTTCCTGCTACAACTGTATGTCTGGAATGACTCTGGATTGATCTCATTTACATAGTGGCTATAAGGGTTAGGGATGGTTTGTCCAGCCTGACACTCTGGGGTGGGAACTGTGATGTTCAGAGCAAGTTGTCCTCTCATCTTGGCAAATTGGCCATAAGTAATGCACTCTGTGTGGTGTTGTACTGTGCTTCTAAATGACTGCAGTCAGAACTGTATTCAAGTTGAATACAGACTGTATTCAACTTTACATCTAGTATGCATGTGATTCTCTTGCTGGGCCAAAATACTGCGTGCTGTGCTTGTTGTTGATGAGGTTTAAGTGTTATTAGCCTTACAGTAAAAACAAACTGCTGGAGCAACTCAGAGGGTCGGGCAACATCTGTGGAGACAAAGGGATGGTCGATGTTTCAGGTTGAGACCCTGCATCAGGACCCAAAACGTTGACCATCCTTTTGCCTCCACAGATGCTGCTTGACCTGCTGAGTCCCTCCAGTAGTATGTTTTTTGCTTCAGATTCCAGTATCTGCAACCCCTTGTGTCTCCTTAGCCCTACGTTAGTTTTGAGAATGACTATGGCATCATCAAAATATGAGAAACACAGGTATGAAGAAAATAAAGTTGAAAGCATAATGGAAAGAACATTTTGCATTCATTGTTTAAAAAAAGGCAAACTGTTACCTTTACTGCAAAGAATTTATCTCTCAAATTTAGCAAGTTGAAACATCACAAAGAATAAAGTTTTCTTATCAGAAGTGAGCAAAAACAAGATAATGACACTAAAAGTATGCATTTATTCCAGCCTTTGGTAAGGAAGTTGACGATATCAGAAGCAACTTTTATTATTTCACTGAATGTCACTTGTGCTAAATGTTCTGTTCAATAGAGAATTCAAGAATAATATTGCAGAAGGAAAGGCAGTTTTAAATACAATGAACACAAAACCAACCAATAAAGCAAAGTTCAGTTTTGTGCCACAGTACAGAGAGGCATATCTCCCAGATCAGTGCAAGCAGAATGCAAAGCAAACTGAAGAATTCTGTAGCTTGCAGTCCCATTCTTGAGAAATCGAAGCCCAGACAATAAACCACAACTGGCAATGTATTTATGTTTCCACTGAAAGAACAACTGTTGTATCTCACAGAGAAACTAGTTGCAATATTGACACTAACAAAAAACTGCGCTTGACAAAGATCGGAAAAGGCTGGTGTCTTGCTGCGTAAACTTTCCATTCTTGCAGTGGATGGAGCAGCTTCAGTGGCAGGCCTTATCAGACTCTTGAAACATCCCAAATTTCCAGAATCTTTTTCTGTTCCTTGCTTCATCTGTGATGACCCTCTTACAAACAGATATCTGAATACTTAAATGACCTTGAAATTGTGAGTTTCATCTATGCAGTTGAGAAAACTCATCAACAGTTCCAAAAAAAATTCACCAAAGTGCTGAAACTTGAAGGCAAACCTTAATGTCTCATACCATATCGTGGGGTGGTCATCAGCAGCAATGTTTTAAATAGCAGAGAAACAAAGGACTGCAGATCCTTGTCCTCACATTTCATCCCACCAGCCTACGTATCCAACACCACCACCAAGCACATCTTCTCCTCCCCACCCCTTTCTGCCTTTTGCAGGGACTGCTTTCTCCATGACTCCCTAGTTCACTCCTCCCACCCCACCCATCCTGCTCCCACCCCAGGGACTTTCCACTGCCCCTGCCATAGGTGCAACAACTGCCCCTACACCACCTCCATCCAGGGACCCAAGCAGTCCTTTCAGGTAAGACAGAGATTCACCTGCACCTCCCTTAATATCATCTGCTGCATTCAGTGCTCCAAGTGTGGCCTTCTCTACATTGGCGAGACCAACGCAGACTAGGTGACCGTTTCGCAGAACACCTGCACTTCCATCCATGACCACATCTGCATCTCCCCATTGCCATTCACTTCAACTCCCCCTCCCACACTATCACTGATGTCAGGTCCTCGGCCGCCTCCACTGCCAGGAGAATTCCAAGTGCAAAGTGAGGAACAGCACCTCATTTTCCATTTTGGAAACCTTGCAGCCTAACGGCATGAACATTGAATTCTCCCACTTTAAGTAATCCCACAACCCCTTCCCAACCATGCTTCTTTTCTTTCCCCTTTCTAGCCCCTCTTTTCTAACCCCCATTTTTCCTCCATACCTTTTGACCCATCCCCCGGTGGGCTTCCCCCTTTTCCTATCTTCAGTCCTGAAGAAGGGTCCTGACCCGGAAACGTTGACCACCGGCTTTTCTCTATGGATGCTGCCTGGCCTGCTGAGTTCCTCCAGCATCATCGTGGTTTTTTTTCATGTTTTAAAGAGCTTTGTAACTGTTTGAGCCTGTCAGTGCTTTCCTTAAGAAAACCCTTGGCAGCTTGAAGATGAGCAATGGATGCAGGGCCTGAGGTTTATTGGTATTGTGAAAGCAATTGAGAACTTTCAAGTTGGCACTCCAGGGAATGAGAGACATCACAGGTCCTCCCATGTTATGAATGCCTGACTGATGTACAGCTGTAAATTTGAACAAGCACTTGAGAGACCAGCAGGATGGAGTTGTCGGCTGCTGTGGGGCTGCAGGGATCTTCTCTATGGGAACGTGGGTTCATGGCAAAATCTGAATAGTTGGAATTAAACACCCGGTTTAGCTACACATTGCCCTGGTTGTCCTGTCTTTTTGTTTAAATATATCACTGGGTGGCTGCATTCTCTAACTTGCAAACTCTTTAGGTTGCAAAGTGTTCTTGGGAGCGGAACCCTGTCGTAACCTAGGGAGGACCTGTATATCTGACTTGACTTGGTCTTCACCTTCCAGCACAAGTTAAAGAGAAGTGCCAAGAGCCTTCAATAACTTTCTCCATTGTAGCATTAGCACGTTATTGGAAATCTGGGTAGAAGTTCAAAAACGTACGAGAAAAATCGGTTAATTTACAATGATTACTTGATGGCTTTCAGTCCGGGTTTGAAGACTTGCAGAAGTGGAGATCCTGCTTTAATTTTCCTGTAAACCCATTCTTGACTGATCTCCTTAACAAAAGCTGTCTAATTTTCAAGGTGTTTGCTATTGGAGGTGTGGAAAGACCAGGCTCTAAAGATGATGCATAAATCACAGATTACATTCAAACGGAATGCAGTATTCTAATTGAAGAAGACCAACAGTGGATTTAAGGCACAACATACTGTTGTGAATTGCTGAAGTTTATAGATTCAAAGCTTTATGGATCCCTTACAAAATGTCATTTGACCAGCTTTCAACCAGATTTTCAAAGGGGTTATGACTGGAGTGGGGAGTAAGCAGCTCTAGCCAGGCAGCTGTAATCCTGGTGGGGACGGTGAGGGAAAGGCATGAGATTGTGAATCATAAGGTAGGTTCGGTAATTAAGTGGTAAAAAAATTACAGGGCTTAAGGACAGAACTGAGGACCCAGTGACTGCGGAGACTTGTTTGACTAGCTGCCTTTTGAAATAAAAAACACAGCAAGGACTCTAAATGGTTGGCACGTTATGTCACATTTATAGAGAACCCATTCATGTATCGTTGATGACCTTTCATCTGCACTGGAAAATATGAGGGGGAGAAAACAGGTTGTAGATTTGGAAAATGGGAAGGGAAGAACAAGAGGAAAAAATCTATGGAAGGCAGGGGAGAAAGGAACAACATTGTTAAACCAAAAGTAACCAAACCTCAGAAGAGATGAAAATGCAGAACAATGATCAGAAAATAAATTAGGAAAGAATTCTGGAAATCTCAAATAAAAGCACTAGAACTGTTTGGAATTGCTGAACATATTAAGCCCAAAAGGCTGCAATGTGCCCAGTCAGAAGATGTGCCCAAAATGTTCCTCTTGCTTAAAGCAAGCTTTGCAACAGCACTTCAGGAGGCTGTGGATGGAGTGGGAGTAGAACAGAGAATTATACTGACTGGAACTCAGGGCCATACTTGTAGGGTGAATGCAAGCTTTCTGCAAAGCGGTCACCCAATTCATGTATTGACTCATTGTAGTGAAGATCACATCACACACAGTTCATGCAGTGTACTAAACTAGAAGGTGCGAGTAAATGGCTGGTTTGCCTGGAAGGTGTCTTTGGGACCCCGGATGGTGGGGAGGAAGGTAAAAAGGCAAGTCTTGCATCTGGCACCTTGGGAGGGTGCAATGAGAAGGGGAGTGGGTATTGGTGTGAGAAGGAAGAGTGATCCCAGAGCATCGGAGGAAATGGTCCCTTCTGAGGAGAAGAGAAAACTGGGTCTGGTTGGTAGCACTGGTAAACGTTGTGCGAGCTAAGCTTGGTGGAAAGGTGAGGATAAGGGGCACCTCGTTCTGAGGGTGGGCAAAGGGGGTCACAGCAAAAGTGTGAGAAATAGAGCACAGGCAGTTGAGGGCCATGGCTGAGGAAAATGGTAGACAATGGAAATACCATTGTCAACAATTGTGGGGGGAACAGATAAACCGGGAGAATGGAATGTAGGAAGCAGAGCGGGAGGAAGTGTGTAGCTGTAGCTGCAGGCAGAGTTGGAGATGTACCTCTGTCCTTCTCCACGCCCTCAGCCCCATCTCTGACCAGCCTCCACCCTCGTAAACATCCAGCTCTGTTAGCCCCTCCCCATTTACCCCTTCTGTCTCTTGTGTGCCCCACGCCCACACCCCCCCCCCACGCCCCTGTGGCTCTCGCTCCTGTCCCATGCAGCTTTCTGCCTCTGCTTTCCCCCACTCCCCCAGGTCTACCTGCCCTCCCCCACCCTCCCTACCTGACTCTGCCACCTTCAGCAACCACACATTCCCACTCTTCTGGAGCAATGCACGCAAAATGCAGGAGCTCAGCAGGTCAGGCAGCATCTATGGAGGGAAATAAACAGTCGACGTTTCGGGTCAAGACTGGAAAGGAAGAGGGCAGAAGCCAGAATAATTCCCACTGGCACCCCTCCTGGCTGTGGTTACTTCCCCCCACACCCCCCCCCCCCCCCCAGGTTACTCTACCCCTCTGCCTTACCTCTTTGGTCTCTGCTGCTTCTGCCACTCATTTCTGGCCAAGAAGAGGTGAGTTCACACTTCTGCAGTGGTTGCCACAAGTTACCGTTGACAGAAGGGCTATGACCTTGAGCTGTTGCACTGCAGGGTTAGGTTTGTTGCAGGGCTGCTCCAGGAGGTGGCCTATTGCAAGGGAATGTGTGGTATTGCTTGGTACAATGAATGTGGATAATGACATTCCTGATTGTGTTACTTCAAGTATTCTAAATGAAATATATATTTGAAGGATAAACCATCTGACTGTTGAAGTACCCAAGTTTTGAGTGCATTTCAATCAGAAAGAAACTTCTTTCCGGTTTAATTTGGTTTCTCATGTTCTTATTCATGGTATTTATATAAATAGTTCGTGCTTAATGCAGTGTTTCCTTTGTGCTGTTCCAAATTGTTAATGTTTAAATTTTTTTTGAAATGCGGCAGTGTACCATCCAGCCCGAAGCTCTCGGTACACAGCCAGAGTTTCCTTTGTGCAGTCCAGGCCAGTGCCATCACAAGCAGGAAACTAAGTGGGATATATTGATGTTTTCTCTCAGTGTAGTTCTAACTCTCTATCTCTTCATCCCCTGCCATTTTTCTCAATTCCCCTCGTTCTTCTCTGCATCTCCCTCATTCTGCTCGTGGATGCTCTGTCACACAAACCCCAACTATTGCAAGGTGCGTTATGTCTGTCATCTTTATCTCTTTTGCAGAGACTTTGATTCGCTCTCTAAAGAAAATGTCTATGAGAACAATCGCCTGGTAAGTTGTATTATCTTAACTTTCAAGTTTCTTATTGCTGTAGTTTTAGCTAACCATTACTTTGGTAGTGGTTTGCATGCAATCTAAAGAAAAGTCACTTCTCATATTATCACCACTCCGTCCTGCTCCCAAAAGGAGGTGAAACAATAAGTGGCATTTGTGGCATCTCAGTCCAGAGTGAATCAAATCATTGGAATGCTGAGCTGAGAGTCAGTACGAGGTGCGCAATGGCTGCTCTGACCTGTTACTCTCACTGATAGCAGCAACATTTTTTTTTAACTTTCTGTACATTTAATTTGCATTGCCATTGGTTAAGCCCAGCTTCTCCATTGAATCTATAAAGACTTGTCATTCATTGTGACTCCAGGCATGTACAGCAGATCCCACCATTAGACCCCAATGCCATTTCCTCATTAGATCAAACTGGTGGCAATTCTAAGAGGACAATTCCAATTCTCCCTCAGTGATCCCATCACTGAAGGAGGCATTGTTGGATCTGGTTCTAAAAAGTGAAATGCGCTGCCTGCCAGTGAGAGAACATTTGGCGAGCAGTGATTGTCAGCTCATAAGGTTTAGATTCATAATGAAAAGGGGCAAGGAACGATCTAACGGAGAACATAGATGACTTGGATAAATGGGACTAAATATTGATAAGTAAATCTGTAATAGAATAACGGGTGACTTTTAAAATGGAGGTATTTTGGGTATAGTCTGGCTACAGTCCCAAAAGGCAGAGGGGTAAAGGAACCAAAGCCAGAGACGCCTGGATGTCAAACCTGGTAGTCGAAATAATGAAGCAAATATAAAATGGTTGTATAATTAATATTTATAAATTTATAATTTATAAATGGTTATATAAATATGCCCTTTGGTATATTTTACCAAGGGGTAAAATGGGGAACTTGCCAATGACTAAATCATAGAAAATATATTACCTTGTTCATTGAGGGAGTAAAGTTAAACCCATCAACTACAGATTGTTCAGTTTAATCTCTGCTGTGGTAAAGCTTTTGTAAGCGATCAGTGGAAAATCTTTAAAAAGAAATTGACAAAGAGATCAAGCATAGATTTAAGGCAAATTGCATTTGACTTATCTGATTGATTTTACCAATGAAACAATTGTGGTTGTCAGTCGATGCGCTTTCCATAGATTTTTGGAAAACATTTGAGGAAGTCTGAGGCTCATGAAACTACAGGCTTTGTAGCTGCCTAGGTATACTTATGTAAAAGGAGAGAGCAATGGTAGTTTTACAGAATGAAAGATGGCATCTAATGGTATTCCCCAGAGCATGGTGTTGGAGCCACTGCTTTTTTTCCATGTATATTAACTTGAGTGTGGATGCGCAGGCTGGGATTTCCAGGTTTGTTGATGACACCAAGCATGGTAAGCTGGGAGAATTCCCAGACATGCAACTGAAACTTATACAGAGAACTGTGAAATGATGCACTTTGGCAGAAAAAGACAAGAGAAAAATGTTGACAGTTTAAAGGTGTGGAGGTTGTATGTGTCTGAAAGGTTTTTAAAGTGGCAAGAGATGTTGAGATAATGGTTAGTCATGTGTTTGAAATCCTGGGATTCAGAAATAGAGGTACCGAGTACTAAAACAGTGAGGTTATAAGATGGCCGCTACTCGTGTCCAGGTCTGGTCGTCACAGTTTAGAAAAGAAGTGAAGGTCCTTGACACAATGAAGAAAAGATTCATCGGTCTGTCTCTGTGGATGAAGGGTATCGCTTATGTTTGGACTGGATAAGCTGGGTTGTTGCCTTTGAATGGAGAACTTGGTAGCGTGTACAAGAACTCTGGCCATCTCGCCTCTCCACTGTCAGTCCTGGTTCAGGGTTTTGACCTGAAACCTCAACAATTCCTTTCCTCCCACCGCTGCTGCTCGACCCAGATTCCAGCATCTGCAGTCTCGTGTGTTTCCATGGTACAAGAATATTACTGGTTTAAATATGATAGGAAAGCTCTATCATTAGCAGGTGCTTCAAGAAACTGGGGGCATAATTTAAAAGTTTTGGGCAAAACATCCAAGGGGAATGGGAGGAAATTCTTTTTTAATGGAGTGTGTGAATATGATCTGGAAAAATCTTGAAAAAGGTCACTCGGGGAATTGGACAGGCACTGGAGAAAATTTGCAGGAATAGGGAGAAGTGATGCATTCTTTCTGTACACAAGTTCACTCTGTAGATTGAGTAGCAGTGCTGGCAACAGTTTGTGTGTGTGTGTTGCAGCTGTGTTTACAGAACCCAATTAAGCTTTCCACTCATTAACATTTGTGCACTTCTCACTTGTGTACATTTTGACCAGAGTTGCAGCAAGTGTGACAATAAGGTGTGCAGACCAGGTGATGCACAGCACAGGGCACCTGTCTGTGGTAATGGGCCAGGGAGCCCGGGGCGCCTATTGAAACTGTGATAGAGTATACTACTCAGGGCATCTGTCAGCATTGCTTTCCTGGCTGGATAGAGACACACATTGGGATTGACCTTCAATGAACTTCTCAGGAATGATCTCCTTGGCCCTAACTGCATTTCCCCACTACGCCTTCATTTTCCCCAGTCTGTAATCTTCCTCCATCTTTGAGATTTGATTTGCACTTACACCTCTTGCCGTTTCCAACTGCTTCACGTTCAGCAGTACATACTCGGCAGCACAACAGCCAGTGGTTTAGTGTTTAATTCTGACCATGTGCTGCGTTTTGAATGTAAATTCATATGTAAGGCTTGAATTTTTCATTTAGTTCTCGTTCATTTTGGGGGGTGGGGAGTTGTTAGTGTTTGGCAAACGTGGGTATTTTTTGTTATTTAATGAACTTCCATGAAGAAACACAGATATTTAGTCTCTCTAAAGCACAGTTAAATTGAACTTGTGTAATAATGCAAACATGTTAAGTCATAGCCGATTAAAATTTATTGAATTCATTATTTGTATCTATCCAGTACCTAGTGCTGTAACGTTTGGATTTGTAGGGGCTGGAGGGAACATGATTCTGCAGCATTTCTTGATCATTATCCTGTACTAAGTGGTTAAAAATTAAACTGCAGTCATCAAAAGATTGGGAAAATTACTTCAGAGGATCAGTGACTTGCGTGCTAATCCAAAACCAAGCTTTATCTCAGAAATTGCAGTGCCTAGGCTGAGTATTCTGTTTTGCCCAGCCATTTGGTGAATATATAATGTAAAGAAGACTTAAATGCTCGTGCTGATTGGTTGAGTTTGGCAGAGCACAAGATTTATAGTCGCCATCAGAATTTTAATTCTATTTCCAAGGATGTGAACAAAATTGAGGCCTCACTTTATTACTTATTAACAAGTAACAGTGGAAGGAGCACATATACTCAGTAAATAGATTTCAGCTTTCAGAGCAACTTCACTGTGTAGCTTGCAGAATTAGTTCATAGACAAGTCACATTAGCTCCTGACATTTTGAATGTGTTCAGAACTTTTCCAAGCAATGTTGCTAGAGAGTTGGAATTCTTACTTAATTTCCGTGTCAGTTTTCACAGAATGTAAAAGAGGCAGTTACAGTTAATCACTGTTATTTCAGGGCCTTCATCAAGGGTAATGACTCTTTAATTAGTCTCCGTGGTGTCAGTGCTTAAGTCATTTTCAAAATCCTCTGGCAAATACCTGCTGCGAAGTTGGCATTTTTTAATGGAGACACAGGACTGCAGATGCTGGAATCTGAGCAACTAAGAATCTGCTGGAGGAATTCAGTGGGTCGAGCAGTATCTGTTGCAGGGGTGGGGGGAGGAACTGCTGACATTTCAGGTCAAAACCCTGCACAAGGACCCTGAGTTCTGGTTTCAACCTGAAACCGATTTCTTTTTCCCCTCAGATGCTGTTTGACCCACTGAGTTCCTCCAGCAGATTCTTTGTTGCTGGATATTTTAATGTTGCGTGAGCCATTGGATAGGTACACTGAAAGATAACAGGTGGTTTTCTGCTCACCACAGAAGTGACCACTCTGCAGTTTGGGCTTCCCCTTCATCATCTTTCATGTAATCGTCCACACCTACCTTTCCGTCCAAATTCACCCACAGAGTTTCAGCTTTTTTCACCGATACCACACCACTAATTAACACATCCCACAAACAATCGGGGTTGATCACTGGTTATTGTGTACCTTTTGAAAACTGCCTGTGGTATTCTTAAAATGAATGAAAATGGAAGTATTGTGTGGATGACGCTCTGACCAGTGGACTTTATTGGTGATTTAAAAGAAACAATTTTTCCAAGTAGGCCTTTGGGGTTCTTTCAGTTTTTATCAATTTATAGTTCAATAAATTCAAGCTTAAGTCATAGTATTTTCTTTCAATCTATAATAGTATCTTTAATCAGTACTGCTATCCCCTTTTTTTTCCTCTCCTCAATAAGTTGAGGTCAGGAATATTAATTTCCCATTCCTGCTCTCGTTTGGGCCAGTACTGTTATTGCCACCTCGGCCTGCAGCCTGCCAGCCTCATTTGTCATCGTGTATTTAAGCCCATGCATTCATTACCAACCTTTGCTTGGCATTCCTC
This sequence comes from Pristis pectinata, assembly GCF_009764475.1. Classification (NCBI taxonomy): domain Eukaryota; kingdom Metazoa; phylum Chordata; class Chondrichthyes; order Rhinopristiformes; family Pristidae; genus Pristis; species Pristis pectinata. The sequence continues at coordinate 17,177,459 of NC_067437.1, read as the reverse complement.
CCTTGTCAGATCATTCCTCAACATTCCAACCTATCATTTCTCCACTCCTCTGTTACAGTCTTTGATGGATTCCATGCTGTGATGCCCAATTTAAACACAGCAATTAGATGGTAATGATTTTAGCATTCAACCTAAGAGTTAAATTGGCTGTATTAGTTGTCCCATTAAAAACTGGTACACATCATGCAGCTATTACCTGCTAAAGGTTCACTGAGTAAAGCACTGACTGTGAGATTTTACTGAGAGAAGCATAGAATTTTATCCAAAGCATCTGTTGGCTCTTGTGCTAATAGTGTGCTAGAATAAATGGAGCATTGTCAGATCAGATTACATCTTAAATAAATGGATTAACTGCAAAGTTAATTAAATTAATTGGATTGTGTTATGTGAGTTAAGGGAATTGGTGAGGGCTTAATGAATAATCAGATGGAATAAAGAGCCTTTATGCTGATGACAGACTTGAGTGAGGTGCCACCAGTCAATACTTAAGGTGAGAAAACAAATTTGATTCCAATATAAGTTTGTCACCGAGGCAGATTGGTCATTTACTACATAACTAGTCAAGTGAATGAGAATTAGTCCAAATTAGTTCTGCTCCATATGCAGCACAAACCATTGCGATACATTGACTAAGCCTTCAATAAATTGCGTGACTGTGTTTAATTATCCCAGTTATGATTTTGTCATCATCAGTAGCACTTTAGGGAGCCATTTAGTGAGGGGTCATTGAAGAGTCTAACCCTTCCAGAATCCATGGAGCAAATGCCGTGGAAAGCATTGTTGCTTTTCTGCTATTGAGAATCGGGATGGAGGGGGATGCCCAAGTGGGGAATTGGGTACAGGGGGACAACCCTGATTGGAATCGTACCCGAGACAATGGAAGATTGAAGATGGAGGCTAAACATCTGAGTGCCAAGAAGTAGTCAAGGCAACATCTTCAGGTGTCTCGGTGCCATCAGATGTGGGGATGTTCACTGGTGGTCACAGTTGCATAGGCACCTCAGATAACAATGCAATCCTGCACACATGCAGGAAGTCAAGGATGGATTTCAGGCTTGGGCTGTTAAGTGGCAAATATTATTTATGCCACAGTGCCAGGCAGTTGAGAAAATCTAACCACTGCCACCCTGATATTTCAATGTATCCTTATCACCACATTTTTCTGAGTCTTTCTCCTAGCACCTCCAGAAAACCTCTGGCTCAATGGAGCTAATTTTCAGGACAAATAGGAAATTGTTCAGCCTACATCACCCCCACTCCAGAACTGAGGTCACACCAACTTCAGTCATCAAGCTGCAGTACGCAGATGGCATTTGTTTCTATGTACTTCTTCAACTCGAGAGGACAGGCCTTGCATTGACCAACCACAGAGGTGTTTTACCAACCCCCCCCCCCAAGGTGCAGAGTGTGGAACCCTGATCTAGTGTAGGTGGAATGTGTATGGTGCCACACCATCCTGATTTGTATAGAAATTGCCATTCCTTCATGGTCAGAAATCAAAACCCTCATTCCAGTTCAGTGGGAATACCTTCACTCCATGTGCCACAACAGTTCAAGAGAGCTCACCACCAGCACCTCTTAGTTGTCACCAACAGCTTCAAGAGTTGATCAGGGCAGGCAATAAAACTGAATGAATGAGAAAACACTGTTTAGAGAGTGGATGTTCTTAAAAAGAAGTCCTGGTAGAGGTGCAGCAAGAACAAGAATACAGCTGGGATTGAGGGTAGTGTGTGGTGATGGTTGGGAAAGCTGGGAGTCTGCAGTCATTTTTGGAATCCAGGCGATTCATTTGGGTGGGCAAAGAGTGAGATCATTGAAAATCACGGCACTCTGTTCTCCATTGAGAAAATGAGTGACGGGCAGAGAGCAAATTGTGTTGTGTTTTAAGTGGAGTTGGGACTGAAAAGTTCAGTGTTGGTTTTCATTATCTGGATAAACGGTCTTTATTTAGCTGAGTGATAATTCACACACACACCGCCGTTAGTTCTCAGCTGGTCCCATCAATTTAGTTTGTGAATGGTTTGAATTTGTTTGCATCCTGTCCACTGGTGTTGAAAGTGGAGGTGGTATGTTTTCAGGCACTGATTGAGCAGGTTGGTGTGCGGCTTGCTGGAGGCAGCCAGAGCTAAACAGCCAGCCGTGCCAGGGAGCTCCAGCTTCGGACAGCACTCACCACCCTATGGCAGCTGCGTAACCCGTGACATCACCATTCTATTTTCTTTCAGATCTATTTTTGAAAACAACAGGAACCGCTGTGTTATTTTGAATCTGGTTTTAAAGTGGGACCATTATTTATTATCACGGGTTAGTTCTGTTCTATTTATCTGCACTGAGGAAGGATCAGATATCAGTGTTTGTCTAAAAGCGGTAGTATTTAACTTGACACAATTGCTTACTACCTGATGGGGTGCACTTCCCACTTCAATGTGACTGTCCCAGCCTCAATCCACAGGCCTGTAGAAAACCTATCTCGCTCGCTTCTGCTCCCTCACATTTTGGTAGCCAAGTGATGATTCTTTGGAGGTGGAATTAGCTCTTTATCTCCCTGAGCCTGTTTTGCTGTCCAGTGAGATATTAGCTGATCTGTGACCTGACTCCATATATGTGCGTTTGAGGTGCTTGATTAACAAAAAATTAGTTCCATATAAAATTAATATTGACTAGCATCAGTTACAGTTTGCAAATTAGTCTTTCAAATTAATATCACCCTTTGATATAGAAGTGTCTCCTAATCACTCCTGATAGGAGGGACCCTAATTTTTAAACAGTGCCCATTGTCTTAGACTCCATACACAGGGGCTATAGCCCAAGTTTGTATTTTTCTTGTTATTTGACCCTTGTCCAGGAATCCATCTGATAATTCTGTGTAGGCCAGAACTGCTCACTTTTTACTCTAGGCATGATCTACTTGGTGTACTATGTGAGACATGAAGGCCAGAATTCCATTAGTTTTTTTTCATAATTTCTGGACCTGTCAAAACATTTTAATGATTGATGTACACAGACCACCAAGTCTTCTCAGATCATTGCGGTTTTTCTCGCCATTTAGAAAGTACTGTTTTATCCTTTTAAAGGCTTTATAATTTGCCTGCTCTGAACTCCAGTTGCTATGGTTTTACCCATTAATTTAATCTATTAATATCTCTTTACAACTCAGAACTTCCAACTGCTGTGCTGCATATTTTTGTCATTGGATAACTGACTTTCTATCCTGTGATCCAAGTTGCTTCTGAATATAGTGAAGTTGTGCCCTCAGCACAGTGTTGTGGAGAATCACTCATTATGTCCCACCTTCCCACTGTCTTTTTCAGCTATTTTTATCCCTCGTTTCAGCTGCAGGGAATATCATTGCAAGGATCCTCCTCAACTGTCTGCTCCCAGTGCAGAATCACAGTGCAGAGCCTGTCCATCTAGAGGCATGGATCTCATAGAAATATATAAACTTACGGAAGGGATAGATAAGGTAGAGGCAGGAAAGTTGTTTCCACTGGTAGGTGAGACTAGAACTAGGGGACATAGCTTAAGATTCGGGGGGAATAGATTTAGGACGGAGATGAGGAGAAACTGCTTTTCCCAGAGGAATCTGTGGAATTCTCTGCCCAAGGAAGCAGTAGAGGCTACCTCATTAAATTTATTTAAGACACAGATATACAGTTAGATAGTAGGGGAATTAAGGGTTATGGGGAAATGGCAGGTAGGTGGAGCTGAATCCACAGTCAGATCAGCCATTATCTTATTGAATGACGGAGCAGACTCGACGGGCCAGATGGCGGCCTCCTGCTCCTATTTCTTATGTTCTTATGTTTTCCTAATGAATAATTTAAAAATTTGCTTTAAAATAACAACTTCATAGAGTGGATTTGATCAGATACTTTCTGGTGTACATATCAATAATGTTCATAAGCATCCCCTTCTCAAAAACTTCAAGTGTGATCTATTTTTTTTTTTACAAATCCACTATCTCTTTCAGATCAACTCAGCGATAGTTAGGTGTTCAGTTGTTCACTCTTTATTAATTAGAAACTCAAGTAACTTCCTGACAACAAAAACTGAGACACAAACTGCTGGGAACACTTGCCAAGTCAGGCAGCATCTATGGAAAGCGAAACAGTTAATGTTTCAGGCTAAAGGTCCTTCATCAGAACTGAGAAAGAAAATTCTTAATTGTAGAAAAGGTGGGGGAAGGGGTAGGTGGGACATAGAGAGTATCCTTGATAGTTTGGGGCCAGGGTTGCTGTGGGAATGGGTTGTTAGTGGGGGCAGTTTGTGGATGAAAGAAGTGTGATGTGTTGCATACAGCAGGTCAGGGCCTGCTAATGAGAGGGTAAAAAAGTGAGTTATCGGAAGGTGGATAATTCAGTATCGAATCCAGAGGCTACAACGTGCCCAGATGGAAGATGAGTTGCGTTAGGCCTCATTATAACAGTGCAGGTCAGAGTTGGGTGGAGAATTAGTGGCAAACAACAGGAAGCTTGGAATTGCCCTACAGCTGAGTGCAGGTTCTCCGCAAAGTGGTCATTCAATCTGCATTTAGTTTCTCCAATGTAAAGGAGATCACATTGTGAACCAAATGCAGTGCACTAAATCAGAATTACATCTGACTTGCTGCTTTACCTGGAAAGACTGAGTCCCTGAATGGTGGAAGGGAAGAGGTGAAAGGACACTTGTTGCGTTTGCTACAGTTACGGGGAAAAACGACACGAGACGGAGTGGTTAGTGGCGATGGAGGAGTGGACCAGGGACTCGTGAAGGGAATGGCACTTATAAAATTGTGGAGGAGTGAATATGTTCTGGTGGTAAAATGTTGGAAATTGTGAAGGATGATTCACTGATGATTCAGTCCAGTCTCGCAGTCCCATACTGACAAGAAGTTGAAAAGGTCACGTGTAAACTGAAAAACAGCAAGACTTCAGGAGCAGACAGTTTCCTTGCTGAAGTTTACACTTGGCAGTGGGAAACTACAGAGGGGCCTTCCTGCTGTCAGCTGCAGGGAATATCATTGCAAGGATCCTCCTCAATTGTCTCCTCCCAGACGCTGAAGAGCTGCTCCATGAATCACAGTGCAGGGCCTGTCCATCTAGAGGCATGGACATGATGTTCACTTTGTGACAACTCCAGGAAAAATGCAGAGAGCGGCATCATCCTCTGTACATGGCCTTTTTTGACCTCTCAGAAAACTTTCTGTCAATCAAGAGACACTGAAGAATCCTTCTCAAAATTGGCAGTGCTCAAAGCTGTGTTCTTTCCATGTCTACTGCACGATGTCATGCATGTAGTGATTCTAAGCAATGGATCCACACAGAGCAATGCAAGCTGGGGTTGAGCAGGCTTTGTTAATTCCTTTTCTCAATCTGTCCTGCTCCAATATTACAAGTCTCCTCCGACAAGCTTCCCACCGAGTTAAAGAACGCGGTGAATGGAAAATTGCTAAACCTATGTTCACCTCTATTCCAGAACCAAGGTCATTCCAACTCCAGTTAGCTGCAGGAAGTAGATGATACTTAAGTACATTCACGTTCAGCACCTCAGCTCCAAGTCGATATTGATTTATTCACAGAAGCATACAACAGAATGGGGCTTGTACTTAACATCCACATACCAAAGGTCTTCTAGCAATATCCAACCACTGTTCCAAACCACTCACCTGTGCACTCTCTCAAGCACCTCCTCCCCACCTACAGCAATGTCTCTTGTTTTGGCCATATTGGCCTCTTCAGCCCCCTCAGAACCCACAGAACTGGAGTGGGAGCAAGCCACCCTCAAACCTGAGGGACCATCCAGGGAATTTTTAAGTGTTTAATGTTCTTTAAGTCATTTGAGTATTTATACAATTGTAGATTTTTGCTTTTTAATTTTATAAATATTTTTAGGAAATTGTAAAATAGACTTTAATGGTTTGATTCTTTTGGAATGTCTCAGAAATATGCAATAACTGATGGTAGTGGACAATACAGGTTGTGGCTTAAGGGTGTACTATTGTGTGGGTGGGGTTTGCTTTGGATACACCCCAGGTAATGGTTCAAAGTTTTGCTGCAAACGATAAGGCCAGTTCTGTCCATAAGTTCCTGCTGGGAGGATCGTGCCAGTTGTCCATCCTTCAACGTTCAACGATCTTTCTCTTCCCTCCATCTCCAAAGCTCCATGGCAACCATGCTATCTGGGTTGGGCCCAGACACTGATTGGGATAGGTGCTGCTGACCCAGTATCAATTTTGATGCAATGTTTGGAAGGGAGAAACAAGAAACAACTACTATGTTTCCAGATTACTCAAGGAAGAGACTGCCCATTACTTACCAGACAAATGTAATGGGTAAAGCCGCAGTTAGTATAGTGAGAGTTGTCCAATAAAAATGTCGTCAGAACCAGTTTATGTCCACAAAGGGCAAACAAAGCCAATGGACATTTTAAAAAAAAAAGCAGAAAATGCAAAAATAAAGGAAAAATATACAAAGGAGAAATAACTGCAGTTGCCAGTAATTGGGAAAGGTCAAAAGGTGACAAAACAGCAAGATCTACAAAAGCAGTAGTTTCAAGATAAATTTGCTAAGGAGATAAAAATGTGATTGCTTTTAAATAAATATTTTAGACAGAGAAAGGTGGTCAGGAGCAAAGTGGGCCCACTAAAATCAGGTGAAGTTGATATTCTAAATGGAGGACCTTCAATTATTTTTACATCAGTATTTTGCTGGGAAAAGAAGAAAGCTCCTTGGGACAGAGGGCTGTCAGCCTGAAATGTTAACTCTGTCTCTCTGACCTCAAATGCTGTCTGACCTGCTGAGCATTTCCAGCATTTTCTGTTTTGAACGGGGTTTCTGGTTTGGATCCAATGTAAGAGCAGGGAATGCTGGGGTTACTCAGCAGGTCACACCGTGTCCATGGAGAAGGGAGAGCAGGCTTGGTGTGTCAGGTCACTCACCTTTCACAGTGGTGGATGGAGCATTTCTTTCTCGCAGAGGCTGCTGGGCCTGCTGACCACTTCTAGTATTTACTGTTTATAAGATTTCCAACATCTGCAGTTTTTTTGTTTTTCACTGCCTGGCAAGTTCTGATGTAACTTAGTTTTTCTCTCCTGACCTGCTGGGCTCGCCCAGTATTCTCCATTTCAGACATCCAGCAGCTGCTGTGTTCCATGTCTTTCAGTTCCAGCATTTGTTTGTTCCTCTGTTCCCTCTATTCACACCTGCTGTTATTTGGATTGACAGAGTGCACAGTGAATCAGCTGAGTTGGAGGACTTTCTAGCTGCACATTTAAATCTACATTTCAACCCTGCATCAGGATGTTTCAGCCTGAAATGTAGACAGTTCCTTTCCCCCAGCAGATCATATTCATTCTGAATTTGGGAATGGATTGATTTGCATCATCAGTTACATGCACCACAAAATCAGAGTACAGATGCTGTGAAAGACTTTTGGCCATATTAGAACATAAGCAGGAGTGTGCCTTTCAACAAGACTGACTGAAGCCAAAGCCAAAGCCAAACAAAAACGTGCACGGAATAGATTTTGATAAGGAACTACAACCTAGAAGATGAGATTTTAAAAGCCAGTGAGGCAAGAGGATTGCACAAATGTACTTGCTACTAAAAGTGAAACATTTAATGCTGGAAACCTACAGGTAGATTTAAAACTGTCAGATCTTCATTTGTAAGTGTTGTCCCTGTTTTATGGTAATATTAACTTTTCTCAGTTGCCTTTGGAATTTAAAGGCTCTAACATAGAGCCTTTAAATTCTAAAGAAGAGCTATAATTGAACATCCCATTATAGCAAAGGTAATAAAGACAATTGAAGAGAACCAGTATTACCATAAAATAAATAATTACTGTTACAAATCGAGATCTAAGGGGTTGGGACTCTTTCTCATTGAAATTGAGAAGATTGTGTTTACCCAAGAGGGCTTCAGGATTATAAATTTGTGCCATGGAGCAAATACAACATTGCTTTCACTATTTGGCTCAATAATGGGAGAGCACACATTCAAGAAAATTAGAGAAAGAATTAAATAGGATTTTTAAAAAAATCTCTGCAGATGAAGTCTGATCAAAATGTGGAGTTCGGTATCACCTAACTGCTAACATAGAGCCTTTAAATTCTAAAGAAGAGCTCATGCTCTGATAACAGGAGCTGGGGAATAGTTCTTGGAGTTCAAGTTTATTGTTGTCATAGGCATATGTACACGGTATAAATGCTGTTCATATTTGCAAAATATCATTGGACAGCAGTGAGTTTCCAATTAAATGCAGCACCAGTATTTAAAAAGTGTGGCTAAATAGTTTGAAGTAACTGAAGGAACACTTGAAGGGCTTAGGGCCCTTTAAACTAACAATGTGATAACATTATTAAGGGGGAAAAGTCAAAGAAAAATGCAGGACAGATTAGGCAACAGAAGCTAGGGTGAGATTTTACAGTATACTGATCAAAGTGAGTTATGGGACAGGTGGTATAGTTCCCCTTTTCTCCTCCATGGGAATTCCAGACCCCAATCTGTCTGACAATCTCAGTTAACCAGGAGCCCCCATCACCCAGCAGTGTAGGTGCACCAAAAACCCCTGGGGCCTGTATCGTTGCCACTGGAGGTCTCCCACTAATGCAAAGGTCAGGAGATTCCTTGCTCCATGCAACCGACAAACAGGCAGTCATAAGGTCCATTCACTGGTGACTAGCAAGTGACTCTGACATAGCCGCCTTCCTGCCGTGCATTCAGTGCTGTAAAGTCCCTCATCCAAGGATGAGGTTCTGCTCCTCAACTTTCTCTAGGCCCAGAAAAGGCAACTCATTCGTGGTACTAGGAGGGTTCATTCCAAGCTGGTCCTTTAATCACTGAGCACCTTCACAAAGTGTGTTTGTGTCTCTTTAGGCATTTGAAGTGGCGGAGCAGGAGCTGGGAATCCCTGCACTCTTGGACGCAGAGGACATGGTGGCGATGCGTGTTCCAGATCGGCTCAGCATTCTGACCTATGTGTCTCAGCTCTACAATTACTTCACCAACCAGACCCACGGTATGGAGTCAGGACACTTGTGCAAGATTTGGAATGTTGATTGTGTTTTTAATTTATTCAGGTACAGACTCTAAAAGACTGTATTTCTAGTGGGTTTTTTTTGGACAGTAAAAAAAATAAAGCAGTTCATCCCAAAGTTAAATAAATTGAAGACAGCTTACAAAGGATGGTTGTAGTGCTGGACGGGCTCCTCAAGTTATTACTAGTTTCAGTCATGCAAACCTCAGCAAATGTGATTACCAATTGTCTTGTTAAACAAGGCTGAAAATGTACAGTATCTTCTGCACTATAACAAGGCAAAGAACTAGGAAAGAATCCCACTGAAATTGAAAGGATTAAAAGTCTTTGAAATTAAAAGTTAGCAGCAATGAAACTAGGGTTAAAACTGATGAAATGATCGTGCAAGCTTTAAGGAATGACGGAGGATGAGGGGGGACCTGATAGAGATGTATAAGATGATGAGAGGCATTGCTCGTGTAGATAGTCAGAGGCTTTTTCCCAGGGCTGAAATGGTTGCCACAAGAGGACATAGGTTTAAGGTGCTGGGGAGTAGGTATAGAGGAGATGTCAGGGGTAAGTTTTTTACTCAGAGATTGGTGAGTGCGTGGAATGGGCTGCCGGCAACAGTGGTGGAGGCGGATACGATAGGGTCTTTTAAGAGACTTTTGGATAGGTACATGGAGCTGAGAAAGATAGAGGGCTATGGGTAAGCCTAGTAATTTCTAAGGTAGGGACACGTTCGGCACAACTTTGTGGGCCAAAGGGCCTGAATTGTGCTGGAGGTTTTCTATGTTCTAATATTATGAATGGTAGAGCTCATGGACCCTGTTACTTTGAGATTGTTGCAACACATGTTCCTCCCACAGTCTCACGTCTCCAACTTCTGTAAGCTTGCGGCTGTTTTTCTGTTGTCAGCCTGCAGGCTAGACTTCCAGGCTGCAGCTGTTACCTGCGTTGTGCTATGCATCTTACTGCAAACATTTTTTGTAAGTTCCTTTATAAATAGTTTTCAAACTTTGTGTACAAGTTAAGATTCTACAGGTCATTTGCATTAACTTCCATTCTCAGCTTTGCATTTAGGATGCACCTCTTGACAGAGGGAAAGATTCGTGTTTGGCCATCTGTGGCAAAATGGATAAATGTCTAAAGGAGAAAACATTGAAGGGATTTGTGGCTTTTCAGAAGGGCCTGAGTGAATGGCCACCTCCTGTCGTGAACTACTGTGCCTGTAGCTCCCTCCTTTACTTTGAATAGAGCAATAGGATTTTTTGGATCCTCCTGAAAAGGTAGATGAGACCTATGGTGAAGGATGACTCCTGACTGTTCAGAGCTCACTTGTACTCCTAGCATCACAAGCCTGGAAAACATACTGGACTTGAACCCACCTCCCGGAATTATCGCCACCCTCCTGCATAATTTTATATCTCATTTCCTGAAACTGTTCATGAATCTTCTGAGGCAGCATGTTGTTGAATAATATTTTAATCAAGTAGTGATGTATTAGACTGGAGAGTGATAAATGGATTGCATCTCCTGCTGTGCTGGTGGTCACTATTCCTCGCTGGGTGAACTGCTTCCATTTTAGAAACAACTAACCCAGCCAAACAAATGTGAGGACAGAATCCAGCATGTGAGGCAAGTGCTGATTAGTCTGTTTGATGACTCACAGTAATATTGTTTTCTTTCTACAGCTGGTGTTCCCCCCTCCATGAAGAGACCAGCTGGAATATCACCATCGGAGCCATCAGTTAAGAAAGTGATCACTGTGAACAAACAAGTCCTTTCACCGCATGTACGTCTGTTAGTCATGTGAAACTCAACTGTTTGGGTGACCTTAACTGTCATTGAACTGACACTGCTTATTTAAAAGTTCACTGAATGGTGCTATCTTGATAGTAACCTTAGCAGCAATTATTTATGTTCCTATAGAAAAATGTCTTGGTGGTCTTCAAGAGGGCATCAGTTTAAAAAAAAAGTGCTGAGCCACAGAGGGGGATCTCAGCATGGAAAAGCTGGATTTTGAGGAGGAAAGTGGTGAGGCAGAGGTTAGGCTAAAGAACTTCAGCGGTGCTCCTGCAGATGCTTGGAAATTGCTTGTACAATCTGATGCAAGGACACACCAAGAAAGTTGCCAATGATCGTGGCTGGGCATATAAGGCAACCAAAAGTGATGGGGAGGGACTGCTCCACATTGACTGGGCAGCAGTCTATGGTGTTGGTGTTTCATCTGTGTGCCTGCAGAAGCTTTTAGCACAGTACCAATGCCTCCTCACCAACTCGTACTGTGGCATTGTTGTTTACAAGATTCGCATTCATGTTTGTCCAGGAGCCAAGGCCACTTATTGTCAGCCAAGATCAGTTCCCTCTGCTCTTAAATGGCAGCTGGAGGAGGAGCTGCATGAATTGGAGTGGAATTGAGTGTTGGTGAAGGTCCAGCAGAGTGAGTGGTCTCCAAAACAGCTAAAACCACACCTTTAAATGGGGAACTACAGCGTAACCCTGAACAGAGCCACTGACAATGAGCAATATCTGGTGCCCACCTGGAGATTCAGTATAGCTGCATACATTGGAAATCTGAAATGAAAAAGCAGAAAATGTCTGAGGTGCTCAACAGATCAAGTAGCATCTGTGGAAAGAGAATTAGAATTAACATTTCAGGTCAATGATATTTCATCAGAATTGATAGAAGTTGGAGTCAACCCTGGTTCAATGAGTGGTGGAGGAGGGTAGAGCAGGAACAAAGTTGATGAAGCTGTAATGCATGCTTAACACTAAGAACAGTAATCAATGGTCAGCTAAGTGACCCCATAACCCACAGATCAAAAGTCTGCAGTTCTGTCACACTGGGTTGGTGATGAGTATTTTGAGTTAATGGCAAGAGGAGGCTCATCCCTAATCTCATTGATGGCAGGGTCTAGCATGTGAGTGCTAAAGGAAAGGCTGAAGCATTTGCAACCAAGGTCAGCCAGAAGTGACTTGAGTGGTTCCTATCAGCTTCCTCCTGAGATCCCCAGCATCGCACAAACCAACTCCATTTGTTCCATGTGATAGGCTGAGAGCACTGAAACAGCAAAGGCTGTGAGACACGATAACATCCCATCTTATAGTTGTACCTCCAACCAAGCTGGTCCAATGCAGTTACAACATTGGCGGCTACCCAACGATGTGGAAAATTACCCCGTTACATCTTGTTTATAAAAGGCAGGACCAATCCCTTCTGACTAACTGCTATCCAATCATCTACTCTGCCCTCAGCAAAGTGTTGGAAGCTATTATCAACAGTGCTATCAAGCAACACTTACTCACCAGTGACATTCTCACTGATGCCCAGTTTTGGTTTTGCCCAAGATCACTGGCTGCAGATCTGATCACAGCCTTGGTCCAAACATGAGCCAAAGAGATGAACTTCAAAGGTGAGATAAACATGATGGATCTTGACGTCAAGGCCGCATTTGGTCAAGTGTGGCATCAGGGTGTCCTGGTAAAACTGGTGTCAGTGAGCATCAAGGAGAATACACATCAGTGTTTGCACAAAGGAAGGGCAGTCATCCTATCCTCAGGACATTATTAAAGTCTTCATCTGCTTCGATGTCCATTCATTATAAGGTTAGAGGTGTGGACATTTGCTGATGATTTCAGTGCTCAATTCCATTTGCAACTCCTTAGCAAGTGAAGCATTCCATGCCTGCATTGCAAGACCTAGGCAATATTCGACCGTGGGTGATTAATATTAAGTAACTTTTGTGCCACCGAAATGTGTATTGGAACAGACTTGTAAATCTGAGGCAGTTGGTTCACATCTACAAGGTTACATTCTTCAACCCTTGTGTAATATTCACAAAATGTAATGTTCGTTGCTGTGCAACAGGAGCCCCTAGCCACCTGTCATTCCACATTGTTACATTCCCTCATGTATCATGAGCTGTGTAAATTTGAAGTACTGCACATAGTTCTGGCCTCTATTACGAAAAGGAATCGAGGGACCAGGTGAGTTATACTTGTTCGGACAGATTAAACGGACCTAGGATCTCTTCTAGAAAATCTTTGAGGGGGGGGTGGTGGGAGGAGTGTGAGGACCTGCTGGTTATCTATAAAATTATGAATGGGGTAAATAGGGTACTTGTGGAGATGTCCAAAATTAGGTGCCACAAGTATAAGGGAGTCACTAATATACATAATTGAGTATTACCCAGAAAGTGGATGGAACATAGTACCCACTGCCACAAATAGTTGAGGCAAATATCATTGATATGTTTTAAGTGAAGGTCGATAATCACTTGAGAAGAATAGGAGATACTGATGGGTGAGATGTAGGAGGCCAGAAGCAGGCTTGTGTGGTCAGTAAACATCGGCAGAGACAATTGGAGGCAAATGGTTTGTTTCTGTCCTGTGGCTGGCTGACTGTTTGTTTCCTGCAGACTCTCTCTGAATCGTTTAGTGTTGGCAGTGTCATTCCTAATTTTCATGTTTATTTGTCCACCAGAGTGACTCCCCAGTGGCAACTGAAGAGAGGTCCCAGCGGAACACGCTGAGCAGCACATGTGCAATATGCAGCAAACACGTTCACTTGGTGCAACGATACTTGGTGGATGGGAAACTTTACCATCGCAACTGCTTTAGGTAATGGGAAACAACGGGAAGCATTGCAGTAACACTAATACTTTTGGAGCAAGGCCACTTAGCGGCTGCTTCCTGCAATGAAATAGGCCACAACAACAGCCATTGTTAATGTTTACAGATCATAAATCTCACTGACATGTTACTGGGTGAGGCAATACTGGCAAAGCCAAAATTGTTAACATTTTATATTTGCTGTGTCGAGGAGGTGGCATTTCTTCTCAAACCTCTCTAGTCCACAAGCCACAATGTAGTTATTTATGAACTTCTAGGATCTCAATCTAGCAACAGTGGGGAATGGTGATAAGTAGCCAGGTCAGGATGGTATGTGACTTGGAGCTGATATTGCTCCCATGATTTTTGCCTCCCTTGGTGAATGAGGCCCTCCTGAGATCCTTTGAGTTGTTGCGATGTGTCCTATAAATTGTAAACCCTGCACCAGTGGTGCAGTGGAGGGGGTGAAGTTGATACTGGAAGTGCAGCGGCAACAGCAGTCCATCTGCTCTGCTCTAGTTAGCGTGGAGCTGTGTGAACACAGAGTACAGTTGCACCACTTGTGATTGTCCTACGTCAGACTCCTGACTTGAGCCTTGTAGATGGTGGAGAGGGTTTGAGAGGTCACCTGATGAGCCACTTATTGCAGAGTATGCAGCCTCTGCCTTGTAGAGACTGTAAATGGCTGTTGATAAAGCTGGTCCAGCTGAAGTTCTGATTTTTTTTTTAAAAATGAACCTCAATACATGGGTATTCACTGATACTGTGGCTGTTGAAGTTGTAAACACGCCAGCCAGTATTACCCTGGTCATGCTGTAGGCTGGGCTTATTAGTAGGATTGTAATTAGAGATGAACTGTAACCTTATAACGGAGTGTCAGATATGAAACACCTGAAGATGGCAGTGTTGTGGACAGTGAGGAAGGTTGTCGAAGGATGCAGCAGGATATAGATCACTTGGAAATATGGGCAGAGAAATGGCAGATGGAGTTTAATCTGGACAAGTGTGAGGTGTTGCACTTTGAGAGGTCCATTGTAAGGGGAAAGTATACAGAAAATGGCAGGATCTTTAGGAGCACTGATGTACAGAGGGGTCTTGGGATGCAAGTCCATAGTTCTATAAAAGTGGCAACATAAGTAGATAAGGTGGGAAGGAAGGTGTATGGCATACTTGCCTTTGTTGGTCAGAGTATTGATTTTAAATTGGCAAGTTGTGTTGCAGCTGTATAAAACTTTGGTTAGGCCACATTTGAAGTAATGTGTGCAGTTCTGGTTGCTGTATTATCGAAAGGATGTGGAGGCTTTTGTTAGGGTGCAGAAGAGGTTCACCAGGATGTTGCCTGGATTAGAGAGTATTAGCTACAAAGAGAGGTTGGACAAACTTGGATTGTTTTCTTTGACGGGTCAGAAGCTGATGTGTAACCTGATAGAAGTGTATAAAATTATGAGAGGCATAGAATAATAGTCTCTTTCCCTGGTGGAAATGTCAAATACTAGAGGGCATAGCTTTATAGTGAGAAGGGGGATTTGCAAGGCAAGTTTTTTTACATAGTAGTTGGTGCAGTCGGGGAGGTGGCAGATGGCAATGTTAAAGAAGCATTTAGACAGGTACATAAACAGGCAGGGAATGGAGGGATACAGACTGTGTGCAGGAGGATGAGATTAGTTTAAATTGGCATCCTGGGCATCAAAGACATTGTGAGCCGAAGGGCTTGCTCCTCTGCTGTACTGTTCCATGTTCTTTGTTCAGTGGCTGGCCGAGAACACCAAGGCAGTATCCTTAGGGCTGTGGTGACTGGCCAACAAGCACATCATCTCTGATTGTATCATGTACCACTGTCAAGTTTTCCTTTTGACCAAGTCCACCCTCCTCCTTGGCCTCAGTTTAAGATACAAGATGAGAAAATGTGGCTGAAGTCACCTGGAGAGCACATCAGTTGATTGATAAATGTAGTTATATTGATTTGGCCATTTTTCAAACCTTAGTCTGGGGTGAAAACCTTATACCTTTGATGCTTAGCCAAAAAAGCAGAATTATTAGCTTGGGAGTATTGGACACTTACGAGAATTTAAAAATATAAGCCAAATGTAGTAACAAAACCTGAAATATTGTACTGAAGAATTTCACAGCCATGCCTTCTACCAGTCTGTAGGGCAGCTGTTAACTTTACTGATGAGTGATTGTAGAGGGATGGGGTTTGAATTGGAATCAGATTCATTGATCTTGGAGTAATTAATGATACTTTTCCCAAGTTATGTAATGTCCTACTTGCCCTTGTTTGATCTGCCGTGTTGATTTGATCATTCTGCCCTGTTTTGCTTCAGGTGCAAGGAGTGTTCCAGCACTTTGCTCCCTGGAGCCTACAAGCCAGGTGCACATTCAGGCACTTTCGTGTGTACACACCATCGAGGGCGGGTTGCTGGGCAGCTGCAGCGACCGGTGTCTGGTCAGAGCCTGCTGACGTACCATGGACCTCTGCCAGCTCAGACACTTCCATCAGCTATCCCACGGATACCACATCATTCCCAGGTGCCTACAGAAGTGTCAGAAGGCTGCCTTCGCATCCCATTGAAAGGGTTAAATGCAAAGGAAAGTGGTGAGCAGTCGTACAGTCCAGGAAGCGACCTTTCACCCTCAGTGCCTTCTGAACGCTATCAATCTGCTACTGACAGAGTCCCAAAGCTTTCCAACAGCATAGACTTCAAGGAAATATCACAACCTGGTGTGGAGTCTCGTATGCCAGAGGAATCACAGAGGTCAACAGACCATTATGTCTGCAAAGGTCAAACTGAGAATGGCATAAGCAAGCAGCTTGAATCAGGGACACAATCTGACCTGGTCGCTTCCCAGAATGAACAACAGCAGGCAGTAGTCATGGAGACGGACATCGCCACAGAGAGAACCGATACCTCAGAGGCTCCAGCCAGGTGCACCGACCAAAACCCAGAGGCAGGCCAGACCGAGGTGAACAAAGAAGCTGTTGAAGAGAGGCTGAAAACTCTTCCTGTTCCTGTTCCAAGGAAAACAGTTGACTCTGCATCGTCACCCATGGCAACACCACGTCCTGTCCCTCGACCACGGGTCAGCTTTGGCAGTGGAACTAATGAAACCTATGTCCGGAGATCGGAGACCAGTGCTCTGGCAAATGGTATGCAATGAATCAACGTAAACGACTGGTTGTATCGATGCGACACCTTTAATATCGGGGCTTGTCCTAGCGTACCTCTGAGGGAGGAAGAGAATGGATGGCAAGCTGAAGGATGAGTGCAGCATGTTTGTACGCAAAGCTTGGCAAAAGAAGTGGCTTTCCAGGAAAATTAGAATTAAAGTGTTGGGAGTGTTTAGGTTCTGGCTGGAAGAAGGGAGCAGGAGCAGAAGACACTGTTGTTAGATTTAATGGGAGTAGACTAATAAATTTAACAAATGGGATGCCAAGCCAGAGTGAGTATTAAAGATGAATATAAGCTTCAGGTTCTGAAAGCCAGCTAGGATAGCCAACCCTCCCCTCCTCCCACCTTGCTACATCTGCCTCTCAATGGTCTCCCAACTCCCACCCACCCACTTCCCTCCCCTACCTGGTGCGACCTGTCTGTCATCTTTCATCTCCCCCCCCCCCCCCCCCCCCCAAGTCCACCAATCCTGTCTCACCACCCCCCTCTTTTATACTCGCTATTTCCCCTCTCTCCTCTCAATCCTGATGCAGGGTTTTGATCCCCAAATGTCAACAGTCCCTTTCTCCCAACAGTCCCTTTCTCCCAACAGTTTGCTTTCTAACCCGTTGAGTTCCTCCAGCAGATATTTATTGGTCCAGATTCCTCCATCTGCAGTCTGTTGTGTCTTCAACCCTTCACATCAACCTGAAACAAGTTTGGCCCTTTGCTGAATTTTCACCATTGAGACTAATCTTCCAGGCGGTGGCTGGCAGTGCTGAAGGAAACTACCAGCATTCAGCCATTCCATTGGAAGGAGGTCCTGTATGTCTGAGACAGTAACAGCACCATACCTGTCTCTACGCTCTATCGCTGGACTTCGCATGGAATCTATTTGCAGAGACCAGTCTCATTAAGATTCTCCAGTATTACACTGGAGAAATTACCTTGTGTAGGAGTGGATCCCTGTGCATTTCAATCAGAATTTTTGGCCTGTAGATTAGGAAGAAAAGGGCAAAACAATTTTTTCTCTAATAATTTTTATTATTTCTAAATGTTTTGATATGCTTAAATTACAGGCTTTGATAGGCGGCGTAGCTCTGCCCCTAGATTTGCCTTCCGTTAAAGTCTGTCAGGGTGTTTCCAGAGCAGGGCCTCATCAGTGCATTGCCTGAGGCCTCATTGCCTCTGCGATGTTGCACCCTGCTCCAGCGGGCAGAGGGGACAGTGAGATTGGCCCATCTTGTCATTGAGTGAAGATGGCAGGCACTGTTGGCAGCCTGCCAGGTCCCAGAAGAGTTAGTCCCTTGGAGTATGACAATTTTTCATATTAAATGACTTTGCAGTAATCCTAGCAAAGAAGTGGGACATGGTGGCTGAATGGTCTCTGTGCAATGTGTATAATCGAGCTGGATACAATTATCTCAGAGCAACTCCAGTTGATCCTGGCAGCTTCTGAAAGTATAGAACCTTTTTTTGAATAAATGTGCTAGTTATAACTAGGAATTAATAAAATAACTAGACCAACTGCCACCTAATGCATCGTCAGAAAGTTATTGGTTCTGTTAATGGTGATATAATAACTGAGCAACTAAATTAATGTGAATGTGAGAGCAAAGTGCTGAGGATTTGTTAGGGACAAATCATGTCCGATGTATGTAGTTGGACACTTCAGACAGCCACTTTACAAAGTAGATAAGAGAATTTCTGTAGATATTATTTATATGGATTTCCAGAAAGCATTCATCAGGGATCCATACAACGGACAGGAGTTTGCATAAATTGGAAGCAACCTATTGGCTTGGATAGAGAGTTGGTTAGAAGGTATTAGGGAAATTAGCTAACACTCCAGTTGGCATGATGTGATTATCATTTGTTTTATAAGGAGTTAGTAAGGGGTCCTCGGCTTTTTAGTGAATCTGGAAGTTACATAGTTGCTCAGGTGGCATTTGCTGTTGGTGCATTGGGTGCATAGTAAGTACCAGGGAAGGGGAAGATTGATTGGAAATGGGGAAAACTGGCAGATGGTATTACTGTGGGGAAAGTGTCAAGATAACTGATGTGGGTCAGGGTGCCTTCTGCGTGGTGAGAAGCTAGGGATTGCAGATGAGTGGGGAGATCTAGGGGTGCACTGCAGAACTCAAAGCTTAAGGAACAATACAAAATTAATTTTAAAAACATGTTTATTTCAAAAGGTAGAATGGTGGATTGTGTTATAGATGTATGGAATGCTAGTTATACCACATCTGGAGCACTGTAAGCAGTCCTAGACTGTGTTAAGAAAGATGCATTGTTCATGTTATTAAAGGAACAGTTAGGAATCTGTTTCTGTTGTTTGGAGAGTGAAGGATCAGGGCGTTAGTCTAAAGATTAGAGTCAACCCATTTAGGACTGAAGTTGGAAAGCACTTCTACACAGCAATCAATACTAGGTTAATTCACTTTAAATCAGTGTTTTGGCTTGTGCCAATCAAAGGATAATGGCTTTGCAATTAAAGCCAGGTGCATGGTATTATTCTTGATCTCATTAAATGACAGAATAAGCTAGAGAATTCTCATTTTTATGTCCTGGGAAGTTGCCTAGACTGGTGTTTTTTAATTTCAGTGTAAAGTTAAGATTTAATGTAATTGATATGTCTGAGGAATTGATAGAATAGATAGAGAGAAATTATTTTGGGGGAAGAAGCCATAGCTTCAGAGCTGGGTAATCAGGGGTGATGGTAGGTAATGGGAATTGGGGACTTTTCAAAAAGTTTTTGCAATAATTCCATATTTGAAAAATGTGATTGAATTTTGTTAGGAGTATTAATTACCATGGAGGGATGGGATACAATCAGTCTTTAGCTCCTCCACCTCCTCAGGCAGTCCATCGAGATCAAAGGTGACATTCCAGGGATGATGGGTTTGCTGTATGAGGAGAGATTGACTAGACTGGGAATATATTTAAAGTTGAGTAGAATGAGAGGAGACCTTGTCTAAACATACAATTCTTAAAGGACTTGACAGGCAAGATACAGAGAGGATGTTCCCCCTGACTGAGGAGTCTAAGAGAGCATAGTTGGAGAATAAGGGGTAAGCTGTTTGGAACTGAGATGAGGAATTTCTTCTTTCAGTGATGAACCTTAGGAACTCCCTGCCTCGGGAGGCTATGGAGGTTTAGGCACTGTTCATTCAGTAGACTTCTGAATATTATTTGAGTGGAGGAATGTAGTGATGGTGCTGGAGAATGATGCTAAGCTAAAGGATCAGCCATGGTGAATGGCAGAGATGGAAGGGTCAGATGACCTACTGCTCCAAGTTACGTTATTATGGCTCAACAAATCATTGCTGCAGAAAGACCTTACAAACTAAGGAGATTTTTTTTGCACTTACCAATGGCTAATCATGTCGGTGAAAGAAAGTATACCAGACCCAAGTGATTGTTCCTATCAGGAAGTGTTGAACAGCCTGATAAAAATATCCACTCTGTAACCTGAGAGAATTTTTAAACTAAGACAATGACGTAGGAAAAACTTTTTTTTCACTTGTGAGATCAGACTAGTAGTCGTAAGTTTAGTAGGAAATCCAAGAGGAATTCCGGGGAAATTTCTTTTCCCAGTGTTGTGAGAATGTGGAACTTGATCCTACAAGGACTAGTTGAAGCAAATAACACTGATGCAGCTCCACAAATATGTGAGGGTGAAACTCAAGTAAGGAAGGAAGCTGTCTGGAACATAACTGCCATAGATCAGATGGACGGGAAGGCCTGATTCAGTCATGGAAATCTCATTTATCTTGGATTTAAAATCTACATCATAGGTATTGATTCAGGAGTCAGTGGTTAGTGTAGGGAATAAGGATAGGAAAATGTGGAACTTTTTCCAATGAAACAAAGGTTAAGGGATGTGTAAACAGTTTTCAATATTTGAGAGGTTTAAAGAAGGTAAATGGTGAGGAGTGGTTTGTAGTAATTGTTAAATTACTAACAAGCAGATTGCAGTTTATTACCCAAAGAATGAAGGAGGCGAGAAGGAATGTTTCTGCACAATGTATTCCTTCTATCGTTATTAAAGAGAAATGAGAAGGAAATTTCAGTGGTACCGTATAAGGATTTGTAAAGGAAGAATACTAAAGGATGCAGCTAAATGGTGTTTACCATACGCAGCCAGTGCCTCATCTAGTGCACACACTGACTGCTGTCTGTATTATGAGTTGTGAGACATTTCAATGTGATGAGGCCATATGAATGAAGGTTTTTATCTAGGAAGGGCAGTGGTTTTCCAGATATGGTGAAACTGCTGTATATTAGCTTCTCAGGAGATCATTGTGTGACCCTGTCTTTAATGAGTTGGCGGCTTGGTTATGGAATGAGGTCATCAACAGAAAGAAATATGTTAGTGAGAGCGAGACCATATATAGAATGGAAGTCGGAAGACACCTGACCTCCATGTGGAACAAAGTGCTTGAAACAACCTTGGTATCTTCCCTGATTCAGCATTTCCAAGCTAACAGGGACCTCAAAGGCAAGGCCAGAGAAAATGAACAATCTGTAATCAGCACTCATGCTGCAGTACATTTTGCAGGTCAGCTTATCTTTCTTTGTGGCCAACTTTAAAAATATATTCTGACGCTGTTCTGAAGAGAATCCTGAAAAATGTTTATTTTTAATTCTGGTATTTTTTAGAGGAGAAACAATTTTGTAAGTAATTCTATAATTTTAAAAATAATTGTAATTCTGTGAGATCTGTATACAACCTCAGGAGTTCCAAAATATTTCATTGGAATATTTGTAATATGTAGTTGCTGACACAATATAACCAATTTTATCTATGACAGCATCTCATAGTTAGCATTAAAATAAAAGGCCACCTCAAACTGTTCATTTAATGATACTTGAGGAATAGGTTTGGAATCAGGATATCAAGGAGAACTCGCCTACTCTCTGGAACTAGAGTTGTGGGATCATCTGCCTAAGGAGGTAGACATGCAGTGGTTGTGTATGTATATTTAGGACCCGGGAATGAGGTTCCACCATGTCCTTGAACCAGAAAAACTCTGCAGGTGCTGAAAAATCTGGAACAAAAACTATAAGATGCCAGAACTACTCAATAGGTCTTTTGGGGAGCAAGAAACGGAGTCAGTGTTTCAAGTTGATCTAACTTCATCATTTCTGCTGAAGGTAACTGTCCTGAAACATTGTTTCCCACTACTGATGTCATGTAGGCTGTTGCTCTGAGTCGCGTTTGGATTCACACAAGAAAATTGGAGCAGGAATAGGCCATTTGATCCCTCAAGACTGCCCTGTCATTCAATGTGATCATGGCTGATCTACCCCAGACCTCAACTCCTCTCTGCCCAATGCCCATTGCCATCAATCTCCCGATCTTTCAAAAACATATACACCTCCACTTTAAATGCTTCTAATGAGCTAGCCTCCACAATGCCTGAGGCAGAGAGTTCCAGAGGTTCACCATTCTCTATAAGAAGAAATTTCTATGTCCCTCTTTTAAATGACCACTCCCTTATCTTGAAACAGTGTGGCCTCATTTGAGATTCAGGTTGTTCTAGCACAAAAGTCTACCTTGACATGCCAATGCAGTGTTTGGGGAGTTCTGTACTGTTGAAGGTAAGAAATGGAAACAGGAGGCCATGAGAACCTTCTAGACTGCTTTGCTTTTCAAGAGAATCATGGGTAATTCTGCATCTTGTCTGTTTTCCCATTTGAGCCTTGGATCGCTTAATTTTCTTGGTGTTCAAAAAATTTATTAATCTCAACTTTTATTATATACTCAATTGAGAATCTACAGAATTCCAAAGATTTACAACCCACTGGATAGAGCAATTTCTCGTCACCCCTGAATGGGAAGCCTTTATCCTGAGATTGTCCCTTCAATTCCAGATCCTTGAACTACTGGAAGGAGCCTCTTGGCTTTTGCCCTGTGAATCCCTCTCAGAATCTTGTATGATTCAACTTGACCTCCCTTCTTTCTGAAACTAAACGAGTGGAGGCCAGTCTTCCCTAATCTGTTCTCATGGGGAAGCACTCAGTCCAGTGAATCTTCACCATGCCAGTATACCCTTCATTAAGTATGAAGACCAAAGCTCCAAACAGTTCAAGTGTAGCCTCTCAAAAGTCCTGAACAATCTCAACAATATTTGGCCCTGCAGTCCCTTTCCAACAATACATTTTCTTCAATTCCTTAATTATTTACTTGTACCTTGTGAATTGGTGCACCAATATTTATTCATTTCTCAGCATGTAAATACTATTATTCAATTCATCATACCAAAGTGCATAACCTAATAATTTCCCACATTATATTGCATATGCCATCTCCTTCCCCAGTCATTTAACCTATTTGAATCCCTTTCTGGGCTATTTGTGACATTTTTTCCACCTAGCTTTGTAATGTCAAACTTGGCTGTGTCTTTTCACCTAAGTCTTCAATATAACGTGGATAGCTGAAGTGGGGAGGTGGTGGGAGGGGGTTTGGTAAGAGAGTTGTCGGTGAGAATATGGCACAGATATATTAGGTTGCAATTAGTGTGAAAATTGGTGTTTAATAGGCAGCACGGACTAGGACTGAAAAGCATGTTTTGCTGCTATCTATCTAATTATAACACTAAGACTAATGTAGAATCTGATCCTTTTTCTCATTGTTGCTGATTTCTAAAACTCTCATTTCTCAGACTTGCTGTTCTTGGCATCATTACTGTATATTCTTCATTTACGCTAATACTCCCCCTCACCTTCCTTTTGCTTCACCCTTGAAGTCCTTCTTTTGGAATGGAATATGCAGCCGTTGTTAATCTATTAGGTAATCCTTTAATTTAATTTCCTAATCTACCTTAGTCAAATTGCCTCTTATACCTATGTAATTGGATTTATTTAGTTTGACTACTTTCCAACTGGACAATGTTCTCAAACTGAGTGCAGAATTCTTTTAAATGTGACCATTTTCTTTACATGATTCCTACAACAGGATTGCAAATGAGCCTGCCTCATTACGCAAGTTTCAGTCTAAGATAGTCTGTTACCTGGTCTGTTCCATGACACACTGCTCCAGAATTTCTCTTTTCATTGTCTCCATGGCCCCTTGTATGTCTTAAACAGTCCTTTCAATTTTACATAGTTGTAAAAGTTCCAAAAAATAATTTTCTGCATGTTGTATTAAGTAACTGTTATCTTCAAAAGAAGTCATGCCAGCATTTAGAAATACTTTTTTTTAAACACAACACAATCTCAAAATCTGTTTTTGACAAAAACATCTGTTTTTAGTTGTTATTCCAGAGAACCTTGGGTTTTTTAGATCAGTGATGCTAACATATGAAAAAATACACAATATAAATAGAATACTGTTCTCCCCAATTAAATGGCTGGCAAATTGTATCCAGTATATGCCTACACCCACAGCTAAAGTTTGCTAAGTACTAATTATCACGGGTGACACAGTGCCTCTGCAGGTATGCAACTGTCTCACAGCTCCAGCAGCCCGAGCTGGTTCTGACCTCTGATGTGGTGTCTGTACATTTTCTTGGGTTTCCCCTGGTTGCTCTGGTTTCTTCCCACCTCCCAAAAAACATGCTGGTTGTTAGGTGATTGGCTACCTTAAGTTATCCTTGAATGTAGGTGACTGGTAGAATCGGTGGTGTATTAATGGGCAATATTAGTTGAGGAAATAAGTAGAGACGTATGTTTAGGTGGAGTTGCTCTGACAGTCAGCATGGATCCAGTGGACCAAACAGTGGCTTCATCTTCATATGGAAAAATGAAGTAAATCACAAGGTAGCATTTTGCCACAGGCATTTCAACTTCCATAGCGTGCATCTTATTTCCAATGTCTCTGGAACTTACTCCCAGATGCACAGTGTCCAGGACCCCCGCTGCTCTAACCGTGTCTGGGACCTGTTTTCTTTCCCACCCACTCCTATTCCTGCCCTCTCTGGGACACTTTCCACCATTCCTGAGACGGTGCTTCTGCCCTCAGGACCTGCTGCCACTGCAGTGACCCGCTGTGGGGAACCACTCCAGACCGGTGCTGCTTGAACTTAGAGTGCACAGTGGAGCATCACTGCATTGCTGGAATCTGTTAAATGTGATCACATTATTTACACAAGATAAGATCGAAGTTACTTTGATGCCTGTTTGGTTCCAGGACATACTGCTCCAGAATACACTCGGGGAACTCATCCTCCAAACTATTTACGGAATGTTTATTTACCCAGTCTCACTGAAGGTTAATGTCTCCCATCGCTATTACCTTCATTACATATTATTCTAATTTTTTAGTTAATGTTTTCAACAAGTTGTTGCTGCTGTTGGGGACTGTAAAGCGTGTTTTGTTTCTTATTCTCTCTCTGTCGAGTCTGTGTCCTATCTTTTTGAGCCAAGACTGTTCCTCACTACTGTTATGTTACACTTTATTCTGAAGGTTACATCCCCCTCCTTCCTACTTTATTTGTCCTTTCCAAATGCCAGACAATATGGAATATTTAACAAATTTGGTCAAGCATCTCTCAATCTCTCAAGCATCTATAAGATTAAACCCATTTATCACTATTGATACTATCGTCAGGATGAAATATTAATTCAAGGCTTTGTGCTCTAAAGTAAATGTAAAAGATCCCATAACTCAATTTCAGGGGAATTGCCCCAGATATCCTGGACAACATTAATCCCTCCCTCTATTTCTAAAACAGCAGAATTATTCTTCTGATGTTTGTGGAAGCTTGCTATGCACAAAATGCCAGTTGTATTTTATCCATTACATCAGTAGCTACACCTAATAAGATCTTCATTGGCTGTAAATGAAAGGAGATGCATAGATTATTTTTGCATATTTCTTGTTGAAAGATTGGAATGCACCGTGACTACATCTGAGAGATTTTCCAAGTACCCGGTTCCCATAGAAAATCATCGTTGACACCTATGAGACACTTAATTAGATTGCGGATAATAACAGTAAACTCCTGATTTTAGGAGACATTGAATTTACAGGAGACGCAGTGACATTGAACCTGAGAACTTCACTGGAGCAGGCCTATGTGAATAACCAGCATGAGCTGGTGCTGTTTAATGTTACACTGGTGACTGTGTGAAGAGGAGCCTCCAAGAGTTTTACAGTAATTGTCAAAGAAACAACTGTCATTGTTCATTAACTCTCCAATAGAAGCTTCAGCACTATTTTTGCTGTTTGTTTAGGAGGCGTGACTGAGCAAACTACACCAGTGCCGAAACCCCGAGATCGGCCCCAATCCCTTACTGAACGGTGCACTCCTGAGGGCAGGTATGTTAACCAGGGCCTTTAGCTCTACAGGTTTATAAAAAAGTAGAATTGTTGAAGCGAACACGACTTTGTGGCCTTGGGTAGAGTGCTAACAGGGTGCATGTGGCTGGGGCAAGGGAGGGCTAGTCTGCAGTTGGTGGCATTTCTGTGGGGGATGCGATTGGGATAGGAGGGGTGGTCCGTTGATGTTTGTGCATTATACGTGGGGACCAACTATACACAGGGTTTTATGGGACACAAGGTCCCTGTCTTGGACAGGTATATGAAGAGGCCTGCAATGGGCAAAGTGGTGCAGAGTAAGGTGCACCTGCTGTCAGCAGGGTTTCTGCAGAACACGGGTATATGGGAGGTACAGGATGTCTGCAACCAGCAGTGTGCCTGCCTTAGCAGAATCTCTGTAAGGTGTCATTTGGGTTCCAGCTATCCTTTAATATGATGCTCTGTGTAAGCTGTAATTTTATCTTTAGATGGCCACTGCATTACCTTCCTCAGTGACATGATGCTTTTGCTCAATCAGCTGAAACCATTCAATAGAGGCGCTCATATAGCTGCTTGCTCAGGGCACCGCTGCTCTTTCTCAGATCGTCTGAGTCTTTCTGGATGAGACTCTGCTGTTGATTCCTGCCTCAATATTCAGCTGCTGTTTGGTACCTTCTTGAACATAAGCCAAGACTGTGTGTCGACAGACTGCTAGACAGAAGCAAAGGTAGAATCATAAAAAAAATTTAATGGCATAGAATGGAGGCCCTTTGGCCCATCATGACCGTGATGGAAAAAAAGAGTTACTTAAATTAGTCCCATTCTCCAGCAATGAGCTGGTGGCCCTGCGGGTCACAGCTCTTCAACTATACATCCATGCACATCTAAGATGTTATAAGGGTTTCTCCTTCTACCCTTTCACACTCACACCCCCTCTAATCCTTCTGCCAATGACTTTGAATCTGTGTCCTAGTTTTTGGTGTGTCTGCTAAAGCAAACAGCTCCTTTCTGTTTATTCACATAATTTTATACATTCCAGCTGAGTTCTCCTTTGGTTTCCTCCGTTCCAAAGGAAACAACCCCAGGTTAACCAAACTTTCCTCACAGCTACAATTTTCCAGTCCTGTCAACGTTGTTGTAAATCTCCTCTGCACTCTCTCTAGTGCAATCACATCTTCCCTGTAATGTAGAGACAAGAACCGTACTCAAGCTGTGGTCTAACTTGTATAGTGGCAGCACAACCTCACCGCTCTTGCATCCTGTGAAATGTTTCGACAGCTTTGAAGGCTACCACAGCTCCAGATGATGACCTTTTTTCCTACAGCATGAAAGTGAGAAGTATTGAAGCATCATCCAAAAAGTCACTGCAGCTTGTGTTGTAGGACTATTACTTTATGTAACCCTGGACCTTAGAGCAGCCATTCCGCTGGATAACACTTGCTCTGGAACACTTGAGTTTCAGACAGATCAGAGGCTGTCTTTCACTGCATTGCTGGTTCTCCTGCACCAGTTGATATTTGTCCCAGTGTGTTCCTGGGAACAGCCCATAGAGCAGTGTCTGGTGTTTGGGTTGAACCTCAGCAAATACTTCTGCATTGCTTCCTAGACCTTCCTGGCAAAGACAGATCCTAGAAGGAGATGGGCAACAGTCTCACATCCACTATGGTTGACACAAGGGCAGCTTGCAGTTTGGCTAATATTCTGATCATACATAAGATCTGATAGGGAGAGTCATCCTCCCCATCAACCATGTAGGTGTTAGTGTTTGTGTGAAAGCTTTGAGACTTTGACAGTCTGCTTGGGGAACCACCTCACAGGACCATCCATATCAAAGACAGGCACGTAGATTAAACATGGACAGCCAGGTTTCACTCTTTCTCTTGCGGGACAGGAAGAGAGCCTTTGCACCCAGCAGTGACAAGCGTATCTCCTTACCCTTAAAGGACTTCAGAATCCTTAAGCAGCTCTCCACTTTCCCAAAAGGTTACGTTGATGTCCCTACTGTGAAGGAAATCTGGAGTGTAAAAAAAATCTCCAGTCTGAAGCTGCATGCCCCAAGCAGCACTTTTCACTGAAGATTCCTCGCTCTCACTGTGCTGCAGTTCCAGCAGACCTCAAACAAACACGGATGGTGTTCTGCACACCGTACTCACATGCAATGACTCACATTGCTACGGCAGATTAATATTAGAATCTTTCCCTGCCCCCTTAATAGCTCTTGATAAAACTATCCAACTCTTGGCAAATCACAGCCACCTCTTGGTGAACTGAGGCCATGTCATTAACTTTCTCAATTACAAGTGCACAATAATAACCAGATTACCATTAAACGCGTACTGACTAACCACCACAAACTTCAGCTAGGCTGTCAAATACACCCTTATAGAAACCGCATTGCAAGTCTGTCTCTGTAGCCATACTGAGCATGTCTGATGGCCCCTTGCACCAACTTTCCTTTACTGGTCAAGTTAATGTATCTGTCATTTCCTAGTCCTATTTGAATATTTGTTTATTAGCCTCCCTACAGTTCCGAGGAATAATCCCTGATCCCAGAACGTTGTTAATCTTTCAATTTCTTCACTAAATTTTGAGATGAAAAGAAATCTCTAAATGCCGAGAGGTAACAGATGCAGAACTGAAGGATGAGATCTAGGTCAGGACTAATCAGTCTTGCCTTTGAGGTGTTGACTGGCCCATGATTTTGTAAAATTACGATGCTTATATTCTATTTTTTTCAGTTATGTAATTATATTCATCTGAATTCATGGGTCCTTTCCAGTAATCCTTTCAATAACATTTGCTTCATAAATATTCAGAGCCCAGGACTGTTGTGTGCATCCCCGCTCACTATCTGGAGCGCACAGCGGTTTGAGACTTGTGCCTGAAATGCCACCCTGTGTTGGCAAATGCTTACTGCAGTAGCACCTTTGCTGCCATTGTGACTCTACATCTGTCAGACTTTGGAACTACTGGCCTGGATTTTGATGATACAGGTCTGTTGCCTTGATCTGCTGGTGCTTTCCCCATTCCCCTGTGTTTCTCTCTTCTCCCCCCTCCCATCAGGCAGAAGGTACAAAAGCCTGAAAGCACATACCACCAGGCTCAAGGACAGCTTCTATCCCGCTGTTGAATGGTCCCCTAGTACAACAGATGGACTCTGGACCTCACAATCTATTTCATTATGACCTTGCACCTTATTGCCTGCCTTGCACTGCACTTTCTCTGTAACTGTAACTTCTGCATTCTGTTATTGTTTTTCCTTGTGCTACCTCAATGCACTGATGTGATGAAATGATCTGTATGGAAGGCATGCAAAACAAAGTTTTTCACTGTAGCTTAGAACATGTGACAATAATAAACCAATTTACCAATTTATCTCCAGTTTTGAGGTCCTGTCTAGCAGCACGGTAACAGACTATGTAATAGAGTGACGTGGATTGATTACAACAAGCACTGCCAATGAAGCTCTTCTACAAAGTCCAAACTCCAGCATTGCCAATTGTAAAAGTTTACCAATGTTTCTGGAACATCTGAAAACCATTAAAAAATGAAATAAAAAACATAAACTACTGAAATCACTTCTAAACAGTTCAGTGTTAAACAAAGCGCAAATATTTTTTTTACATGTTGCCTTTCGTCCTTGAGATCCAAGAAAGCATTCCCCAGCCCAAAGCCTGGAACCTCAGCAGGATTCTGCTTCACTGCTGAACTCCATGAGGTGCAGCCAGGAAATGGTGAAACTGCTGGCACCTTACAGCAATTCCCAGCCATGATTTTCAGTGTCCAAATATTTAATGTTCCAGTTCGAACCCTGTAGAATGTTTGAGTAGTGGCCTTTCAGAGAGCAAAAAATATTTTGAGAAGGAAAGTGAACTTCCTTTGATTCTTTTCCTAACATTGTCAATCAACTAATCTCTTTCTGAGGCAGTCTCTCAGGTTTGAGGATGACTTGCTGCCACTCCAGTTCTGTGGGTACTTGGGTGGCTGATGAGGTCAATATGGAATCTTCAAGAGTCTGCCACAGGTGGGGCAGGGAGGTGCTTGTCCGTGTCAGAGGTGGTCTGCTTCTTTGGATGTTTTCACTGGGCTTCTGCGTGCTCCAAGTATGGGACTAGGTTCTTAGTGTCATCCCAGGTGCTCCATCTCCAATTTAAGCAGCCAAGAGCCAGGGACTCCCATGGATCAGTGAGGATGCTACATTTTTTCAAAGAGGCTTTGAGATTGTTTCATTATTTCTCCTGGTAATTCCTTGCCATGATGGAGTTTGGAATGGAGTGCCTGCTTTGGGATTCTGTTGTCGGGCATACAGGTGATAGGGCCCACCAACTGGAGCAATAGCCATGCTGGTCAGGGGGAGGATATGGACATCTGTTCACTCATCTCACCAGTGGAGAATCCCTGCCACACACACCATGTGAGCCCGGGCTGAAGTTGTTCATCCAGCCTTGGGCAGTTTTGCGCAGCCAACCGAAACCCTCTCTCTGGGGATTCAACCAGTTGTTTCAAATGGATGACAAAAGTTTCCTGAGGTTTTATTTTAGGCTGGAGCACTGAGGGAGGGGAGCGCAACGGGGGCCATGTGAAGGGGTTGACGTGGGGAGAAGGAGCATTGGGGTAGGAAACGGGGGGGAGGTGTTGAGGAAAAAGGGAGGGAGAGGTGCCTGCTGGAGGAGGAAGGACAGGATCCATCACGTAGGGTGAGTGGAGGCTGAAGGAGAGGAGATTCACAGAATTGCATGTCAAGGGGACCCAGGAGAGGGTGGGTGAGGAGGAGGCAGAGCAAGGCCTCATTCCCTAACCCACAATGTGATTTTGTGTAAACTGGAGGTGTTAGTGCACACGTCTGCCAAAGCCAATCATCTCTGCTTGCTCAGTGACCTTAATAGCCATTATGCTATCAGAGGAAGATGCTGTCATCAGAAAAATCTTGCTGCCTTTCCCGCTGGTTCTCCCTTGTATAATATAAAATAAAAACAGAACGTGCTGGAAATACTTGGAAGGTGAGGCCTCATCTGTGGCAAGAGAAACACAGCCGACTTGTCAGGTCAGGGACCCTTTGTCAGAATTGGGAAGAAGTGTTAAGCTGCGGGTGTCTCCAATATGGTAAAACGTGGAATGACCATGGAGAAGAGCTGTAAACAAGGTTTTCTGGTCAATAAGTGAATGGGAGCAGTTATAGAGTGAGAACGTAGACAAAAGGATGTAGGAGTTGTGATATGCAGAGCAGGATAATGTGCCCGGCAGAGCAGGCTGGGCGTGTCCTCCACTCCGAGGGAAAATAAAGAAAAATAAGAAAAGCAAAATGAGCTGAGCCAATTATCACAGACGGATGACTGGGACTGACAGAAGTCAAGTTACCACAAGTTGGAGAATTCAGCACTAAGTCCAGAATGCTGCAACTGCCCAGACAGAAGATGAATTGCTGTTCCTCCAGCTTGTGTTGGGCCTCATTGTAAGGAGGCTGCCACAGACCAATAGTTCAGAGTGGAATGCACTACTAAAGTGGCAGGCAACGGCAAGCTCCTGCTCACTCCTGCAGACTGAACACAGCTGCTTTGCAAAGCAATCGCCCAATCTGTGTTTGGTTCCTCCAATGTAGAGGAGCCCCCACTGTGAACGCGGAACACAGTACATTCGATTGGAAGAAGGGCAAGTGAATCGCTGCCTCACCTGGAAAGACCTTGGCTCCCTGGACGATGGAAAGGGAAGAGGTGAAAGGACAAATGTTGTATCACCTGCAGTTGCATGGGAAAGTGCAGTAAGAAGGTTGATAGTTGGTGAGAACAAGTCAGTGGACAAGGGAGTCAACTAGAGAATGGTCCCTGTGAATCCTGAGCTGGGAGGGGAAGGGAAGATGTCTGCTGGTGGAATCCTGTTAAAGGTGGCAGAAGTTGCAGAGAATGATCTGTTGAATGAGGAGGCTGGTAGAGTGGAAAGTGAAGACCAGGGGAACTCTTATCCTTGTTTTGCCTCGGAGGAGAGGGGATGAGAACGGGCTTAGGAAATGGATGAGATGCAGTCAAGGGCTTTATTAGCCATGGCCAGAGGGGTAGCCAAAGTTCCAGAAGGAGGAAGACCTTTCAGAGGCACCTGTACGGAAAGTCTCATCATCGGACCAAATATGACACAGATGGAGAAACTGCAAGAATGAAAGAGACTCCTTAGAGGAGACAGAGTGGGACAAAGAGCAGTTGAGATCGCTGTGGAAGTCAGTAGGCTTGCAATGTCATATCCTGAGATGGAGAGACAGAGATCCAGGAAAGGAAGGCAGGAGTCAGAGATTGACCTTGTGAAGTTGAGAGCAGAGTGGAAAGTGGCTGCAAGAGTAATAAAAATGTTGAGTTCTGCATAAGTACAGCAATAAGCACTAATGCAGTCATAGGTGTGCCGGAAACAGTTGAGAGAGTGGGCCCAGGTAGGACTGAAACTGTCCACACATCCCTCAAAAATACAGGCAGAGCTTGAGCTCGTGCGAGTGCCCATAGCTGCACCTTTGAACGACGCCTCCTTGAACTCCACTCACTCTATCCCGAGCAATGTGAGCACTAGTTTAGCCAGGCAAACGAGTGTGTTGGTGGAGGGGAACTGGTTGGGCCTCTACTCAAGGAAGAAGTGGAAGGCCCTCAGACCATCCAGGGGTGTAAAGGAATTGTACGTCCATGGGAATGATGAGCCTGTTGGGACCGGGGAGTTTGGAAACAAAGTGGTGGAAAGCGTCAGGGGTGTCACAGATATAAGCGGGAAGGGACTGGGCGAGAGGAGAAAGGATGGAATCACGATAGGAAGAAATAAAGTTTGGTGAGGCAAGAATGGGCTGAAATAATGGGCTTGTCAGGATAGTCCCATTTGTAGATTTTGAGCAGGAGATGGGGTGGGCTGTGTGGTGCTGGGATACTATAAGGCTGGAAGCTGTGGAGGGAAGATCTCCTGAGGAAATAATGTCCATGGTTCTCCCTGTCACTTTGCTGCCTTCCCCCCCGGTACTCCCTGAATGGCTCCATGTCTTTAACGCTGTGCAGGTTCTGAGGACAGGCTAAGATTGAGCTCGCTCATAAGGGATAGTGAAGTTGCAATTCCTTTGGAACTATTGTTAGTTCAAACATTTGTATTCTTGAGGACCCATGTTCTTGGTTTCTGATTGACTATTTATCTTGCAAACTTATTTTAAAACTATTATGACAATACAAACACAAAAATAGCTTTAATGTGACATGTTCCTCAACCAGAATCGAGAACTAAATCCATGGAGCTATTGTTATTTCATGAAACATAAACCATTATTAAATGTGTTACTACATGTCTTGAAAAGAATCTTACGCAACTTGAAGTGCAGGTATGATGTATGGTGTCATACTGCACTAATACTAGTGTTTACAGACAGACATTGGAACTGTATGCAGTGGTTATTTCAGTTTGGGTACTTCTCTCTTGTACATGAGGTCACAAGGCACGTCCTGATCCTGTCATTTCTCATATCTTGCACTCGCAATTATTAAAGTTAAGTTTCTTGAATAATGTGCCTCCTGAAAGGAAATGAGATCAGTTTAAAAGGAGGTACTGTTGTCCTGGTTCCTGATGCATTATTTTATTCAAACAGGAAAGGAGACAACAAGCCTAAAGACCCTCCTTGGCTTTCGTTGGTGAATTCTGAGCCAAAAAAGAGGCCTGCTCCACCCCGGCCTGGAACGCGGCCCAATCCGAGCAACGCTCAGCGGGAGACGGGAGAGGCTCTCTCTTTAAACCCCTTCGAAGTGGATGATGAGGAAACAAATGACACATCAGAGAAAATACCCAGTGTAGCGTCAACTGAGACTATTCTCAAAGCAAATCACCCATGGTATGGCATTCAGGCAGCTAACAGCCCAAGGAGCAAAAAGCGGCCAGCACCCCCAGCACCAAACGCATCGCCGTCAGGTGAGCCTATTCACTATCTGCTGGCTGGTAAAGCTGACTTACTGGAATATATTTGAGAGAAAATCTGTTTCTAGAAGATAAATATTATTTCCCTGATTATTTGAGGTTGGGTCACTTGCAGAGATGTATTTAGTGGTATTTACTGACTGATGAACGATTATTTATTGTGTATGTGATATTTGAAGAATATCCCAATAAGCTGCCATTATTTTGACGATAAAATGACCATGCATTTCCCTTTGAACTAGTTGGCTCTGTATTTTCTTAGCATCGAACACTGTTGGGGTGGGGAGTGGTGGTACTACAGTTAGTGGAAGATATTCGGACACAAGTATCCCTACCAAGTTGCAACTGTTCCACAATTGAGCAGCGGGATAATAAAAGCAAAATGTTTCAAATACTGGAAGTCAAATTTTAAAAAAACAGGAAATGCTGGAACTACTCAACAGATCTACTAGCGTTTGTGGCGAGAAAGTTACATCATGTCAGCAACTTTTCACCAAAACTAGGAAAAGTTGAGATAAAATAGGTTTAAAGTGACTACAGACCCCGAGAGAGAGAGAGAGAGAGAGAAAGAACAAACAAAATGAGTTCTCTACAACATAGTGCACAAACAAATGGTGTAAGAGGGAGTGCTTTAGATTTGTGGGGCTTTGGAACGGATTCAAGGCGCGATGGGACTTCCACAGTTCAGACAGATTGCACCCCAACCGCTCTTGGGAAGATTCACCAGTGCTGTTGGGTGAGGTTTAAATTAATTTGGCTGGGGTTTGAGCACTAAGTTACCATTAAAAAAAATAGAAAAAGAAGTGCAGAAAGGATTGGAAGAGATAAATAACACTGGAACGACTAAATTAAGAGTAAAGAAAGTCTGTGGTTTACAGTACATGTGCACAAGCACAGACATGTGAAACAAAGCTGCTGTAGCCTAATTACCCACTTGGGATTATCCTACAGACTACCAACTGGTGGAAACGGTATTGAGCAAATTTACAGAAGTATACAAAAGCCGATAATGCGGGAATGCAGTTATCTGATCAGAAATGGATAGCGATCACAAGTGGCAAAGATGAGTTTTTGATGACTGTTCAGGAAAACTTTCTTGATCAGTGCATTTCTGGCTCAACAAGAAAGGTAGCATTGCTGGGCTTGACTTTAGGAAATGAGCCGGGCCAACTGGAGCAGCTTTCATGGGAACATCTAGGAAATAGTTGTAAATTTGGAATGCCGATGGGAAAGGATATATACCATTCCAAGGTAAAAATAGTCCATTGGAGAAGAGCCACTTTCAGTGGGATGATCTAGTCTAAGTAAATTAGAATCAAAGCTTGGCAGGGAAAACTGTCGTTGGACCTTTTGAAGTATAACTGCCTTGAGCATGTTCCCCTTAGTGGCAAAAGTTTGAGAACTTAAAGCCAGAGCTCCCTGAATGACCAGTCCAGATGAAGGAAAGGCTGTGGATGTTGTCTATGAAGGAAAGGCTGTGGATGTTGTCTACATGGACTTTAGTAAGGCCTTTGACAAGGTCCCACATGGGAGGTTAGTTCAGAAGGTTCAGACACTAGGTATCCATGGAGAGGTTGTAAACTGGATTCGAAATTGGCTGTGTGGGAGAAGACAGAGTGGTAGTGGACGATTGTTTCTCAGACTGGAGGCCTGTGACTAGTGGTGTGCCTCGGGGATCTCTGCTGGGGCCATTGTTGTTTGTTGTCTCTATCAATGATCTAGATGATAATGTAGTAAATTGGATCAGCAAGTTTGCTGATGACACTAAGATTGGAGGCGTTGTGGACAACGAGGAAGGCTTTTAAAGCTTGCAGAGGGATCTGAACCAAATGGAAGAATGGGCCAGAAAATGGCAGATGGAATTTAATGCAGACAAGTGTGAGGTGTTGCATTTTGGAAGGAAAAATCAAGGTAGGATATACACAGTAAATGGTAGGGCACTGAGGAGTGCGGAGGAACAAAGGGATCTGGGAGTTCAGATACATAATTCCCTGAAAGTGCCGTCGCAGGTAGACAGGGTTGTAAAGAAGGCTTTTGGCATCCTGGCATTCATAAATCAAAGTATGAGTACAGGAGTTGGGATGTTATGGTGAGGTTGTATAAGACATTGGTGAGGCCAAATTTGGAGTATTGCGTGCAGTTCTGGTCACCTAACTATAGGAAGGATATCAGTAAGATTGAAAGAGTGCAGAGGAGATTTACTAGAATGTTGCCGGGTCATCAGGAGTTGAGTTACAGGGAAAGATTGAACAGGTTAGGACTATTTCTTTGGAGCGCAGAAGAATGAGGGGAGATTTGATAGAGGTTTGCAAAATTATGAGGGGTATAGACAGAGTTAATGCGAATAGGCTCTTTCCACCTAGATTAGGAGAGATAAGTACAAGAGGACATGGCTTTAGGGTGAAAGGGGAAACGTTTGGAGGAACATTAAGGGGAACTTCTTCACTCAAAGAGTGGTGGGAGTATGGAACAGGCTGCCATCTGATGTAGTAAATGCAGGCTCACTCTTGAGTTTTAAGAATAAATTGGATGGATACGTGGGCGGGAGAGGTCTGGAGGGTTATGGACTGGGTGCAGGTAAATGGGACTAGCGGGATAACGTTTTGGCACAGACTAGAAGGACCGAATGGCCTGTTTTTCTGTGCTGTAGTGTTCTATGGAAGGGTCTCAACCTGAACTGTTGACTGTCCAATTCCTTCCACAGATGCTGCCTGACCCAATGAGTTCCTCCAGCATCTTGCATCTTGCTTGTTGCTAATGAAGTTGGTACTTTTCCTGAAAATCACATCAGTAATATCCTCATGCTATAAATCAGATTCTGGGGATTTCACTACTTGGTTTTAAACATTGAATCTAGTTAGTTTCATTCCTTCAGTTAACTTTAGTTTTCCTTTTACCTGTGGTATTTTATACTCATCCTTGGAAAGCATTTCCCATAATCTGATAATAGCAAGATCTTGGATAAGTAGACTTTTAGAGTTATGGAAGTTTCATGACATTGAAGATTGGCAATTGGCCCATCATGTCTGCTGGTCAAGAAGAGCAACCAGGCTACTGCCACCTTCCACGTCCCCTGCAAGTCACAGCTCTTCAAGTGCACGTCCAAGTAGTTTTGTGGACTTTACAGTCCAATATCAGATACAGGTTGTATGATTCTTGTGTCAAACGAGAGTGCAATTGAATGAATGATACTGAGAGCTGTTTTCCATATAACTTTCTAAATCAAGCACCCCAGGGGCAGTGGGCAGAGCTCAGAGATTAAAGTGGGCAGACAATGCATTGATTAATTGACATTACTGCTTACCCCAGACTTGATAATATTACAACAAAATTGGAGTTAATGAACCCTTAAGGCAAAACCTCTTTCTCCAAACTAATTGACTTATAAGATAAAGAAGCTCATCTCTCTTAAATAACTGGACTCCAGTCTCCATTTTGAAATTTGTTTGGCAGTGACAGCTTCCATTAAGGCAACCGTTTCCAGTCATGTATTGGAAATGTTGGTGATCTAATGGGTAAATGTGAGGTGTGGTGTAGAGTTAGGATTTCAGCTTTTCAACATTGATATCAATGATTAGATGAAGGACTTGAAAGTTGTGAATCCAAGTTTGTAGATTTCACAATGTTAACTGAGAATCTAAGAGAACTTGCCTAAATGACTAGTGGGAATTGTCCTTTACCTTACGGAGGACAAAATGCGAAGGGAAAGGAGCTTCAGATCTCCCGGATCAAATCCCATCTGGAATACGGCACCCATTTTTGTGCATTATTATGCAGAAAGGATAGACAGTAATGCAGCTCGAGCATGTCAGAATGTGCGCAGGTATTGTATCAAGCTGCACCATTATTTAAAACACTAGATCTCTTGCTGGCTAAATTTTTGTAACTTGGAGTTTTTCAGGTCGTCCCTGAAGATTGTGTTTGGGTTTATTTCATCCTTGGGTATCATGCACGTAATAGGATTTTTTCTTTTACACACTGTTAAGTATTTTAAAACTAATGGTTCCAGCTTTCCCCACAGAGGCTCTCCATAACTTGTTAAATGGTACAGCATTGTGCATCTGGGATTACATAGAGCAGGAAAGCTAATTATTATTTCTGACTGAATTACATTTGAATACTTTAACAGCAGAATGTGTTTATTAGTTGGATAAATGGAAGTAGCATTTATCTCCCTTTGGTATCTTTCATTTCATTCCTGAGCATCAAAGACAAATTGAGTTATCAATCTCTTTCAGCCCTTCGCTCGGTCCAGTCTCCAGCCCCCAAAACAAGCCCATCCCCGTCCCTTAGCATGGAAAGTGTTACAGGGGATTCTGCAAAGTCTACTCCGGAACTGCACAGAAGATTTGAAGATAGTCCTGCTCTGGCTGCCAGGAGCCCAGAGGTGGCAGGCGAGAGCCCAATAGTAGCTGGTGGGGGTCCAGAGGTGGCCAGTGAGAGTCCAGCATCGACTGGTGGGAGCCCAGAATTGGCTAGCAGAAGCCCAACAGGTGCCAGCAGGATTCCAGACGTGACCTGTGAGAACCCAGAGGTGGCCAATGAGAGCCCAGCATTGACTGGTGGGAGCACGGAGGTGGCTAGCGGGGACACGGAGATGGCTAGCAGGGGCACGGAGGTGGCTAGTGGGAGCCCAGCAATTAAAGAGACCACCACGGCATCCAGTGAAGGTCCAGCACCGTCCAGCTATCACAGACCTCCACCAAAGCCTCCATCGGCCCATAGCCCTGTACCGTCACTTCATCCGTCCCCTGAATCAAACAGAGCAAATGCTGCCTGCACTGACCCTCAGTCAAAGGTAGGTGTGGAGGGTGTTGCACAACTGAATGTACAATAAATGAAAATGTTCAGCTGATCTGAGAGCCAGAGGGGATTTATGAAGGGTTGGTCACGCATGATGAATCTCTTTTCTTTTTTTGGGAGAGATGACTGAAGCTGAGTGGGCAGAGGAATGTCAATGAGTGTTGAAAATGTTGGCTAAATCCTAAGTAAAAGACTTGGTGGACAGTACCAGTGCTGAAGGCAAAATTATTGAACTGTCAGAAATCTATGTGCCAGGAGGCATTTGGGGTAGTGAGCAGGATGTGACTCGTGCTGAGAGGATCTATGTTGTGGCTTCAGCTAATCACCATTTATTAATGCTTTAGTGGATGTAAATTAAGTTGTATCCAAGTTTGTTAAGGGTATAAAGATCAATGGCATTGACAGAAGTTTAAATTAGAAGGTATTACTAGATGAAGCAAGTGGGTAAACCTGTAGGAAGTGGATTTCGGTAATCCTGAGCTCAAATTCAAACCACATCACTGTCTCTGAAACCTCCTCTATTCCACCTCCACACTCTGCATCTCCCAGTTCTGCATGGCCTCTACTCATCAGCTGCTGAAACTTCTCTCCATTCCTTTGCTACATCCACAATTGACTGTTCTAACGTGTTCCTGGCCAGCCTTATCACATCCTTATGGTCAGTTAATACTGTGCCTGAACCTTAATTAGTACCAGATTGTACTTATCCATCACCCACACATTTGCTGACCATGGCTCCTGTCAGTTATCAGAGGCACGTTCTTTATTCAGAGTGAAATGTTTTGCTGTCTCAGCATTGATTCTGCGAAGTGAGATCAATCTAAAAGTTTGTTTTTAGCCAGTGTGGACAGAATAGTCTTGTGAAATTTCTATGATTCATGGGTTGCTGCTCACCAGTCCCAAGATCGTGCTTTCATCCTGTGCCTGCCTCCAAACCGAGCCACTCCAGATTTGGTGAGCAGCCTGATGGAAATTGTTTTCTGGTTAAATGACTCAGGAGGCCAGATGCTTGAACGTCATCCCACTCCAAGCCTGTGTATTTAAACTTGTTCTTAGTATCACGACACTGTTCCCTGTGCTAACTTTGTATGTGGCTTCTATATGTGCAGTTGAACAAATGAAGGTGTTAGTTAGAACCCTTGTGATAAGCATATACTACTTATTGTTCAGAAGAAAGTGGATCGCTCTATATCGAGTTTCTTTCCAACCATTCCTTGATTCTCAGTGTGGCTTTCCTGGTGCTGACTGGAAGTAGCAAGTTTGCTTTGTGTGGTTCACTTTGGAATGTGTCAGAACATTGGAATGATGAGTGATCTTAGCTGGTTTATGAGGCGAAATTCTATTGAAGCTAATGATAAGCATCCAATGCACAGCTGGAAGTATCTCGCCCACACGTTCCCACTAACTTTGATTAGGAAATTAAATTCTTTTCTTCGCAGTCATCTTGCAAAGAAAATCCATTTGATAGAAAATCCTCTCCTGCTGGAGGAGCTGCCCCACTCAGACCACGGAGAGGGCCAAAGCCAGCACGTCCACCAGCACCCGGCCATGGATTCCCACTGATTAAACGCAAGGTAGGTACAAATCAGGAGTTTCAGCATGATGCCAATAAAACCTTCCCTTTTATATGTTTCCCCAATAAAACCTACACCTCTAATACAGGAACTTCCTCGTGCTTGTGAGATTTTATCTGTGCTAGTCCAGTGTCACATTCCTGCGGTGGTTTGTGGGAGGTGCGTAACACTGATAAATGTTACAGTAATGCAGCGCATTAAAACTGTATTTGTTTTCTCTTGCTTTGTTCTTCACTGAATCCCTGTCACTAGTTGTCCAGGCCAGGCTGAGCACAGGGTCATCACCGCTGCCTAATTAAATGTTGTCCTCGTAGCTCCAGGTCAGAAGGGTTAAAGTCACAATACAGAAACTGGAACAAAGTAATCTAGATATACTTGCACACGTCAGCCCATGTACCGACCTGATTCCCGAATCTGAGAGAAGAAGGCAGCACAGTTAGTAAAGCCACTGCCTCAGCACCAGTGACCCAGGTTCAATCCTGATCTCAGATCCTGTCTGTGTAGAGATTGCACATTCTCCCTGTGACCACTTGGGTTTCCCGTTCCCTCCCACATCCCAAAGACGTGGGTTGGTATTGTCCACTGTAGGTAGTCCCAAGTGTGTGGGTGAGTGGCAGAATGGAATAGGATTAGTGCAAATGGGTCCTTGATGCTCAACGTAGATTCAGTGGGTGGAAGGGCTTGTTCTTGTGCCTGATGCCTCTGCATTTCTTTTTCATTAGTCATAAATGGCATCTGCTTATCCTAATATTGTTCCCCCTATTGCTGCACTATCCAGGCACAAGAAACAGTCTCTCCACATCATCTTACTTTCTCTCAGATTCTGAGAGAAGATTCTGAGAGAAAGTAAAAGATGTTGAGAGAGGAAAGGAAAGCTCTTGTTTCAATGAGCTTTCCTTTTTTTCTAAAC
Organism: Pristis pectinata; assembly: GCF_009764475.1. Lineage (NCBI taxonomy): Eukaryota > Metazoa > Chordata > Chondrichthyes > Rhinopristiformes > Pristidae > Pristis > Pristis pectinata. Next base: position 17,136,251 of record NC_067437.1, on the reverse strand, counting down.
TCCCAGGAATCAACTTGATGAATCTACATGATACCACCTCCAGCTGAGGAAAGACCAAAACTGCACGTGCTACTCAAAAAGTAGTTCGTACAATTACAAGAATAAGGAATGCATCTTTATTATATTGCAAGAACACTTTGTTTTCCTAATTCCTATGCAGCTGTAAGGTGTCCTTTAACACTGACATTGGGGAGGTGGTGCAGCCTTCTGAACTTCTCTTGGCATTGCAGCAGGAATCACCATCAACCCTCACAACAGCCATGATTCGTTTAATTTCTCTGCGTGAATTTCCTTGTGGGCCGTGATGCAACGGTCGAATTACCCATCGCCTGTTCTCATTCGTACAGGTATCAAAACTACTGGGTGAGGCTGAGGTCCCAGTGTCTTCCTGATTCGGAGTGACACCCTCCTGGGCCTGATTATTGACAAAATCTGAACTGCTAGCTAGCCCAAGGGGTGTGACTCCTTCCTGATTCAAAGTGTACAGCCTACACTTTCTGTTACATCCACATTGTAATGTCTCCAGATCAGCAATTGGAAGCCAAGATTTAAGCTGCAGATAATTACTGGAGAAGGGGTTGATTGATTGCCTTCAACTCCCATGTGATCCAGTTAGAAAACCCCACTTGCCTGGCCATTATAATCAAAGAATGTTTAAGTTATTTGATTTCATTTGATACTTAATTTACTTTAATTGGTTTATCTGGTGTATTTGATAAAATGGGTACAATTTCAGTGGTTTAGACCATAATACAGGAGGAGGACATCATGTCTCTAGCTCCTGGAAAGGCAGTCTCTTCCCCACAACCCTTTCCCCATAACCCTGCAAATTATTCCCCTCAAGTGCATATCCAATTCCCCTTTGAAGGCCATTGCCCAATCATGGCTATTGCCTACACCAAGTTTTCTTGACATCCTCTTTGCATCTATTGTCCATAATTTTAAGCCTGTGAGCCCTGATCCTTGAGCTATTGGTTAATGGGAACTACCCCCTCTGAACCAGTCATGATCTTATCCATCACCATCAAATCTCCTCCCAACCTTTGCTCCAAGGGGGTCAAGCTTACAGATGAGAGAAAATAGTAATACTCATCAACCTATCGCCCAATATTCTTAGATCTGCAGTCTCGGCCCTGCTGTCTCCTGCTTCCTCTCAAGCAACTCCTTTTTCTGCTCTGTGTTGTCAGTTCTTGCTCATCTCCTCCTCTTTAGAAGCTCTTCCTTTATCTCTAGCAGCCACACATGAGCATTGGCTGATTGGCGGGAAACAGTGGGAATAAAGGGATCCCATTCTGGTTGGCTGCCGGTTACCAGTGGTGTTCTGCAGGGGTCCATGTTGGGGCTGCTTTTTCCGTTGTATATCAGTGATTTGGATTATGGAATTAAATGGCTTTGCGGCTAAGTTTGCCGATGATACAAAGATAGGTGGAGGGGCAGGTAGTGTTGAGGAAATGGAGAGTCTGCAGAGAGACTTGGATAGACTAGGAGAATGGGCAAAGAAGTGGCAAATGAAATACAATGTTGGAAAGTGTATGGTCATGCACTTTGGTAGAAGTAGTAAACAGGCGGACTATTATTTAAATAGGGAGAAAATTGAAAATTTAGAGATGCAAAGGGACTTGGGAGTCCTCGTGCAGGATACCCTAAAAGTTAACCTCCAGGTTGAGTCAGTGGTGAAGAAGGTGAATGCAATGTTGGCATTCATTTCTCAACAAATAGAATATGAGAGCAGGGATGTGATGTTGAGGCTCTGTAAGGCATTGGTAAGACCTCACTTGCAGTACTGTGTGCAGTTTTGGGCTCCTTATTTAAGAAAGGATGTGCTGACGTTGGCGAGGGTTCAGAGAAGATGCACTAGAATGACTCCAGGAATGAGAGGGTTAACATATGAGGAACGTTTGACAGCTCTTGGGCTGTACTCCTTGGAGTTCAGAAGAATAAGGGGGAACCTCATAGAAACATTTCGAATGTTAAAAGGCCTGGACAGAGTAGATGTGGCAAAGTTGTTTCCCATGGTAGGGGAGTCTAGTACAAGAGGGCACGACTTCAGGATTGAAGAGCGCCCATGTGTGTATCAACTGTTGTCACAGTCACTGATAGGATTTGTTTTTTAGTTGATCAGTGGGTAGGAGAAGCAGGACAATTGATATTAATTTTACCTTCTCAGAATGAAGCTATGATCAAACTTTTCAGTAAATTCAAGACAATTGAGATTGAGTAATGTGAACCTATATTCTCTAGTCTCTTGTATGGAACTTGAAAGGGATTCACACTTCCCATGCCCTACCCTAGATCTAATCTGTCAATTTCCCTGATCTTCTGTGGTCACCAGCTTGTGATTTTTTTAGGTGCATGCGAATCAATACATTCCGGAGGAGAGTATCCAAGGAGAGTTGGAACAACTGGAGCAGCAGCTGGATGAACTGGAACTCCGTGGAGTTGCTCTGGAGGAAAAACTACGCAACTGTGAAAATGGTGAGTTGAGCGAGCACTCACCAAACTAGGAAAGTGGGCAAGAGGACTTGTATTTATTTGTACCTTTAAGGATATTAGAGAGCCTGTTAGAACTAGCCACTGTTGAAATTGGTTTCTTTCAGGGAAGACTGTGCATGACAAGCTCCCTCGGCCAGCAATGTGATGCTTTATCTGACTTTAATTGAGGGATTGATATTGGACAGGTAGTGGGGATATCTCCCCTGCTGCCCTATGACGTTGTAGCCTGGGCAAGCTGACGGGGCCTCAGTTTAACATCTGCAAATAACGGTCCAGTGTTCATTCAGTCAGCACTGAAGTGACAGCCTACATTTGTGTGTTCAAATCCCTGGGCTGGGACTTGAATGGAGAACATTCTGGTTCAGAAGTAAGAAACTAAGTTATGGCTGACACCAACAGTAGCGGCTCCAGATTAACCCCCAGATTAACTGGTTCCCACCCTTTTCAACTGGCTGGCACCACGTGTGCATGCTTCAGTGTTTGCTAAAACTTTCTCACATGGAATCCTTTTCAATTAATTTCTGGGAGTCACTTGAAGAACATTCATAGTCACTTCTGCGAAATGGGAATCCGGTTTATTGAAAATGAATTACACAGGAGAAATTTATACTGCCTCAGATTAGTTATCAGCTGAAATACTCAGCCACTTCTCTCCCGAATAACAAACTCTAAGAACTGATCTCAGACTAATAGACCAAGTTTATTTCCTTATTTATCACTCCTAACTTTAAATAATGGAGTGACAGTTTTCAAAACCATGAGGAGATTTTGTAAGCTGTGTATTTCTAAGGTATGACCAGAACATACTTCAGTTCCTCGAAAACGGACTGGTAGCCATTGGTTTCTGGAGATTGAACTATATGAAACCTCTGTTGTTACACCACAAGGATTTCTTTTCAACTTGGACTATAGTTGTTTCCTCCATGTCTTTAACTTTTTAGTGTTTTGTTTCAAGAGCCACATCACCTGGGACTCTGTAAAGGGCAAACTGTCAGACCCGTCACTACCCCTCTTTTGCCACATCCGTTCATCCCATGCATGGGTCCTTCCCGCCATGTCTCTCCCAGCAGCCTTCTCTGTCCCACAGCTCCTAACTTTGCCGTTATACCCACTACCCCTTTCCACACAGCCCTGTACCCGGTGAAGCCCTGGACTCAGTGCAGCCACTGTACACCCCCATATTCTGCTGCAGCCCAGCCCACTTCCCCTCTGCCTGGGCCCCGTTTATGGAGCTTGAGGAAGTGGGCATGGGACTGATACTGGGGAGGGAGTGGGGCTTGTCGCAATGCCTGTCAGCATGCATTTTATGTTTTCATCTCCAGACGATGATGAAGATGATCTTCTGGTCGACTGGTTCAAACTGATCCATGAGAAGCACTTGCTGGTTCGCCGTGAATCAGAGCTCGTCTACACGTAAGTTATGTGTGCCTCACAATGTGGTGACCAAAACCTTCATCCCAACAGGGCTTCTTTCTGAACATTTCCTCCTTCTATTCTCCCACCTGGGCTTTGCACTACCTCCCCTCTCCCCTCCCTCTTCCAGGCCCCATCACTCTCCTGTCCCTCCCCTCCATTCCCACCAATGTTTTCCCCCACTGCACTCATTCTCCCCACCCTCATTCTTTCCCTCAGATTACTGAGCAATTTGGTGATTTGTTATTTGATGAGCTGTTGGTGTTACAAGCAAAAATTGCTGAGCCCCCTTCTCACTCACTGACATCCATAGTAACCTGATTCCCATCTTTATGCCCAGCTTTAAACAGCAAAACCTGGAGGAGCGGCAGGCAGATGTGGAGTATGAATTGCGCTGTCTTCTGAATAAACCAGGTCAGTGTCTGCTGCGTGCTTGAACCCAGAACTCCCCACTACAGTCCCAGCTGCCCTAGGCTGATCACTGCTGTAACTGTCTCTGCAGAGAAAGATTGGACAGATGAGGATCGTGCACGGGAGGCAGAATTGATGCAGGAGCTGATTACGGTCATTGAACAAAGGAACGCCATCATCAACAGCTTGGATGAAGACCGACAGCGGTAATCTGTAGAATGAATGAGGTTTTGGGGGTGACAGGTTGTGGGTGAGGGATGCAGCATGGTGGAGTACAAACTCCTCGTGTATGGGGTACCCACACAGAATAATGGGCTAATGGCCCATCGTGCCTGCGGACAAAGGACAGTGGGATATGGGACGTTCCTGTCAGCAGGACAGGAGACGACAGAGGTGTGTAAGATTATGAGAGGGATAGACAGAGTGGACAGCCACCACCTTTTCCCTAGGATGGTAATGGTCAATACCAGAGGACATCCATTTAAAGTGATTGGAGGAAAGTTTAGGAGAGATGTTGGAGGTAGGTTTTTTTCTTACACAGAATGGTGGGTGCCTGGAACGCGCTGCTGGGGCTGGTGGTAGAGGCTGATACAACAGGGACATTTAAAAGACTCTTGGATAGGCACACGGATGTAAGAAAAATGGAGGGTTATGGGCTGTGCAGGAGGGAAGGGTTGGATTGATCGTGGGGTAGGTTTATATAGGTCGTCACAACATCGTGGGCCGAAGGGCCCGTACTGTTCTATGTGATGGAACACACCAGTGGAGTATAATCCTCCTGTGGGATTGGGGCATAGGGTAGTGAGTGCCTTTATCTGTCTGTATATGATGGGCACAAGGTAGAAGGTACAAACATCTTGTGGGTAACACCTTTCTGGGGTGGATGGGCACTGTATTCTGGGGTACATTACTGTCCAGAGATAGGCACAGAAGACCAGTTTCTGTCTGGATGATACAGGTCGAGGATTGTTGGTTACAGACACTTGGTCTGTTTGTGATGGAATAGAATCATGCATATATTCCTGTCTCTATGTGACAGGCAGAGAATAGTGGAGTACAACCTTCCTGGGGATAATGGGCACGGCATAGTGGGGCACAGGCTCCCTGTGGATCACAGGCCAGGATAGTGCAGTAGTCTTCCCATTAGATGAAAGGCTCAGGGTATTTGCAAGTGACACACACAGGACAGTTAAGTATAAAGTTCCTGCGGGGGATGGGACAGAATAGTGGGGCACAGACGTGTTGTGGGGGACAGGCAGAGGATCGTGAGGTACATTTTCAGACAAGTAGCTCCAAGAGGGAAATGGAAGGTAAATGCTCACATCACTGTCTTACAGAGAGGAAGAGGAGGATAAGTTGCTGGAAACAATGATTAAAAACAAAGGTAAGATTATTTGCATTTAATGTAAAGAAGGGGTGATTTCTTTAAACATTGCAGTTTATTTAAACACTGCACTGTATCTATCCTTTTGCTCCTTTTCCTCTAAGCACATCAGCAGAATACTTGGCTGAATGGTTTGTCTGAAGTTTGGAGAAGACCCTGTGTGGGGAGTGGACCTCCTGAAATTGCCAGATCCTTTCTTGATATGCACATCCTGGGTCATTTTATATCATCAGGTCTCTTGACATTGACTCATGTTCTCTCCCCCCCCCCCCCCCCCTCTTGGTGGTGGGGGGGGTGGATCTGTACAGGTGGTAATGATGAAAGTGGAAGCATAGAAGTGAGGTACCAGAAACGAGGTTTACCTTTGATTTTAGCATTGAGTATATGCCCGTGGAAATGTATCAGCCTGCTCCAAGCCCCTACAGACTAAGGTCATGGGTACCGGCATACGTCAGCGCTGTGTGCAAGCCGATCTGCCTTGATGTGGCAAAGTCTTTTTTTTTGCTTAAGATGACGTGTAGTTTGTTCAGACGATTCGGTCCTGGGGGCAATCCCATCAATCCCATCCCCCTGTACCCCTGCAAATTATTCTCTCACACCTGCCCACCAATTCCTCTTTGATTCTTTTTGCCATAGCTTTCACCAAGGAATAATTTACAGTAACCATTAAGCTACCAGCGAGTCTGTGGGAGGAAACCAGAGCAGCTGGAGGAAATGCACACAGTCACGGGGCGAACATACAAGCTCCACACAGACAGCACCCAAGGTCAGGATCAAATTAGGGTCCCCGAAGCTGATTGCACCACCATGATATGATTTTATTGTTCTCATCCTTGTTCAGTTCCTTCCTTAACCTTGACCTCTCTACTTCTGTCGTCTTGCCCAGCCCTACAACTGCTCCAAAGTCTTCCAATTCCACCTCCTACACATACCCAATTCCATCACTTTACCATCAGTGGCTGCGGCCTCGGCCTTTATCTCTATAGGATTCACTCTCTAAACCTTGCTTCAAATTATAATTTAAAACCAAGCTTTTAGTTATTTTGCCTAATATCTCCTGTGGTTTAGCTTCCTGTGAAGCTCCCCGTGATGTTTGTCTATGTGAAGTTGTTCTATATAAATGCAGATTTCTCTTTTCTTCTGCGCTGCTGCTCCTGAGGCGTGTCTGCATTACATGTCTGGGTCCCAACTCTGGTCCATAAGTTAAAAGTTCTCTCTGGGGGCCCTGTCCCCGTCTCTGTGTCTCAGGCACTAAAAACTCTTCTGGATGCACTTTAAACATTGCATTGCATCTAATCGTTTCACAATAAGGTGATTCTAGTTAATATTGGGGAGGTTGAAATTGGCTGCTGCTGTAACCCTATCCCCCCTGCAGCTCTGTGATTTTCCTGCATTTCGGTCCCTCTGTCTTCTGCTGACCGTTGGGAGGCCTGTAGTATCATCCCAGCCAAGTGATCACTGCTTTCATTATTCTAAGTTCTACCATGTGGCCACATCTGAAGAGCCTCGATCAATCATGCAATATCCCTCTCCACCCCCACCCCCTGCCTTTTACATCCCCCTCTGTCATGCCTGAAACTTCTATACAGGCCCCCCTGCCCACCCCAGCTCACAAACGCCCAACTTGTATACAGCCCGTACATCCAAGCAAGCGTTTGGGAGACTAGCAGGGTGGAGTTGCCGGCTGCTGCGGGGCTGGCACCGTGACCGCATTTTCAACTTGCAAACTATTCGGGTTACAAACAGTTCACAGGAATGGAACCCTGCCCTAACCTGAGGACAACCTGTACTCTGGAATGTTGAGTTGCCTCTCTTTGGAATTCCAAACTTAATCACTATCTCAGTATAAGGAGTTGACTGAGATAAGCAGATTATTTTTCCCTACTTAAAATATTGTAAATCTTTGAATTTCCCTTCCCCAGAGGGTTGAGGATGGTCTATTGAATATTTTTGATCCCTGTCAATAGATTCTTCGATACTAATGGAATTGAGAAAGATGGAAATAGTGCCAGAAGCTGGAGCTGTGGAAGATCTGCTACACTGATTGTGGAGCAGGCTTGAAGAGCCAAATAGGTGATTTTGTGTTATCAATTGGTCCAACTTCCAGCAGCATCACATCCCTGTAGGTGAGCTCAGGCTCAGCTGTCTCTGTAGGCTTATAGGTTCCAAGTCAGGATCTGATCCCCAAACAGGCTAGAGCTCCAGGGCTTGTTGCCCCTATAGACCATGGCCCTAATCTGTCCCTCCCTCAGGCTCCAGGCCCCCATGTGTGCTGTCTCAGGTTCTGTCCTCAGCAGACTCTGCCTCCTGTGGATCCAGGCTTTGTCCCTCATGCAGGCCTCTGCGTGTGAAGGCCGCAGGCCCTGCGACGCTGCGGGCTCTTTGCCACCTTCAGAAATATGATCTCTAATCATCGGTGTTTTTCTTTAAAAATAGATTTCCACAAAGATCCAAACAGCGAAATGAAAAAAAAGGCAAAATTCAAACCAAGCAAGATGCTGAAGTTTCTTAGCAACAAACCAGAGGGGAAGTCTAAAAATGCCAAGGAGAAGAACTTGTGACGGAATAAGTGCAGCAATGAAGGGGGATCTGCAGGTGTGGTTGGCACAGCTGGTCATGTTGGGAGCAGCTCTACAGTGTCTGGTGATTGGTTCATAGGAGTCTCGTACTTGATATTAGGCAGCTCCTTCCTGTGCTTATTATATGTCCTTGTATGTGCAATAGAAACCACTACAGTCGTGTTATTTGTCTAATCTTATTGGTGACACAGTCCGTTACTTGGCTGAAGTTCTCTCCTTTCCACCGTGTGGTTTTCTGCAAAGTTTCACAGCTGTAGAGTTGAATGCTCGCGTTAGACTGGCTCAGGGCTTGTTTTAGGTCACGCCTGGATGTCACCCAGTGCTCTGGAGCAGAGTTTCTATTTCCTGTGTGGAGATCGGCCCATTTCCTGCTGCATTCTGCTGCTGTTCACCACAGTGCGTGAAGACTTGGTGACCCAGGAATGATTCAGAATTCTGCACGCTGTGGAGGCTTATTTTGTGAGACATTTTATGCCATTAATCTGTCATCAAACATAACTGAAACCTTTGCAAAGAGACTAGCACTATCCTAAGATGCAATATTGCACCAGTGATTCAAAAGATAGATTATAATAGTTCCTTCACAGTATTGAGAACAGAACCTGCTGACACAGTAGCATGGTATGTGGAGTACAATGTGCAGGCATGGTGTGCTGGGCACTGTGTGGGAGTGTGATGTACTGCTATTTGCTTCTTACAAATAACCTAGAGGCACTGTTTCGAGTGAACCTATGTACAGAGTGCTTCTGAATAGAAGACTGGGCTCCCACTCTTTGTCTATCAGCAATTCTCCAGTGAATCTCTATGCAGCAAGAAGCTAAAAACTTTCAGTCTGTGAAATTCTTCCAGCTAGGACTTGCAAGAGTAAGATTAGTTTGATTTCAGTCATCTAAATACCCTTATTTCTGTGCTACAAGTAATGCATTCAACTCTGTCCTGAAGGATGGTAAAAGCAGTGATGAACAGGGGGATTCCTGTGCCGCTGTGTGACATTGGGACAGATTTTTAAAACTGGTAGAAAATGTGTGTACGTGTTTAAGAGTATGCATAAATTGTGTGCTCTCATGCATATTTCTTGAGTGTATACACATCACACAGATCCAGCTTCAGAGACCAACTAATACAAATATGCTTTCAAACATAGTGAAGGTCATAGTGAAGCTATTTCTATTAATATTGTACTTTAATGACCAGTGGTGTCTCGGCGTGCATTGTGCTGTTAATATTTTTCAGCAGGGTCATTTACACAAGCTTCAAACTAAAATTTAGTCATCTCCATTTGAGTGAATCTCTGGACAATCTGAGTACACCTTGGCCATGCTCAGCGTATGTTATAGTATGTTGCATTGCCAGGCAATAGGCCCTTGTTAGGAGCTGTTCCTAATTCAGCAAGGCAAGGGGATTTACCAATCTGACCCATGTACTTGCAGTACTATCTTATGAAAGGTCACAAGGGTAAATGTGTTCCAGCAAGAAACAACTTCAGTTTGGATTTCTTGCATGATTCAAACTTTTTCAGGGACTTTTAGATTTGTTTTTGAAACTTAATCCATCAGTAGATTCGACAAGGACAACACACTGTATACTCTCTATTGATCTAAATACTGGACTGACACTTGGTATCTGCACTCTCACCCCGATTAACATAGTGTGTTGAAGTTTTGTCAGCTCTCAGCAATAATTGTATCTCTACTTAACATACAGGAACAGCTGCCAAAAAGCCTTAATCCAATTTATTGTCAAATCTTCAGTTTAAAGTCTTTTTCATACTTCTTGTAACTGGGGTATTGGTGCCATGTCTTTGTATTAGTCATTCAATTATGGTATTGCTTTCATAAGTTCATTCAGATCATTTTTGCTGATCCAAATCTTTGACTTTTACTTTATCTTACCTATTTGTATATAATATTTATTGAAACACACAAGAACTGTTCTGAAGCTATATTATTCTGCTAACAAAATTGATAAAATTGGGTCTATTAAAATGGAAAGATGTCCAAATGTGCGACTGGTGTATGAAACAGAAGTGATTGTTGATTGTAATGGAGGATCCCATCTGCATGTTACTCCACGTGTCCTGGGAACAGTCATTGCCCTGGTTTAAGCAATGTATTCCTGGTGCCTGGCAGATTTTATTGAGTGGTTCTGCCATTGTTTTACTTCTCAATCACTAAGATTTGCAACATCCGCAACTTCAAAACTACTTCAGGTTTGTTGGGGATGAACTGTTAAGCAAAAAGATTCCATGTCTGCTGAATTCAGGGAAGCCCCGGTCAGGCTGAGGAGCAGGTCTGATTTTACCTGGTCCCATTTCACCTGTTGGTGGATCCAAGTGATGGCATCTGCTTTCGTATCATCTTCCACTGTATAGTGTAACTGCACTTATTTCCATATCACCCTGTGTTTGATCCAGTCTGACCAGCTTCCGTTATTGTCCTTCAATGAATCTGGAGAAAACACCTGTTGTAATCAACCTGAACGGAAACCAGTGACTGCCGGCTGTCAAACCACCCAGCAATGGAGCCAGTTATACAGTCCATATCTACTGTGTCTGTCTGGATTTTACTGCACTGAATTGAGAGTGACACCTGATCTCTTATCACCTTCTCTGGATGGAGTGTGACATTCTGCTCTCATTTTATCCCATACTGGACCTGTTTTGACTGTATTTCAGACTGGGCAGCTACATCACCATATCCTGGATCCAGTGTGACTATACTGTGTAGGGTTACTTCTACCTGCAGTGATATCATTCCATAGAAAGTATTGGGGGGGGGGGAAGAGAGATGGAGGAGGGTGTATTAGCCTGAACTAGTTGCATGGATCTAGGGGAACTTCAACTGCCCTGACACCCAGCACTATATCCAATGTACCTGCACCTGCTGTTAGTCATGTGCCTGCCATTATAATCACCCTCCACTGGATCCAGTGAGACTCTACCTACAGGTGATTGGCCTTCGCTCAATCCCGCTGTGTACTTGCACCCTTGATCAGGAGATACTGCGTGTGCTGCCATATCTTCCTTTACTGGAGCACTAGCCACTATGATATCCTGAGCTGGATACTGGGTGAATGTACATGGCCACTATCCTCTGCACTGGATCCAGAGAGACAGGCTAAGTAGTTGTGGTTGAGTTACTAGGTCCAAGTCTAATGATCTGGAAAAAGTTCAAATTCCAACATGGCTGGGAAGAATCTAAGTTCAGTTAAATAAATAATCTCTAACTTTTTTTTTAAAAATCCATTCCTTGTTATGGTGACTATGAAACATGGTGGTCTTCAGTGAACCAGATTGTTTTTTTTTACTAATGTCCTTCAAGAGAGGAAATCAGCTATCATTACTCACTCTGGCCTTTATGTAATTCCAGACCCCTAATGTGTTTGACTCTTAACTGCTGACTGAAATGGTCTGGTGAGACATTAATTTTCATCAAAACCACTAGATTAAAACAAGAATAAAACCAGATGGACCACCCGGCAGCAAACAAGGCAGCAGATTCAGACAAAGTAATTGCTCCCAACACCCTTGCAATGCCCTCCTTCCAGCTGTCCGATGTCTCAACTGACAAAGCTACCTCAGAGCAATAGCCTAACATAGTCATACTTTACAGCCAACATCCCAGAATCCTCCTCCATGATTCCTGGAAACACCAGACGTTAACAGAAAATGCTGGAAAAGCTCGGCTGGTGGACCACATCTACGGAAAGAGGAACGGTCAATGTTTTGGGTCAGCAACCCTTCTTCAGAACTGGGAAGGAGAGAAATGTAAGCTAGTTATCAGCAGGAGGGCAGATGGTGGGGGTGGGTGTAGAACAGAGGGAATGTCTGTGATAGGATAAGTTGGAATGGTTTAATGGCAGCATTTAATAGCACATTAAGCTTGGTCTGTGTAAGGTGTTAATATGTCTAGACTTGCTGGCAGGACAGACCCACTAGGAGGACTGGTGCCGTGGTAGACTGGTGGGAATAAATGACCCTGAGAGTTGGCACCAGGTCAAACAGATGCAGGGAAACCACTTACCGTCATCTCTCCGCTGAGGACAGAGTTCCTCCCTGTTGACCAGCAGTTGGCAGAAGTACTGCATCACCAAGGGCCCTGCAAGTCTCCCACCCAGAGCACCTTTTGTGTCCATCGTCAAGCAGGCTGAGTCCTGAAGGATGTGGGCGCATAACCTTTTCCATGGCAGATGGTGAGTGAATCAACATGAGGGGGAAATGCACTTGCCCTCTTGTGCAGATCAGAATCAGACTTATTATCACTGATGTATGACATGAAATTTTTTTTGTGGCAGCAAGACATAAAAATCTAGAAATTACAAAACTAAATAGTGCAAAAAAAAGGAATGAGGTAGTGTTTATGAACCATTCAGAAATCTGATGGCGGAGGGGAAGAAGCTGTTCCTGAATCAGTGAGTGTGGGTCTCCTGAACCACCTCCCCACTGGTAGTAACAAGAAGAGGGCATGTGCCAGATGGTGAGGGTCTGTAATGATGGATGCTGCCGCCTTGAGACACTGCTTCTTGATGTCCTTGATGGTGGGGAGAGTTGTGCCCGTGATGGAGCTGGCTAAGTCGACAACCCTCTGCAGCCTCTTGTGATCCTGTGCATTAGAGGGTCTATACCAGGCTGTGATACAACCAGTCAGAATACTCTCCACTGTATGTCTATAGAAATTTGTAAGAGTCTTTGGTAACGTACCAAATCTCCTCAGACTCCTAACAAAGTAAAACTGCTGGCGTGCCTTCTTCATGGTAGCATCAATGTGTTGGGCCCAGGATAGATCCTCTGAGATGTTGACACCCAGGAACTTGAAGCTGATGCATGATAGGATTGATCAATACATAGTCCCTGTAGAGGAAAAGCTTCACTTTCACACCAAAGACAGAATACCAGGAGAAAATAACATCCCTGTCAAATTGTTTCAATTACATTACAACAATGTTACACATTCAAAAATGTGGAAAATTGCTCAGTTATGACCTGTCCACAAAATGGTTGTTGAAGTTATTAATTTCTAACCTCTGGACATTGCTGCAAGAGATCCTCAGGGCTGTGTCCTATACACAGTTGCCTTCATTTGCTTGATCAATGATTTTCCTTCTGCCATAAGGTCAAGAGTGGAAATGTTCAGAGAATTTAATGTACAGCAAATAATTAGGTAGGTAATGGAATGATGTTTATTGTAAGGGGAATGGAATACAAGAGTAAGGAAATCTAGCTTCAAATGTCCAGAGCTTTGCTAAGACCAGACCCTGGGGCACCCACATTTAGTTGCATTTAACTTTAAAGAAAGATGTGTTTTCCTTGGAGCCATTGCAGCAAAGGTTTGCTGAATTGGCTCTTGGGATGAGAAGTTGGTCTGAGGAGGAAAAAATTGAACAATCTGGAACCTATGCTTCTGAAGGAGTGGTGATCTTGTTAAGAGATAATTCTGAGGGAATTTGACAGGATACGTCTTTCTTGCATCTGATGTGGTGAGAAATTCCGCCTGGAGTCTAGAACTAGAGAACATTGTGTTAGGATAGGGGTCACCCACTTAAGACAGAGGTGATAAAGAATTAGTTCCCTGAGGATGTAAATCTTTGGAATTCTCTGTCCTTAGGAGCCATTCTGAGTCATTGAGCCATTATGTACATTCAAGATGAAGATAGAATTTGGGACTAAGGAATCAAGGTTCTGAAAATCGGGCAGGAAAGTAGAGTGAGAACAAAGATCAACTCAGCCAAGACCTTTCTTATATACTGTATGTTGATTACACCATGTTCAGTTCCATTTGGAAACCTTCCAAAAGTGAATCAGCTCTTGCTTGAATGCAGCAAGGTCTAGATGGTACTCAGGCATGGCTGATTATTGCCAAGACATTTTTTGCCATACAAGAGCCAGTGAATAACCATCCAACCACTTAAGGTTAAATGGCATTACCATCCCACATCCCCACCGTCATTGCAGCCCTCCAAGGTAAAGAATCTTAATGGATTGATTGTGCAAGAGCAGGACAGAGACCAGGCTTCCTGCAGGGAGTGATTCGCCTCCTGGCTGAGTTCTGCCAGTATTTCTACTTCTGTACCACCACTGGTCATCACAGCTGCAGTGGGGCCATCTGCAACATACACTGGTTATTCACCAAGACTTTTGAGGCCTTTCAAGCCTGAAAGCTCTTCCACCAAGGACAGAGGCACAGGAACACCACTGTCTGCAGGCTTCCTTCCAAGTCCCCAATAATTCTGACTGGAAACTGCATCACTATTCCTTCATCCTGCAACCTCCTTCCCCAAAGGCACTGGGAGCACCTTCACCCAAAGGACTGCAATGGTTCAGAAAGGCAGCTCTCCACTACATTCTCATGACAATTGGAATGGTTGGGGGGGGGGGGAGGGAGAGGAGAGAAGGGGCCACATCAAGATCCAGAATACCTGTTTCCCTATCACCCATTGTTGAGGACTGCGTACCTGCCCCTATCACCCTGCATTGCATTGTAGTGAGGGGGAATGGGTTATTTGTCACCTCAATTATCACCAAAATAGAAGTATTGGATCAATCAGGATTGCATCTGCCGCCCAATCACCCCACACTAGATCCATTAGGGTGCACCCACCACCCTATAATCCTCTGCACTGGACCTAAATGGTATCCTTCTGCCCTTAATACTACAATGAATCCAGGTGAGGCACACCTGCTTACCTGGGTATGTGATTGTGGTACACAACACTCCTACTGGATCCAAGGACATTGTATCTGCTATTCTATAACCATGCAGTGGGCTTAGGGAGGCTGTATCTGCCACCCTATCAAGCCTCACTGGATCAGGACCTTTGGTTTGTTACCCTTTTCCCCCACATTGAATCTCGAGATCCCTATTACCCAAAAAAAATCACAGGACGTTATGGGACAGAAGGAGACCATTCTGCTCATTGTGCGGATGCTGCCTATAAAAACGTTTAAACCCCATTCCCCCTTTCCCAGCTCTTGATCCACAGCCATGAACATTATGACTCTTCTTGTGCTCATCCAGATATTCTTCAATGTGGTGCAGGATTTTTGCCCCAAACCACTTGTTACCCAGACCAACGCCACTGGATCCAGTGGATGAGATGTTGACACAAGGCCAACCCCACTGGATCCAGTGGATGGTATGTTGACACAAGACCAACCCCACTGGATCCAGTGGATGGTATGTTGACACAAGACCAACCCCACTGGATCCAGTGGGTAGGATGTTGACACGAGATTCTGCAGATGCTGGAATCTGGAGCAACGCACACAAATGCTGGAGGAACTCAGCAGGTCAGGCAGCGTCTATGGAAGGAAACAAACAGTCGACGTTTCGGGTCAAGATCCTTCATCAGGACTGAGATGTTGCCCTGACCCCTCCACTGGATCGGGTGCCACCCCGATGTCTTACTCCCTCCACACTGGGGATGGTACGGCCCTGCTCCTCCCCCCGCACTGGATGTGGTACAGCCACGCCCCGCCCCCTGCACCGGATGACGCAGTGGGTGACGCAGGCAGGCGCCTGCTGGGAATCAGGTGGCGGCGTTCCGTTTCCACGGCAACGGGCCCAGCGGCTCCGCGTGAGAGTTCGGACTGCGGATTGTCCGGGGCGGCAGCGGGCCGGGGCCGGGACCGGGACCGGGGCGGCGGCACCGCACATCCAGCAACATGTATGCTCAGCAGGGACCTGAGAAAGTGCAAATAGGGAGCGGGTTCTGGAACTGTGCCAAAGCCTCCTACAGCAGGGAGACCGTGGACACGCTGAGGGTGAGGGTGAGGGACAGGAGGAGGGGGGAGGAGGGGTGAAGGTGAGGGACAGGGGAGGGGGAGGGACAGGAGGAGGGGGGAGGAGGGTGAAGGTGAGGGACAGGGGGAGGGGGAGGGACAGGAGGAGGGGGAGGGGTGAGGGACAGGAGGAGGGGGGAGGAGGGTGATGGTGAGGGGTGGGAGGAGGGTGAGGGTGAGGGACGGGGGGGAGAGGGTGAGGGTGAGGGACGGGAGGAGGGGGAGGAGGATGAGGGTGAGGGATGAGGAGGGTGAGGGTGAGGGACAGGAGGAGGGGTGAGGGAGGGTGAGGGATAGTGAGGGAGGGTGAGGGGACTGAAGGAGGGGTGAGGAAGGGGGAGAGGTGAGAGTGAGGGACAGGTAGAGGGGTGAGGAGTAGGGAAGGACGGGATGAGGACAATGAAAGAGGTGGAGGGGTGATGGAGAGGCAGCGGGATGAGGAGGAGGGGTGAGGAGTAGGGAGAAACGAGGAGTGAGGGACGGGAAGGAGTGAGGGACACGCTGAGGGGTGAGGAGGAGGGGTGGAGGACAGTGAGGGGTACAACTAGACAACTTTAGGCATTTGGCAGCACGTGGAGGAAGATGTGTTGTGCACAGAACAATGGGAGCAGGCTGAGCTGGTGCTGGTCTGAGTGCAGTGGATACTGACCATTTTTGATATTCTCAATTGATGTTGACAGCTTTTTATAGCAGAAGTAGTTCTGAATTTTCACAGTGATTTTTGACATCACCTGAACAACTCGGCTTGAACCCTGCTAGATCACCTCCTACTTCTCAGAATCAGACTTATTACCACTGACTTAAGTGATGTGAATTGTGTTGTTTTGCAGCAGCAGTACAGTGCAAAGGCATAAAATTACTGTTACAAAAATAAATTGTGCAAAAAGAAGCAATCTCTACATTCAATGGAATACAAATATAGTTTACACAGCCCAACCTCATAATTCTTTTAGTCCCTGTATCATTCTGGTGAATCTGCACTGAAGCCATTCTAAACCCAATAAATCCATCCTAAGTATGGTGTTCAGAACTGAAAAACATTTGATTTTCTTATGATTCTAGCATTATTTCAACCTCTTAGTATTCCAGCCCTCTTGAGGTAAGGACCAACATTCAATCAGCTTTTTAAACTTTTTTGTACCTGCCTCTTAAATCTCAGCAATACCTAAAGCCTTCTTTGCTCGTCTGCAGTTCCTCGCATCTCACCACCAAGAAAGTAATCTGATCTTGCCTTCTTGGATCTGAAGCCTTCATATTATAATCTATCTGCCATTAATTAATCCTCTCAGTTTTACACTGTCTCTCTGCAACTTCCTGCTTCCATTAGCATTGTTTACTACACTGTCATCTCTAGTTATATGTTGCCAAGTGGAGAAAGGGAAATAGGCAAATTGAGGGAAAAGTTATGTTGATTATGAGCAATGAGTGAAAGATCATTACTCGACTGATCTTGGGGAATGTAGCTGGTCAAGTAGAGGGAGTGTCAGTGGAGAAGCATCTTGGAGATCGTGACTATAACTGTATATTTCAAAGTGATTATGGAAAAAGATAGGGATGGACCAGGATTAAAGGTCTTAAACTGGGGAAAGGGCAAAGGTAGACTGGGAGCTTCTACTTGCAGGTAAGTCCAGTTCAAGTTCAGGTTTATTGTCATGGGCGGGCAGACATACAGGTATAAATGCCATGAAAATTAGCTTTTTACAGCAGCAGCACAGCACAAATATGACAAATATAAATTACATAAACTTAACATAAATTATACATAATTGACAAACAAAAAAAAGCCGTAATGACTTCTGTGCAAGTTGAGGGAAATATAGTCCAAGGTAGAATTAGGGTTTTTTCAGGTCAGTCCAAAAACCTGAGGTGGGAAGAAGCTGTTGTTGAACCTTAAGGTGTGAGTCTTCTGGTCCCTCTACCTCCTGCCCGATGGCTGCAACAAGAAGAGGGCTCGGCCCGGCTGGTGGGAGTCCTTAATGATGCATGTCGTCTTCCTGAAACATCGCCTCTTGTAGGCATCTTCAGTGGTGGGGAGAGCTGTACCTGTGATGGAACAGACTGAGTCCACCACTCTCTGTCGCCTCTTGCGTTCCTGTGCATAGGAGTTTCCATACCAGGCAATGATGCAACCAGTCAGAATGTTTTCCGCAGATGTCTACATCTGCACATTGGGAAACATTCAAAGGAGAAATAGCGAGAGTTCAGGGCCAACATGTTCCTGTAAGGGTGAAAAAGAAGGGTAACAAATACAGGGAAACCCTGGAATATCGAGGGTTGGATAAAGAGAAATAGGAAGTATTTTGCAGGTATCAAGAACAAAAGGTGGGAGGCTCATCAAGAGCATAAAAATGCAGGGAGATGGTTAAAAAGGAAATTAGGAAGTCAAAGGGGGGTCAAGAAATATCACTGGTGGACAGGCTTAAGATAAATCTGAAGGTGTTTTATGAGTATGTTCAGGGCGAAAGAATAACCAGGGACAGAGTAGGGCCCACTAGGGACACAGGCAATCTGTGTGTGGAGACAGAAACCGTAACTGAGGTTCTAAGTAAATGCCTTTTCATCAGTATTCACAAATGAAACAGACTTTGTAGTTAGAGAACTCAATGAAGGGGAAGTTCTAGAGCAAGTCTCCTTAAATAAAGAGGAGGTACTCGATGCTTTAGCAAACTTACAGGTGGATAAATCTCCAGAGCCAGATGAGATTTATTCCAGGCAGCTATGGGAGGCAAGGGAAGATATTGCTGGGGCACTGTCTGACATTTTTAAATCTTTGCTGGCCACAAGTGAGGTACCAGATGACTGGAAGATGCAAATGTAAGTCCCACTTTTCTCGAAGGGCAGCAGGGAAAAGCCTGGCAGTTACAGACCTGTGAGCCTAACATCAGTGGTAGGGATGTTATTGGAAAAAAAATTCTGAGTGGCAGGATTGATGATCACTTGGAAAGGCAGGGGACTAATCAGAGAGAACCAGCATGGCTTTGTCAAGGGCAGATCCCATCTGACCAACCTGATTGAATTTTTTGAAGAGGTAACAAAGTACATGTGGTTAACGTGGGAGATTGGTCCAAGAGGTTAGGGCCCATGGGATCAAGAGCAAGTTGGATCCAATATTGGCTTGTCAATAGGAGACAGAGTGTGATGATAGAGGGTTGTTTTTGTGATTGGATGCCTGTGACTGGTGGTGATCACCAGGGATTGGTGCTGGGACCCGTCTTGTTTTCAATTGCACATGAATGATGTGGATGTAGAAGGCAAGATCAGTAAGTTCACAGATGACATGAAGTTTGGTGGAGTTATTGACAGTGTGGAGGGTAGTCTTAGGCTTCAAGGTGATATCAGTGTGTTGGTGAAATGGGCTGAGGAATAGCAGATGGAGATTTGGGACTACTAATGAGACTAGGACATACTGTACACCATAAATGGTAGGGTCCTAGGGAATTTTGGGGAACAGTGGGACCTTGTGGTAAATGCCCAAAGATCCTTGAAGGAGGCAGTGCAGGTAGGTAATGTGGTTAAGAAGACTTATAGGATACTGGCCTTCAATAGTCGGGACACTGATACAAGAGCAGGGATGATTGGCTCCCAAATTTATAAAACATTGGTCAGACCGCAACTGGATTACTATGTGCAGTTCTGGTCACCAAGGTATAAGACGAATGTGATATTGCCGTAGAGGGTGCAGAGGAGGTTCACCAGGATGTTCCCCAGAATGGAGCAGTTCAGTTACGAGGAGAGATTGGAGAGGCTAGATCTGTTTTCCTTAGAGGGGAGGAGATTAGTGGGAACACAACTGAGTTATATAAAATTATGAGGGATTTAGATAGGGTGGACTACAGTAAACCTTTCCCCATATCAGAGGTGGATAGGTAGATAAAATTAGAGGATGTAAATTTAGGGTAAGGGGTAAGAGATTAGAGGGGATCTGAGGAGGACCTTTTGACCCAAAGAGTGGTGAGTAGCTGGAATACACTACCTGAGAGAGTGGTGGAAGCAGGGTCACTAACATCACTTACAAAGTGTCTAGACAAGCACTTGAATTGCACGGGCATAGAAGAGTACTGGGCCAAGTGCTGGAAGATGGGATTAACACAGATGGATGCCCACCAGTCAGCATGAATGTGGTGAGCAGAATGGCCTGTTTCCGTGCTGCATGACTCTATGACTATAAGAAAGGACGAGAAAAAGCTTGAACAGTTAGGATGGGTCTCTTTGGAACAGTGAACATTAAGAGGTGACCTCGTAGAGGTTTACCAGCAAAATGACGTTTTTGGAAAGCTGAATAGGTCAAAAAAATTTGTTATCAGTGGGGCAATAAACATTCAATTTCAAAAGTCTGGAGGGGAATGGTAATTTTTTCCCCATATTTATAGTCATCAGGATCTGGAACCACTCTTCCTGAAACTGTAGTGGAACTGTTCTTATAAATAATTTTAAACAGGAGTTGGACAAGTGTTTGAGGAATTCTACAGAGTGATGAACGTAGAGAGGTGCAATGGCATCAAGCACAGGTATTCTTGAAAAGGAGCAGAATAGGCACAGAGTTGTTTTGATTCTAACCTTTGCAGTACACACACATAAAGAGTGATTCAAAGCCAGGGTAACGGAGAGAGAGGTTCATGTACAAGTGGAAAGAGGATTTCTTGGGTGTCAACATCTCAGAGGTCCTATCCTGGGCCCAATCATTGATGCAATCATGAAGAAGCATACCAGCGGCTCTACTTCATTAGGAGTTTCAGTCTGTCACCAAAGACTTTTACAAATTTCTATAGTTGTACGGTGGAGAGCATTCGACTGGTTGCATCTCAGCCTGAATTGGAGGCTCCAATGCACGGGAGGCTGCAGAGGTTGTACACTCAGCCAGCTCCATCTCTAGCACAACCCTCCCCACCATCGAGGACAGTCTTCAAGAGGGTGTGCCTCAAGAAGGCAGCATCCATCACTAAGGACCCTCACCACCCGGGACATGCCCTCTTCTCGTTACTACCATCGGGGAGGAGGTACAGGAGCCCGAAGACCCACACTCAACAATTCGGAAACAGCTTCTCCCCCTCCACCATCAGACTGCTGAAACAGTCCATGAACACTACCTCATTATTCCTTTATTTTGCACTATTTATTTTGTAATTTGTAGTCATTTTTTTATGTCTTTGCACTGTACTGCTGCCACAAAACAAATTTCACATCGTCTAGTCAGAGATGATAATTCTGATACTGAGGATGCAGACATCAAATGGGGTAGCAGCACAGCCACAGTAAGAGAAAGTAACACAAGTAAACAGGCTAGCTTCCCACAGGACATGTTTCCTACTCCTCCTATTGCTGTTCCAGGATTTCTGCACTTACGACCTGACTCCTCATTTGTCTTGATACAGTGATGATGCAGGAATCCAAACTGAATCTGTTCCAACAGAGGCAGCTGAACAGAAGGCTGCAGGGTGAGTACATTCACACACACTTCTCACTCTGTGTTTTGTCGTAAATAAATTCTCATGTTGTACCTGCCCTAGAATGTTTATGGGACAGCATGCAGAAAGTCTACCTGTTTCTAAGCTATGATCGACCTGCCCTGGCAGGTGTTTGGTGGAGCAGGGTAGATAAAAGCTTTATTCTATGCTTTATTCTTCTATCTATGTTCTATTCTGTATTAAACTCAGCCTCTAGAAATATTTGATGCAAACTCAGAATTTACAAAGTGGAAAAGCTGTTTAATTCTTCACTTTGCCTTCTTCAGGCAAGGCAGACTTCTGGCTTTGATTGGTTCTTGTGTTTAGTCCTGGCCCTCACAAGTCAAAGGTTGTATGAGCCTGTGGGAGATTACAGCATTGATTCAGAAATTCCTTCAGTAAAGTACGACATATTAGACCCATGACTAGGGTCAGGGCACGTTGAATCAGCGTGCAAGCTTAACCAATGGCACAAAGACTACAAAATAAGTGTAGGTATCAGGGGTAGCTACTCAGACTGAGAACAGATTCGACATGGATCAGTACCTTACTGGATCAGTCTGGTTGTGGAGCAGTGTGTAAGGGCTAGGCAAGTAGTGATGATTGTCAGCTCCATTTCTAGGCAGACCAAGACTAAAGGACCAAATGGTTTAACAGACCCCAGAATTCACATTTGGGAACACAATTACACATCACTGGGGCATCTTTCCTGTATGATATGTTTGGAGCAACTGAAACTTCTATTTCAAAGTGTATATTTCAAGTCATCAAGTAGTAGAAAGCAAATAAAGGAGTACGTTTTTCTGGCAAAATTCATAAAGATCCAATTACAACAGACTCACAATAATAGTTATCATGATGTAAACTTTGAAAATAACAATGTAAGCGTAACGACAAGGAGGAATTTCTTGATTGTGCATGAAAAAGTGCTAGTCTAACAGTAAAGCAGTGCTGGGACTGGTTCTGGGGAACAACGGATGCAAATGTTCCAATAGATAGCATGTTAGAAACAACAGTCATCATGTCAAAAGGTTTGAGTAGTTATGAGAAAGGAAAAGATATATCAAATCTCCAACCTCGAGACGTGGGCTGACATCCCCAGACCACTCAGCCCACCAAATACTCTGCTATCTGAACACCTCTACCCCACCACCCCATCCACAGCCCCCAATTTTCATGCATTCCCCAAAAGTACCAATCTCTGATGTGTAAGGATCAGCAGAGTGAGGAGGAGATCCGAGAAAGAATTGGGTAAGCTTTTAAAACAAAAGTTGGGCACTCCTCGGAACAATGTGATATAACTTCCCAGGCCATTTCCCAGGCCTCATAGTAAGGGAGCATTGCACAGGCACCAATGTTATTCCTTATACAATGGACCTGGAATTCATCCAAAGGTGGTTTGTGGGGGAAAAAAAAAGTCCAGTTGAATTTCAGGAGAGGGTGGAAATGGTCACAAGGGTATTGCACTCCAGAAATAGGCAATTTTCAAGTACGTAGCACTGAAAAACTGTGACACATTCAAATGATAGGATTGGTAGAAGTGACAATTACACTGTCCTTGTAGGGAAAAGTCCCTCTTCACATCCTCCAACATGTTGATTAGCATCAGCGTCCTCCTACGTGGGTTACCTGAGGCACTGTTGACCGTCTTCAATCCTTTTCATTATATTCTGTGCTCGTGGCTCATCCACGTGATACCATTGTCCCTCACTTTACCATTAACTCACCAGATGACTAGAGATTAAAATGAAACCAAGGAAGGGGCTTACAATAACTGTTGGGCTCATGGTACAGTGGAGAATAAAGCTGAGTACAGAGTGCAGAGGAGACCCAAGGAAGGAAGTTAGGGCAAAGAGTGTGTGATTATAGAGCAGTGGCTTATGTACGAGGGAAGTTAAGTTTTTTGAAATAAAAAAAGTTAAAAATTGTTCACTCTGGGATAAACAAACCAGTGACCCATAGGCCTGTCAGCCCCGGTATTAGAATTGGGGAAGTATTTGGGGACAGTAATCAAGATAAATGCATTGTCCACTCTGTGAAACGTGGATAATTCAATGATTGGCCTGCACTGATTTCATAAAGGCAAGTCATGTTTGAGTAACTTGATGGAGTTTCTTTGAACAGTGAAGGTAGATGAAAGTAATGTGATTGATATCGGGAAGGTGGAGTTTCAAAATGCTTCTGACAGACATTAGCAACCTGACCCCACCCCCCCAACTTGATTCCATGCTCCACCTTCCTCTCCTAATAGATTTCCTTCATCTTCAGCCCTTTGGTTGCCTCCACCTCTCACCTTCCAGCTTCTGGCGCTGTGTCCACTCTCCCCTCCTCTGTCTGCCTATCACCCCCCCTCACCTGGATCCACCCATCACCTGCCAGCTCTTGCTCAACCCCTTCCCTCCACCTTTTTATACTGACCACCTCCCCTCTAGCTTTCAGTCAAGATGAAGGGTCCTCGACCCAAAATGTCGGACTGTCCATTTCCCTCCACAGGTGCTGCCTGACCCGCTGAGTTCCTCCAGCATCTTGTGTGTTATTCCAGATTCCAGTATCTGCAGTCTCTTGTGCCTCCTTTATTCTGAGGGGTCGAGCTAGTAAAATAGAAGAACTTATTTCTCTTAGCTGAGGGATCAAAAGCCAGAGTGTATATGTTTAAAGCAATTATTCAAAGGATTAGTGGGGAGATTCAAAGGACTAGAAGGGGACATCATTACTCAAAGTGTGGTAGGGGTCTGCAGTTCACTGCCTGAAAGGGTGGAGGATATAGAACACATTTAAAAATTGCTTGGAGATCTTAAGTAACTGTGACCTGCAAAGCCACAGGCCAACAGGACTGGAGGGCTGAAGTTATAAGGAGAGACTGAATAGGCTGGGGCTGTTTTCTCTGGAGCAAAGAGGCTGAGGAGATGACTTCATAGAGGCTTATAAGATCATAAAGAGCATAGATAATATGGATGGTCAGTCTTTTCCCAGGTGTAAGGCGAGAGGGGAAGATTTAAAGGGGACCTCGGGCAAGTTTTTCACACAGAGGGTGGTGGGTACATGGAACGAGCTGCCAGAGGAACTGGTAGAGGCGGATACAATGACAACGTTTAAAAGGCATTTAGACAGGTTCATGGGCAGGAAAGGTTTAGAGACACAGGGGCCAAATGCAGGCAAATGGGACTAGCTCAAATAGGCACCTTGGTTGGCATGGACAAGTTGGGCTGAAGGGCCTGTTTCTGTGCTGTATAGCTCAATAACTCTATTAGCGAATTGAACCCATTATATTAAAGGGGCAGTGCTAGCTTGGATTCAACATTTGTTTTCAGACAGGAAGGAAGGATACAATGGAATGCCTTCAATGGTCAGAATTAGGAACAGTGCTCCTTTTGAGGTATATTAATGATCTAGGCTTTCGTATATAATTTCAGTTGTCAATGACATTAATCTCAGAATTTCAAATGGCAGGCATTGGAGTGATGGGACGAATGGTCTCCAGGGCTGTTTTAATGTGTCTTTTTCATATTTGTTGAAAGCCTGTAGTTGAGTGGTAGACTGTGTTTATTGTCTTCCTTTCTCTGTGTTGTTTGTAGAGGGTGATTCTTACCTGTGAGTTGCAACCCCACTTCTAGCCAGGTTTCAGACCCTACTCCACTGCCGCCAGCTCCATCTCTCCGAGTCCAACTCCTCTCCAAACCACAGCTACGTCCTGCAGAAAGCTGTCGTGCTGGTGATGCATACCAACGGGAAAGATTTCGGCCTCGACCAACAAGTAAGTGATCAGATACACCCAATGTAGTAACATTAGCAACAACCCACTAAACAGTCAAGTTTGTTGTGAACAAATTTATTGCATGAATCCTACAGGGAGAGACTTCAGGAAGAATTTAGTAGTTTAACCTCTAAAACAATTTGAATAAGTCCAAGTCAGCAAACTTGGACATTCCAAGGTTTTGTTACTCCAAGTTTATGTATGTATTTTAAATTGTGTAAATGGGCTTCAATGCAGTTAAACGTTTTTGCATCTAAAAAAGAGAACACTGTGAGTAGGGAAAAGTTGGAAGCCTAAAGAGACTAGTACACAGATCACGCTGGCCATTGGAGGACTAGTGTACAAGGAAAAGGAGGTTTTGCTGCAGCTTGTGAATGCTAGATCACACATGGAGTACGTCGGTAATTCTGGGAACCACACTTTAACAAGGATATATTGGCCTGGGATTGAGATTTCACAAAAATATACTTTGACTCTAAGTTAAATAATAGAACATAAAACGGTACAGCAACAGGAACAGGCCCTTCGGCCCATCATGTCTGTGCCAACCATGATGCCAAATTAAACTACTCCTTCTCCCTGCACATCATCTATATCCCTCCATTTCCCTGCATGTTCATGTGCCTACCTAAAAGCCCCTTAACCTGCCTCCACCACCACCTGTCAGCCTGTTCCAGGCACCTACCACTCTTTGTGTAAAACAAAACTTGCCCCGCACATCTCCTTTAAATTTTCCCCCTCTCACTTTAAAGCTGTGCCCTCCAGCATTTGACATTTCTACCCTGGGACAAAGATTCTGACTGTCGACCCTATCTATGCCTCTCATAATTTTATATCAGGATTTTATCATAATGATTTCTTTTTAATTCATTTTTTGGAATGTGAGCATCATTGGCAAGGACAGCATTCATTGCCCAGTCCTAATAAAAACAGAAAATGCTTGAACCACTCAGCAGATAAGGCAGCATCTGTGGAAAGAGAGACAGAGAACTAACAAAGGGCTCAAATGTTAACACTCTTGTATTTTCAGTTTTTATTTCACATTTCCAACATTTTTTAAATTTTCATTGCCCATCTCTAACAGCCCTCGGGCAGGTGGTGAGGGGCCATCTTCTGGAACCACTGCAGTCCTTCTGATGAAGGTACCCTCACTATGCTGTTGGGTTGAGAGTTCCAGGATTTAGGTGCGGGTGAAGGAACGGCAATCCACTTCCAAGTGGGCAGTGTGCTACTTGCAGGGAACCTGCAGGTGGCGGTGTTCCCCTGCACCTGCTCACCCTGTCCTCCCTGCTGAGAGAGATGGCAGGTTCGGGAGGTTGACATCAAAGTAGTCCAGACAAGTAACTGCGGTGCATTTTGTGGATAGTTGTTGTGCCAAAGTTAAGCAGGATTGTTCGCAGATCCGATAGAAATAAGCCTTGTACACACAATGCTGCACACAACACACTTTATTGCGAAGTTACAAGTGGTACTTATCTCAGAAGCATGCCTGAGCCCATTTAACTGCAGCGCCCCATTCCAACCAGTCCACAGTGTCAGTCGCGACCTAACCTGTGTGAGCCCCAATCCAGAAAGACCTCACCACCAGTGTGCTCACTCTTTTATACCCTGGTTACTTCTCTCCGCCCCTAACTGGGTTGATCCCCTGTCCAGGTCAACCCATCACGTGACCATCACCTCGGGCAATAGCACCCATGTCACCCTTCCCCCACGCACGCACACATTTGATCCCAGCAATTGTTCCTTGAGCTCTCTGGCCAACATTTCAGGAATCTTACCACAGTAGGTTCACACTGCAGCCACTGCGTGCTGGTGGTAGGAGGAATGAAAACTTGCGGCAGTGCATGGGGTGCCAAGTGGGCTGCTTCATCCTGGATGTTTTGGAGCTGCATTTGTACAAGCAAGTAGCAGCTCCTTCCATCCACAGTGTTAACCTGTGGGCAAGAGCAGCAGGTACAAGGGGACACCATCACCTGCCAGTTCCTCCAAGTAGCCCTCCATCCTGACTTGGAAATCTATTGCTATACCTTCATTGTTACTGGCTCAAAGTCCTGGAACACCCTACCCTACAGCATTGTGGAGTACCTTCAGAAGGACTTCAGTGGTTCCAGAAGATGGCTCATGACTTGGGTCTTGCAGATGTGAAGAGGCTTAGGGATGTCAAGAGATGGATCACCTACCATAGGATACTCAGTGGTCTGACCTGCTTCTGTAGCCACAGTATTTATGTGGCTGGTTCAGTTGAATTTCTGGTCATTGGTGACCCCCGGCCTGTTGATGGTGAGCAGTTTAGCAATGGTAATACCTTTGGATATCAAAGGTAGGTAGTTTGATTCTCTCCTGTTGAAAATGGTCATTTCCCAGCTTTTTTGTAATGCAAATATTTCTTGCCATTTATCACCCATGCTTGTCTGGGTCTTGCTGATGCAGCCATGGGATGCTTAATTTGCTGAGGAGTTGTGAGTGGAATTGAACAAACATCCCCATTTCTTATTATGGAAGAAAATGCTCGGACTTTACCCTGAGGAACTCTTGCAATGATGCTCCGAGGCCAGAATGCTGGACCTCCGACCGCCACAACCATGTTGTTTTGAGTGAGATATCACTCCAGCCATTGGTGTGTTTTTGCCCTTGATGTCCAACGACGTCAGTGTACCAGGATTCCTTGCTGCCACACTCAATCCGATGTTGCTATGATGTCAAAGGCAGTCGCTCTCGGCCCACTTTATCTCTGAACTTCAGCTATGAGGTGTAGATTTCAACAAGGCTACAATAAGGTCTGGAGCAGAGCTGCCCCAGTGAAGCCCTAACTGACCATGGGTGAGCACGTTTTAGTAAGTGCCGCTTGATAAACACTGTTGATGTCCCTCAGTCTCCTCCACTCCAAGGAAAACAAACCCAGCCTCTCCTCATAAACTGTTGCATCCCAGGCTACATCTTAGTGAATCTCCTCTGCACCCTCTCCAGTTTAATCACATCCTGCTTATAGTGTGGCGACCAAAACTGTTCACAATACATCAGAGGTGGCCTAACCAATCTTTTATGAAATTGTACAATTACCTCCCTGCTCTTATATACTGTGCCTCACCTAATGAAGGCAAGTGTCCTGTATGCCTTCTTCACCACTTTATCTACCTGTGTTACCACCTTCAGGGATCCTTAGACTTGTACACTAACACCCTTCTGTTCCTCAGTACTCCCTATGCCCTACCGTTCACTGTGTATGTGTGACCCATAATATTCCTCCTAAATTACATTACCTCACACTTGTCAGGATTGAATTCCATCTGTCAGTGCCCTGCCCAACCTACCATCTGATCAACATCTTCCTGTAGCTTCTGACTATCCTCTTTACCATCAACAACACCACCAATTTCCATGTCGCCTGCAAACTTTCTCATTATACCGCCTCCTTATGCTCGTTCTCTCACTTATTCACTGTGATAATAAGTATGGTTACACTTCAGGAAACTTGGAGAAGGAAAAGCAACGCCTGCAAAATATCATGGCAACTGGGAAGGACGGTCTGATGCCAGGCAAAAAACAAAAACCCAAGGAAGAGGAAGAAGAGAAACCAGAAATTGACCGGTTCGACGAGTGTGAGTACTTGTGCCAGCAGCATCACACCCATCCCTAGTACCATATACTAAAATGAACACTCTACAATGCTAGTCCAGGATCTGGCAGTGGTCAGTGCTTCATGTCAGTTCTGCTCCTGGTCCAGTACCTGTTTCTTGTCTTGGTTGTGATTCTGATGTTCACTGAACTTGCTCCTATTTGGTTCTGCTCCCCTTGTGTCTCTGGTCCTGGGTGACAGTAGACTGTTGCCGAGGATGTGAGACATGGCTCCATGTGGATGGAACCAATGTTTATATTTATTAGGCCCATGCCGGCTCCCAGTGGAGTCCCATTCCCCTGATTTCAATTTATTCTCTCTCACCTGTCCATCAACTCGCCTTTGATTCTTTGGCCATTAATCTAAGGGCAATTTACAGGAGCCAATTAACCTACCACCACATCATTAGGATGTGGGAAGAAACAGGAGCACCCAGAGGAGCTCATGCCCCTCACTGAGGATCCTGGACAGCAACTGATGGTCCCTAGAACTATGAAGCAGCCACTCCAATTGTTGCACCACCGTGCTGTCCAGTCAAGCTCCCGTCCCCAACTTGTTGAGGTGCTGGAGCATGTTATGGGTATGGGCAGGAATGAAGGTAGAGAGAATGCTTTATTGGGAGCTTGCATTGGCGAGTTCATGGGAAAAGTGAGTGAAGGTGAGGAGAATATATTGTAGGATGGTGAAGTATATTATCAGAGAGTTGGGTGTGCAGTGAGGCAGGGTCTAGGCTGGCAGGGTGGTGACTGTGCTGGCTGAGGGTGGGAGCAGATGGTCAGGGTGTTGTGGTGGCGAGGGTGGGTAGGGAAGGTTGGGTGGCTGGTGCCTGAGGATGGAATAATGGGGCAAAGTGGTTTCTGAGTGGGTGACGAGGGAGGGGACGGGCGAGTACAGTATCTGAGAGTGAGATCAGAATGTGATGCCAAGCTGTATCAAGGATGGGGTGGCCGTCACCATTCTTGTCTTTGTCTTCCCTCCTGTTCAGTATGTAATGAGATTGAAGAGAGACGGCAATTCCTGGAGCAAATGGAATCTTTTGGCCGAGGGAAGGAATTCCGCGGAATCATTCACACTGAAATTTCCCAGGTACCATAGAGTCACAGAGCAATACAGATAGGATGCAGGCCCTTCGGCCCAACCTGTCCTTGCCAACCATGACACCCACCCAGCTAGTCCCAATTCCCTGGGTTTGGCCCATATCCCTCTAAGCCCCATCCCTGCGTGTACTTATCCAAGTACTTCTTAAGTGATACCATTGTACCTGCCTCAACCACTTCCTCTGGCAGCTCATTCCATATAATCACCAGCCTCTGTGTGAAAAAGTTGCCCCTCAGATCCATTTTAAATCTTTCCCCTCTCACCCTAAATCTATGCCCCCTAGTTTTGGACTCCCCTACCCTGGGGAAGAGACTGCCACCAGCCACCTTATCTATGCCCCTCATGATTTTATAAACTTCAATAGGATCACTCCTCATTCTCCTACACTCCACAGAATAAAGACCCAGCCTGACCAACCTCTCCCTATAACTCAGACCCTCTGGTCCTGGCAACATCCTCGTAAATCTTCTCTGCACTCTTTCCAGTTTAACCACATCTTTCCCATAACAGGGTGACCAAAACTGTACACAGTGTACAGTGCGGCTTCACCAACAACTTATACAACTGCAACATAATGTCCCAACTCCTATACTCAATGCCCTGACTAATTAAGGCCAGCATGCTAAACACCCTTTTCACCACCCTGTCTACTTGTGACGCTACTTTCAACAAACTATGCCCTTGTACTCCCAGGTCCATCTGTTCCATTACACTCCCTGGTGCCCTACTATTCTTAGTGTAAGTCCTACACTGGTTTGATCCAAAATGCATCACCTCACACTTATCTGTATTGAAATCCATTTGCCACTCCTCAGCCCATTTCCCTAACTGATGAAGATCCCCCTGTAGTCTACGATAGCCTTCTTCACTATAAACAACACCTCATGATTTTGTGTCATCCGCAAACTTACTGATCAAGCCTTGTGCATTCGTATCCAATTCATTTCTATAAATAACAAATAACAAGGGTCCCCACACTGACCCCTGTGGCACACCACTATTCACCCGCCTCGATTTCGAGAAACAACCTTCAACCACCACCCTCTGCTTCCTACCTCCAAGCCAATTTTGAATCTACCTAACTCACTCTCCCTGGATTCCATGGGACCAAACCTTCCAGACCAGCCTACCATATGGACCTTGTCAAAGGCCTCACTAAAGTCCAAATAGACAACATCCACTGCCCTACCTTCACGTACCTTTTTGGTTACCTCTTCAAAAAACTCTAAAAGGTTTGTCAAGCACGACTCTCCGTGCACAAAGCCATGCTAACTCCTCCTAATCAGACTCTGTCTATCCAAGTGCTGGTAGATCCTGTCCCTCAGAATTCCCTCCAGTAACTTCCCACTACTGATGTCAGGCTGACTTGCCTGTAGTTCCCTGGCTTGTCCTTGCTACCTTTCTTAAACAACAGAACAACATTTACCATCTTCTAGTCTTTGGGAACTTCACCAATGGCTAACAATGAAGCAAGAATCTCCGCAAGGGACTCCACAGTTTCTCCTCTAGCCTCCCACAAAGTCCTAGGATGCACTCGGTCAGTCCCTGGGGATTTATCCACCTTAATGTGCTGTAAAGCTGCAAATACCTCCTCCCTGGTAATATGAATGTTCTCCAGAACATCTCCACTAGTTTCCCTTGTCTCTTGAGCAACCAGTAAACACCAAAGGCAAATATTTATTAAAAAATCTCACCCATCTCCTGCAGCTCAAGACATAGGTGGTCCTGCTGATCTTTAAGGGGACCTACTAGATCCATCTCATACCCTCTCATTGCCCTCCTGATTTAAGAGTATTCTTAATCTTTTTATACTCATCAATAGGGATAACTATAAAAAGATATAAAGGACTCTTGATATCATACTCTTAAAAGCCTCCCACTTGCTATTCATTCCTTTCCCTTCAAACAGGCTCACCCAATCGACCTCTCTTAGATCCTGCCTAATTCTCCCAAAATTAGCCCTGCTCCAATTTAGGACCTGAACCTGTGGATCTGTCCTATCCTTTTACACCACTACCTTAAAACTAATAGAATTATGGTCACTAGAGCCAAAGTGCTCCCTGACTGCCACTTCCGTTACCTGCCTGACCTCATTCCCTA
This sequence comes from Pristis pectinata, assembly GCF_009764475.1. Lineage (NCBI taxonomy): Eukaryota > Metazoa > Chordata > Chondrichthyes > Rhinopristiformes > Pristidae > Pristis > Pristis pectinata. Next base: position 17,104,182 of record NC_067437.1, on the reverse strand, counting down.
AGAGAAGGTCCAGTATCATACCTGCCCAAGTAGGACCTCTATATATTGACTCAGGAAACTTTCCTGGACATATTTCACAAATTCCACCCCATCCAGGCCCATAACGCTCTGGGTAGTCCAGTCAGTACCGGGGAAATTAAAATCTCCCACTAATACAAGCCTATTGTTCTTACAACTATGAGCAATTTTCCTACACACCTGCTCTACAAGTTCCTGCTGACTATTGGGGGGCCTATAATACAGCCCCACTAGAGTGACACCCCTTCTTGTTTCTAAGTTCTACCCATATGGGCTCACTGGACAATCCCCCAAGAATGTCGTCTGATGTTACATCCGCCCTTATCAAAAAGGCTACACCCCTTCCTTGGTTACCTGTATCCCTACCACACCTGTAGCATCTGTATCCTGGAATACTGAGCTGCCAGTCCTGCCCTTCCCTCCGCCATGTTTCTGATGTGGCAATAACATCCCAGTCCTCAGAGCCAATACACGCACTGAGTTCATCTGTCTTACCTTCTAAATCTTGTGCATTGAAATAAATGGGCATTCCTTTCCCTGCTTTTACTGTGCCCCTGGCTATCCTGATTACTAGACTTGCTCTCGCTGGCCACTGCTTTATCCCATGACTTGGTCCTGCTCAGAGTCCCACCTCCCTACCATGTTTAAACCCTCCCATGTAGCACTAGCAAATTTCCCTGCAAGTATATTGGTCCCTCTCTAGTTCAATTGCAACCTGTCCCTCTTGTACAGGTTGCCTTTACCCCAGAAGAGATCCCAATGGTCCAAGAATCTGAATCCCTGCCCCCTGCACCAGCTCCTCAGCCATGAATTCATCAGGCCTATCTTTCTATTTCTGACCTCACTAGCATGTGGCACCAGGAGTAATCCGGAGATCACCACCCTCGAGGTTCTGCTTCTTACCTAACTCCCTATACTCATTCCGCAGGACCTCATCCCTTGTTCTATCTATGTCATTTGTACCAACATGTACAACGACTTCTGGCTGTTCGCCCTTCCACTCGAGAATTTTCTGCAGCCACTCAGAGACATCCTTGACCCTGGAACCTCAGTGGCGGCACACCTTCCTGGCGTCTCTTCTACAGCCACAGAATATCCTGTCTGCCCCCCTCACTATGGAGTCTCCTCTCACTATCACCCTATCTGACTGCACCCTTTCCCTCAGAGCCAGTCACAGTGCCAAAGACCTGAGTATTACTTCTAGCCCCTGAAAGAACATCCCCCTCAACAATATCCAAAGGGGTATACCTGTTAGTGAGGGGAATGGACACTGGGGAACCCTGGACTGTCTGCCTACTCCCCTTACTTTTCCTGGTGGTCACCCAGTTATCTGAAACTTTGAGTGTGACCACCTCAGTTTCCCAGATGATCCTGATTACATCCAACTCCAGCTCCAACTGTGGGGAGATCCTAGCAGAGCAACATTTCCATCAACTGCACCTGTAGTCTACTTAGTTATAAATACAGTTGCAGGGAATTTGGTTCTTGGCAGGACTGAGGAGTGCACAGTCTGATCCTAACACAACTGGACCTACTCCCTGTTGTGGGCAGGTCCTGTTGAATTTTTAATGCAGATCTCCTCTTCCCCTGGGCTCAACCCTTAGGCTGTACCTTCACTGCCCATCGTCTTCCTCACAGCCCCTTTGTGTAGTCCACCTCTTCCTGTCCACCACACCCATCTCCTCATTCCCTATGGGAACTGGTCTTGGTCCCTCTCATTCCCTGTCGACCCTCTCTCTCACTCCCTCCCTCCTTTCTCTTTCTACCCACCTGGTAAAAAGGCTCTTGCTCACTCCGGATTGTCATTAGCTATTAGTTATCCAAATAGGAATAATCAGCCACTTATTGTGTTTACTGGTGTAGTGTGCATCAATCAGTGAGATCTTGTCAAGTGATATTAACCTTCACAGTTTAGTTGACTCTTGACCGATAAGTTTTGTGTACCTGTTGCAGAAAATCCGGGAGATGGAGGAGATCGACAAGAGGAGGAGCAGTGAATTGAGGCAGCAAATGGAGATGGATAAGAGAGAGGGGGAATCTGCTTGCTCATAGTTTTATACTAGATATCAAAATAAAGTCTGAAGAATTAAAAATTACCCGAGAGACTCATTTCATAAAAACAATTACAGCTGCACCTTTCTCAGCCAGGGCCTGGTCCCCTGCAGGAGTTGCCCCACTCTACGTTTGGGAGGGAGAGTGAGAGGTTAGTGCTTGTTCATTTTCCATCTGAGATTATTTGTAAAATAAGAAGCACAAAGTGAAACAACAATGAACTTTGAGATGTTTTCTGTGGTTTCTTCTATTCCAGGTAGTACAATAAAAAGCTGCTACTCCTAACCCTCACCAATCGCCAGGCCACAGAGACCACCCTCAGAACCATTGCTGCATCGTGACCTCAGCAGGAGGACAATCCACCTGTTCCCTCCATTAAACTCAGCCTCACTGACTTGGACCAGATCCTTCCAGCTCTCACCGACCAGTTTTACTGGCTGCCCACTCCAGCTCTCCCTCTGTGTTGTTCCCCGCACGTACCAACAATGTCAATAAATTCAAAGTCCCCTTTCTCAAGAGTTATTTCTAAACTCCAACCCTCCTACAGTAACGGCCAATATTCCATTTGTTTTTCTAACTATTCGCTGCACCTGCCGGCTAACCTTTTGTGATTTATACACAAGGACATCTAGATCCCCCAGTACTGCATTCATTTGCAATCTCTCTCCATTTAGGATATAGCCTGCCGTTTGATTACCTGTACTGAAGTGTATAACCTCACACTTTGCCACACTAAGCTCCATTTGCCAAGTTTTGGTCCATTTATTGAATCTATCTGCATCTTACTGTAGAGTCTTCATTGCAATGTGCTCCCACGTATTTCTGTGTCATCAGCAAACTTGGATACCCTACATTCTGCCTCCTCCAAGTCATTAGCGAACAGGTGGATGAGGGGCAAAAATTGATCCTTGGGGCACTGCACTGTTATATTCAGCCTGAACAAGTTATTCTTCCTGTCTTCTATATGATAATCAATCTTCAATCCATGTTAACACACTTTCCCCAATACCACAAGCTCTTGTGCTTGTCTGTGCTTCTTTTCATAGTAATGCATACTCACATGATGCAAAAGCTGTTCTACTTTAACCAAATATTTAAACACTTAAACTCACAAGGCTTCCACCCACTTGCAATCACCAAACTGTATCCAGCTCATTGAAAGATTTGGTGTGAATCGTGAAAGACAAACGGGTCTTGGAATTAAAGAGATCGGGAAAACATCCAGCTCCCTGGATTTAGCTCTTTGAATATTGTGTGTGTATTAGACGGGATTTAAACAAATTGAAATATTGAGGATTATGCTGTGCATATTACTGAGGATTAAGGCGACTTTCCCTCATTGTGTGTAAAAGCAGAGAGCACTAATCAATGAAGGAATGTGGGGGGTCATGGCTCAAACTGGAAGGGAAATTCAGGGTTTCTCTTGTACCAATGTCTTCCGCCCAATGTCCCTAATTTAGTTTAAATAAATTGGTAATAAATCTTAATGCAATCCAGTCTCTGATATTGACCACTGATTGGGGTCGGTGTGAGTGGGGTTGTTGCAAACAGGGTTAGGGTAATCAGAGCCAGAGTAACCAGTACCTGCATGTGAGCAGGGTCATCTGAGCATTGTCAATGTAACAGAGGTGTAGGTACATTCCATATACGGAGTGCCAGTGTAAATTGGGATTACAGGATTGATGGAATGCTCCAAAAGTAACATCCGGTCAAACTTGAAGCATCCCAATTGTAAAGTGAATGAATGCATATCTACGAGCGGGGTTGGGGAAGGGGGTGTCTCCTACTTTACCTGTAGTCTGCTGATGCAGTTGAATCACATTGTAAAATGTGATGTGTTTAAATGGTAGGTGCATGGTATACAGGCACTCTTGGGTGGCTCTTTTGTTCATATGCTTGTGATCAGAAGGTGATGTTATCCAAATCACAGCAAGAAAAACTGCTTGTGGAAAAATGAAGCAGAAGCCTATGAATCATCGATCATAGAAACAATAGTAATGAGTTAAAGGTTTAAAACCTGTGTCAATACTTGAGTAAGCACCCAGGTATTTTAGATCTTCATTTGTGCTAAGTACTCATTTACCTGTATGCAAGGTGGTTTTCTAAGTTAGTTTGTAGCTTGTCCTATAAACGTAGCAAAGATGGGATAATTTGGTGCATTATTCTAACATGCAATTGGAAAGACTCATTATTGCCCCAGATTTGAAATATGTTTGACCGTATTTGTAAATATAGGAAAATAGAAATTAAAATAGAAATTACCACCAACGTGTCACCTGCGGAACCAGAGGAGCCAACACGCTCATCATTGCTACACCACCATCAAGAACGCTCACCGTGCCATCCCACGCCCGCACTTGGGCAAGTCCGATCACCAGGCTGTACTTCTACGCCCGACATACAGGCAGAGACTGAGGACCACAGCACCAGTGGTGAGGACCGCAAAAGTCTGGACAAGGGAGGCGGAGGAGTGTTTACAGGACCGCTTTGAATCAGTGGACTGAACCATAGGGATTCATCTTCAGATCTGAACGAATATACCATGGCCATCACTGACTTCATCAAGATCTGCGTGGACAAGTGTGTGCCATCGAGAACATACTGCATTTTCCCAAACCAGAAGCTCTGGATGAACCAGGAGATTCACAGTCTGCTGAGGGCTCGATCTGTGGCATTCAAGACCGGCGATCCAGAACCCTACAAGAAGCCCAGGTACGACCTATGGAAGGCCATTGTGAGAGCAAAAAGGCAATTTTGTGTGAAGTTAGAGACACACTTGAATGCACGATAGCTGTGGCAGGGTTTGCTTGTCATTACTTCCTATAAGGTGAAACCTAACAGCATAAATGGCAGTGATGCTTCACTCCCTGATGAGCTCAACGCCTTTGATGCACGCTTTGAAAAGGAGAATAACACTACACCTGTGCAAATCCCCACGGAATCTGACAACCCTGTGATCTCTGTCTCAGAGGTCGACGTCTGAACTCTTGCAAGGCGTCAGGCCCTGACGGTGTACCTGGCCAGGTACTGAAAATCTGTGCCGACCAACTGGCTGGAGTGTTCGACGACATCTTCAACCTCTCACTGCTGCAGTCGGAGGTTCCCACCTGCTTCAAAAGGGCATCAATCATACCGGTGCCCAAGAAAAGCAGGGTGAGCTCCCTCAACGACGATCACCCGGTAGCACTCACATCTACTGTGATGAAGTCCTTTGAGAGGTTGGTCATGGTTAGAATTAACTCCTGCCTGAGCAAGGACTTGGACCCACTGCAATTTGTTTACCTCCATAACAGGTTTACAACGGACGCAATCTCACTGGCTCTCCACTCGGCTTTGGAGCACCTAGACAACAGCAAAACATACATCAGGCTGCTGTTTATTGATTACAGCTCGGCGTTCAACACCATCATCCCCTCAGTACTAATCAACAAGCTTCAAAACCCGGGCCTCTGTACCTCCCTCTGCAACTGGATCCTCAACTTCCTTATCTGGAGACCACAGTCAGTGTGGATCGGTAGTAACATCTCCTCCTCACTGACAATCAACACAGGCGCACACCTCAAGGATGCGTGCTTAGCCCACTGCTCTACTCATGACTGTGTGGCTAGGCACAGCTCAAACGACATCTATAAATTTGCCGATGACACCACTGTTGTTAGCAGAATCTCGGATGGCGTTGAGGAAGTGTAGAGGAGTGAGATAGATCGGCTGGTTGAGTGGTGTCGCAACAACAACCTCACACTCAACATCAGCGAGACCAAGGAATTGATTGTGGACTTCAGGAAGGGGAAGTCGGGAGAACACACACCAGTCCTCACTGAGGGGTCAGCGGTGGAAAGGATCAGCAGCAAGTTCCCATCTTTTTCTCCAATTTCCTTGTTGACGATGGTTAATATCTAACAATCTTGGACACAAAATTAGCAACTGATAAGCTTCAGTTACTCGTTGCAAAAGGAAGTTCCAAACTACTACTGATCTTTGCAAGTAGAAGTGTTTCTTAACTTCCCTCCTGAAAGCCTGCATCTGATGTCAAGCCAGTAGCTTCCTCGAGTCACAGATAGGTCATCCACCTATCTACACCAATCCTTCTTTAATCCCATTTTTCTATTCTTCTCACATTCTCATCAACTCCCCTCAGGTTCTACCACTCGCCCACACGTTAGGGACAATATACAGTGGCCAATTAACCTACCAAGCTCACACGTCTTTGGAATGTGGGAGGAAACAACAGTGTCTAGAAACAAAAAGCATGCAGTCACATGGAGAACATCCAAACTCCATACAGACAGCACCCGAGGTCAGAATTGAACCTGGGTCTCTGGTGCTGAGGCAGCTGCTCTAATAGCTGTGCCACCATCTCACACTCCTCAACTAACGTAAGCAGTTTCTTTCTACCGTTAGCAATTCCATTTAAATATCTTGAAAACTTTAATCAAGTTTTCCTTAATCTTTCAAATTCCATGTATGACAACCCTGGTTTGTACAGTCTCTCACACTTTAATATTGGAGAACAGTTACCATTTGACAAATCTACACTACAGTTTCAGTGTGCTTCCCAAGTTTAAAAGGAACGGGAAAGACAGGACTCTGGTAAGTTAAAACAGAGTACAGAAATGGGATCTCTAGAAAGTTGAAGGAGAACACAGGAGCTCAGGTTCCGGCAAGTCGGAAGGGAGTGCAGGAATTTGGAGCCCCATTGAGTGGAATGGGAACACAGCAAACATTACCTGAGGAGCCAGTTCCCAAACCATCCAAATTTCCGAATAGTCTGATAGCAGATCATCAGACTTTACTGTATTTCAGGTGTGGTCCAACTAAGGTTTTGTATCACTGTCGTATAAATTTAGTTCCCTTTTGCCCCACTACAATTCTCTATACCTCTACGATATTTTAATGATCCATATAGATGGGCCCCAGGTCTCTTTGGACCTCCGTTGTTCCAACTTTTCACGATTTGGAAAATTCTATCCTTTTTTAGTTCCAAAGAGGACCGGCTCAGATCTGCCTGCCCTGAAATCCATATGACACCGTTTTGCCTGTTGGCTTATTTATATCTTTGTAACAATATTTCCATCTCCGCTTGCTTGCAATCCTTGTGTCATTGGCAAACTTTTAAATGTGGACTTTTTACCCCATCGTCTATGTTATTTATAAATATGACGGACAAATAGAGTTCCATTACAGATCCTTGCAGAATCCCACTAATCATTTTCTGCCAGTTTAAGTACCTGACCATTTTTTGTGGTACTCTTATCTCGTGCTGCCCAGCCAATTTATTTAATTGGATTAATAAATTATCTTCCATTTCATGAGCTTAAGCTCTGGGTCTTATGAGGGCCTCTGAAACTCCATACAAATTACAACCAGTGGCATTCCCATCACCTCTAGGCATCTGCTCAAAAAATTCAATCAGGTTCATCGAGCATGACTTACACTTTAACAAGTAATGCTAACTTACTTCAGGTTTTTGTGGTGTTTAGCCAGATTACACTGATTTACAACTTCAGCAGTTTACGTAAGAACATGTGAGGCAGGAGCAAGAGGCGAGTCAGCCCCTCAAACTCCTGCCATTCGATAAGATTGTGGCTGATCAATCTTTGCCTCAACACCACTTTCCTGCACTCTCTCTATATCCTTTGTGACTCTGTTATAATTTGAGTATCTGTCAGTATTCAATGATTCCTCCTCTACAGGTTTCTGGGGTACAGAATTACAAAGCTTCACAACCCTCTGAGGTAAAAAAATCCCTTCCCACCTCTGCCTTCAATGGGAAATCCCTTGAGACTCAGCTCCCTGGTCCCAGATACCCACACTAGGGGAAACATCCCTTCAGCGTCCTGTCAATCCCCCTCAGAATCTTGTGTGTTTTGATAAGGTCACCTCTCATTCTGCTGAACTCCACAGAGTTATATGCTCAAAGTGACTTTTTTTCATATATTAACGCCTTACTTCTGGGAATCAACCCAGACAATTTTCTCTGCACTGTTTCTAATGCAAAGATATCATTCCTTAAATATGGAGACCATAACTGTTGGTAGAACTCCAGGTGTGGTCCAATGAGTGCCCTGTAAAAGTGCATCATTCCTACTTTTACCCACCATACCCCTTGCAATAAAGGCCAACGTTCCATTCGCCTTCCTGATGACTTCTCCATGCTAATATTTTGTATTTCATTACAAGGATGCCCAGATCCCAGTGTACCAAAACATTCTTAGTCTCAATCCATTTAAATAATTAGTTTATTCATTCATCCTTCCTTTCACCTTCACATCCTAAAATTCCCGGTCATCTTCCCTACTTTTTGAAGGAACAGGAGGACAAGTATAATTTCCCAGCATCAATGGAACAGACCTCAGATTGCTCTGGAAGATCATGAAGCCCTAATGTCTCCCCAACCTCCTCCTTTCCTGGTTTTTGATCTCATTCACTGATGAATCTTATTTTGAGACATCAGATTTGGTGGGTTCCTGTCCCTGATTGTGCGTGAGGTGGAGTGTGTGCTGGGTTAGGTTACGGTTGGTCTAAATGATGGGTGAACCGTGTGATGGGTTATGGTTGGGATGGGTTGAGTTGGGGGTGGGGTGTGTGGTGGGTTAGGGTGGGTTGAGCTGGGGGTGGGGTGTGTGGTGGGTCAGGGTGGGTTGAGTTGGGGGTGGGGTGTGTGGTGGGTCAGGGTGGGTTGAGTTGGGGCTGGGGTGTGTGGTGGGTCAGGATGGGTTGTTGGGGGTGGGGTGTGTGGTGGGTTACGGTTTGAGGGGGTGGGGTGTGTGTTGGGTTGAGTTTGGGGTTGGGGTGTGTGGTGGGTTAGGGCGGGTTGAGCTGGGGGTGGGGTGTGTGGTGGGTCAGGTGGGTTGAGCTGGGGGTGGGGTGTGTGGTGGGTCAGGGTGGGTTGTTGGGGGTGGGGTGTGTGGTGGGTCAGGGTGGGTCGTTGGGGGTGGGGTGTGTGGTGGGTCAGGATGGGTCGTTGGGGGTGGGGTGTGTAGTAGGTCAGGGTGGGTTGAGCTGGGGGTGGGGTGTGTGGTGGGTTATGGTTTGAGGGGGTGGGGGGTGTGTTGGGTTGAGTTGGGGGTGGGGTGTGTGGGGGGTCAGGGTGGGTTGTTGGGGGTGGGGTGTGTGGGGGGTCAGGGTGGGTTGTTGGGGGTGGGGTGTGTGGGGGGTCAGGTGGGTTGAGCTGGGGGTGGGGTGTGTGGGGGGTCAGGGTGGGATGTGCGTGTGTGGGATTAGGATTAAGGTGGGCTGTGTTGGGTGGGAGGTGGGACGGGTTTGGCAGCCGAGCTCTGATCGCCTCCCATGTGAAATCCCTCCGCCCAGCTCTGTCGATCAGTCCATCCGCCGCCGGCAGCCACACAGAAGCTTCAACTGGTCCAGGTGGCGACCAGCCCCCACCAGCAGCGCTCGCATCGGGAGCCCACGGACAGGAGGGGAACCAACTGCTGGAGACGTCTCGGCGCCGACCCGCCGGTGAGTGAGCGGGAGCTGTGACCGGTCCGCTCCCAGCAACCTGTCCCGTCCGGCTGGGCACGCACCCTGAGCTCTGCGGACAGTGACTGCGGCTTGAGGGCAGCTGGAGGGAGGTGAGGGTGAGGGAGGGGGTGAGGAAGGGGATGGTGTGAGGGAGGGGAGGGGGTGAGAGAGGGAGGGGGGTGAGGGAGGGGAGGGGAGGGGGGTGAGAGAGGGAGGGGGTGAGGGAGGGGAGGGGGTGAGAGAGGGAGGGGGGTGAGGGAGGGGAGGGGAGGGGGGTGAGAGAGGGAGGGGGTGAGGGAGGGGAGGGGAGGGGGGTGAGAGAGGGAGGGGGTGAGGGAGGGGAGGGGGTGAGAGAGGGAGGGGGGTGAGGGAGGGGAGGGGAGGGGGGTGAGAGAGGGAGGGGGTGAGGGAGGGGAGGGGGTGAGAGAGGGAGGGGGTGAGGGAGGGGAGGGGGGTGAGAGAGGGAGGGGGTGAGGGAGGGGAGGGGGTGAGAGAGGGAGGGGGTGAGGGAGGGGAGGGGGTGAGAGAGGGAGGGGGGTGAGGGAGGGGAGGGGGTGAGAGAGGGAGGGGGGTGAGGGAGGGGAGGGGAGGGGGGTGAGAGAGGGAGGGGGGTGAGGGAGGGGAGGGGGTGAGAGAGGGAGGGGGGTGAGGGAGGGGAGGGGAGGGGGGTGAGAGAGGGAGGGGGTGAGGGAGGGGAGGGGGTGAGAGAGGGAGGGGGTGAGGGAGGGGAGGGGAGGGGGGTGAGAGAGGGAGGGGGTGAGGGAGGGGAGGGGGTGAGAGAGGGAGGGGGGTGAGGGAGGGGAGGGGAGGGGGGTGAGAGAGGGAGGGGGTGAGGGAGGGGAGGGGGTGAGAGAGGGAGGGGGTGAGGGAGGGGAGGGGGTGAGAGAGGGAGGGGGTGAGGGAGGGGAGGGGGGTGAGGGAGGGGAGGGGTGAGGGAGGGGAGACAGAGGGAAAGAGCTGAGGGAGGGATGAGGAAGGGAGGGGTGTGGGAGGGTAGGATGTGAGGGAGTAGGGGTGGAGGATCGGCATGAGGGAGGGGAGGCGAGGAGGGGGTGAGGGTGGGAGGGGGTGAGGGAGAGATGGGGTGAGGGAGGATCAGCATGAGGGAGAGGAAATGGGTGAGGAGGGGAGAGGGAGGGGAGAGGGAGGGGAGGGCATGGTGACAATGAAAATCTGGAGAAGGGAGGGGAGGTGTGTAGGGAGGGTCAGGACAGGGGAGGTGAGTGAAGATCTGGTCAATGTTGGTCGGAGGATGTGAGTGAGAAGATGTGGAGAGGATTTTTGGGCGTCAGGATCTGGACTGAGAAGCGAGTATGTGTGAAAACTGGGCAGTGGATGCCTCTGGCTGTCGTGGACTGGACAGGGCTGGGTTGGTCTGGTGAGGTTGGACTTTGGCATCAAACTGAGCCTGACTTGGGTTGGTGCTGGTCAGCCTGGGCCAGGTTGGGCAGGACTGAGGTGAGGTCAGAGTGACAACCTTTGACATGAAGGCGGTATTGGGCCAGGTGTGGGACCAAGATGCCCTGGTCAAGGGGAAAGTACCCCAGTTGTTGCTGTCAATATCTTGCACAAAGGACAAATGGTTGTGGTTGTTGGAGGCTAATCCTCCCAGTCCTGGGACATCGCTCAGGGCTGTGACCGACCCAGCTATCTGCAGCTGGTTCACCAATAACCTTCCTTCATATGGTCACATGCTCTCTGATGACAGCACAAAGTTCAATTCCAGTACAACTCCTCAGCCCATGTCCACGTGCAGGAAAACATAGACAACCTTCAGGTACGGGCTAGTAGGTGACACGTAACATTCACTCCACAATAGGGAGTCGAACGTCAAATGATGTTCCACCACCATCAACATCCTGGAAAGTCAGCTGGACCAGCCAAGTAAATGCAATGACTACAAGACCAGGTCGCCCACCCGGTGCACCATCAATTCCGAACCATAATGGGACAGACTCCACTTGCCTGGACGAGTGCTGTTCCAACACTCAAGAAGCCCGATGTCATCCAGGACAATGCAGCCTGCTTGACTGGGACTCTGCCAACCCCCCAGATGTTCATTCCCTCCACCACTGGCAAACAATAGCTGCCGTATGGACCATGTGCAAAATGCACTGCAGTTACGTACCTAGGCTACTCCAACAGCATGGGACTAACTTAGATGGGAACCTCGGTCAGCATGGACCAGTTGGGCCAAAGGGTCTGTTTCTGCACTGTATGACTGCACCACCCAAACCTGCGACCTCTACCACAGAACCAGAGCAGCAGGTGCATGAGAACACCACCACCCAAAGGTTCTTCCCAAAGTGCCCCGATGTGAAAATATATCACTGTTCCTTTATTGTTGGGTCTGTATCCTGGATCTCCCTTCACCAGAAGGGCAGCAGTGGTTCAGGAAGGCAGCTGACATCACCTTCTCAGGGGCAAATGATGACCAATAAATGCTGGCTGAGCCAATGATGCTCAGGAAATGAATAAAATGAAAAACAAGTCATTCTTGGTTGGGCCAGAGAGGGTCCCTCACAGTAGGTGAATGCACAGTAGGTGCATGATGTTAATCCCATGTCTCAGTGTTAGTCCCCTGCAGTAAACTTAACTCTACCATGTTACTCATCTGCAGTGACGTTATCCATTGCAGCACAGAGGGGATGCAGTAAAACTCCAATAATCCGGCATGCCCAGGACTTTGGGACCGGCCTGGAGGATTTTCCTGACAATTGGATGTTACTTCCATAAATACCCCGACACACTTTTAATTCACTCCTTTTAGATGCTTTGCTGGATTATAATAAGTGATCCAGTGAACCAGGTAAATTGAAAGGGGTCACGGGAACCAGGGGCCAATGCCTGGAAAGGGAACATAAGGATTGAGGAGTACGGGAACTATCACCTCGTGAGTGAGATGTCAAACCATCAGGATTTCCGACAGTCGAATAGCAGATTATTGGAGTCTTACTGCATTAAATTAATTCTGTACAGCTGTTAGTCCTGTGCTGTAATCTTATGCAGATGTTAATCCCATGCAGCGATGTTAATCCTGCACAGATGTTCATCCTATACAGATGTTGTTACGGTGCAGATGTTTCTGCTGTGCAGTATGTTTATTCTGCGGTGTTAATCCAGAGCAGATGTTAATTCAGAGCGGACTTTGGTGTACCTCTGTGGAGATAACTCCATCCCGCTCCCGGGTCGCTGTCTGACTCTGGACTGGACTGTTTGCAGTCTTGTCCTGGCTCACTCTGAGTTCTCCTCTCTTCCCATTTTATCCCTTGACTCTTTCCCTGCCATAGTTTATCTTCTGCTGAAACCCTTAACCTTGCTTTTATTCCCTCCTAACTGACCGGCCCACTATCTCATGTCCTATCTAAATTTAAACTCATCCAGAACTTCGCTGCATATATCCCAGCTCACACTCTGTCTGTCCCCACCCTGTGCCCACTGACCCATACTGGCCCCACTCTGTGCCCACTGACCCATACTGGCCCCACTCTGTGCCGTCTGACCTGTATCAGCCCCAGTCTGGCAACACTTTGATTTTCAATGACTTGTTTTCAAAATCCACTGTAATCTCCAACTCTACAGCCCTCCAGGACATCGGTTTTGGCTTCCCTGCTGGCCTGACTTTAATCGTTCCATTGATATTTATGGCTTCAGCTCTTGGTGCCAAAACCCAGGAGCTCCCTCTCTGCCTCTTTCTCTCTGTTAGGAAGCTCTTTATAATCCATCTCTGACAGAGCTTTTGGTTTACTATCCTGATAGCTCTTAAAGCGGCTCCAAGCCTGTGAAGTTCCTCGGATCATTCACCCCCATGTCAAACGTGCTACATAAACACAGGTTGTTGTTGTAGGTGTGTACCCATTCTGAGTCCTCCTGTAACAATTGCCCCTGGGGTGTACATTCCTGTAGTTGAGGAGCCTGCTGCTTCTTTGAACAAATTTGATTGAATATTTGTGGAATCTGATTCTCTTTACGATGGAATTACATAAAATCAAACTTCTTGGGCCAACTGAACTGTGTTTACACAGGTATCCTTACAACTATCTATTATTTTATATTTAATATTTATTTAGAATCCCTGAAATGCATCTCTGATCCCTGTCTGAAGTACTCACTGTGGTAGCAAGTTTTAAACTTCTACCGAACATCCTATTGGGCTTATTCATGTCTAGTATTTGCATCCCTTAGTTATAGACCGTCCCCAGATACAACCGTCTCATCTACACCTCCGCCTGTCCGTAAACATCTCGGTTCTGTTACCATCCCTGTTACTTCAGGATTATCTATATCTTTTTATACAATGGATGCCCAAGCTATGCACAATACTCTAGGTCTGGTCTCACCAAGCTTCAACATAGATTTAACATGGTTCCTTTACACTGCGCACCTATCCCTCTAAAGATGAACCCAGGGCTTGGTTTGGTGTTTAATGGCTTCATTTCCTCAGGTTGCTACAGTTGGTGATTTGACTCCCTGCACTGTCAGATCCCATTGGATCTCCACTCCAAACACCATGGGCTTCCTTATCTTTCGAACTAAACGGCATCACCTTCTACTTGTCCAAGTTGAAGCTGATAGGATGGCTGGTTACTCATTCTGCAAGTTTATTCCTGTTTTCGTGAAGACATTGCGTTGATCTCTGCTGCACCATCGGTTTTTGTCTAGTGCTGTGCTGCTGTGTTGTGTTGTGTTGTACTCTTCTGTAGTCTTAAACTCACAGAAAACTACAGCACAGGTTTCAAAGTCGCCAAGGTGGGGGTGGCAGCTGAGGAAGGGACAGCCAGCCCTCCTGCTCTTGGTCCACACTGAGTCCCCTGGGCCTGTTAGAGTGTTTATTGAGATCACAACTGATCCATGAATTAATACCCCATCTTTTCTTCGTATCCTTTGATATTTTTAGTGAACAATAAAAATACCTAATGCAGATTTTAAATTAACAAGTGTCTCCTTGCATTGGTGCTGCTGGGCTGGAGGAGATTGGAAGGATTGGAGAGGATGAGGGGGACATGTGGAACTCTCTGTGTGGGAGTATTTCACCCGTGAAGGGACTGACTCTAATTTCTACCCTGCCTTCTCTCTCCCTGGACTCCCGGACCTTCTTGTCAGCCATCCTATCAGTGCCCCTTAATGTCTTGAAAACTTCAATCAAAACTCCAGGGAACTTGAGCTGCAGGTACAAACAGCCAGGTGGGAAAATGATATCATGGCAACAACTGAAACATGGCTCGAGAAAGAGAGGAGCACACTGGATATTCCTGGATCCAAAGTATTCAGAGAAGAGAGAGAAGGGGTTAACGTAAAAGAAAGTTGGCACGAACAATATGGTGTTGAAGGAGAGGATGTCCTTGAAGGGTGAAGGACAGATTCCATTTGGTTAAGTTAAGGAGCTATTCAACCACTGGAGGGTATTGCCTAGTCCACCTAATAGTGAGAGGGTGATGGGGGACCAAATCTTACAGATGTGTGCAAGAGCTTTAGGGTGGTGACACTGGGGACCTTTAATCGCCTCAATGTTGACTGGGGTAATGTTAAAGGACAACAAAAGGGGAGGAGTTTCTGAAGTCCAAATGGACCGTATTGCTTAGGTTGGAATGGGGAGGGGCGAGGAGCAATCTAAAGTAGACCTCTTAATTGTCTACCTTCAATGGAATGAGAGGGCAGGCAGCCCAGGGTGAAGTGGGCCAAAGATTGATCGGTAAAGCTAACACAGCAATGGGAGGGCTTTGTAGAGAACGTCAATGGTTCAGAGGGTCAGGGTGTCATGGTACAGAAACAGGCCCTTCAGTCCACCATCTCCATGCCGACATGGTAAACTGATCCCGTTTGCCAGCACATGGTCCGTGGTGATTTAGCATTTCAGGTGCTTGCCCAGATGTTTCTTAGATGTTGTGAGGGTCTCTGCCTCCACCCCCTCAGTGTGTCCCAGATGCCAACCACCCTCTGGGTAGAAATATTCTTCCTCAGATCCCCTCTAAACCTCTCACTCCTCACCCTAAACCTACGCCCTCTGGTTTTAGATGCCTCTGCCATGGTGAAACATTTTCTACTCTTTCCTATCTATGCCACTCATAATTTTGTACAGCTCCCCCCTCAGTCACCTCCACTGCAAGGGAAACAAACCCAGCCTATGCAGTCTCTCTGCGTAAGTGGGACACTCCAGCCCAGACAACATCCTGGTGAATCTCCTCCGCACCTTCTCCAGTGTAATTTCATCCTTCCTATAGTGAGGTGACCAGAACTGCGCACAGTACTCCAGCTCTGGCCTAACCAGTGTCGTATAAAGTTGTTCTAAAACCTTCCTGCTCTTATTTTCAATGCCCCAGCTAACGAAGGCAAGCATAGTCTGTCTACCTAGGCTGCCACCTTCAGAGATCTTTGGACTTGTACTCCAAGATCTCTTTGTTCCTCAATACTCCCCAAGGCCCTACCGTTCATTGTGGTTCTGTCCTTATTAGACCCTCAAAACGCATTATCTCACACTTATCCTGACTAAATTCCATCTGCCATTGCCCTGCCCATCTTACCAACTGATCAATATCATTCTGTAGCCTAAGACTACCCCCTCTCTAATTTTTAATTTTCGTATCATCTGTAAACTTACTCATTATACCTCCTACATTCACATCGAAGTCATTAAATGATATATATGCAGCAGGGGGTCCCAGCACCTGTGGTCCATCACTGGTCTCCTGCTTCCAATCACAAAAGGAACCTACCACCATCACCCCCCGTCTCCTTTTACCAAGTCAATTTTGGATCTGATTTGCCAACTTGAGCTGCTTTGGACCAGCGTTCCGTTTGGGACCTTGTCAAAAAAATCCATGTAAACTGCACCAAGCACACTGTCCTCATCAATATATTTAGCTACAGCTTTAAAAACCTCAATTAAATTATTCAGACAGGATCTCCCATCAACAAATCCATGCTGATTATCTGTGATCAACCCCTGCCTTTCCAAGTGTAGATTAATCCTGTCACTCACAATTTTTTCCACTAATTTCTTTACCATGGACAATAGACAAACCTGCCTACAACTACCTGGCTTATCCCTGCTGCCCTTCCTGAATGAACTTGCTGACTTCCCGTTATCTGACAGTGAAGATTTAAATAAGTCCATCAGCGCCCCAACAATGCCCTCCCTCGCCTCCCACAGCAGCCTGGGAGGCATTTCATCAGGCCCTGAGGATTTCTCTGTCTTCATGCCCGCTAAGATATCCAACACCTCCTCCTTTATAACGTTAACATGCTCTAGGATTTCACTATCCCAACTGCAATGTCTGTTTCCTTACTGAATATAGATGAAGACTTCGCCCACGTCCTCTAATTGGTATTGGTATTGATATTGGTTTATTATCATCACTTGTACCGAGGTACAGTGAAAAACTTGTCTTGCAAACCGATCGTACAGGTCAATTCATTACACAGTGCAGTTACATTGAGTTAGTACGGAGTGCATTGATGTAGTACAGGTAAAACAATAACAGTACAAAGTGTCACAGCTACAGAGAAAGTGCAGTGCAATAAGGTGCAAGGTCACAACAAGGTAGATCGTGAGGTCATAGTCCATCTCATTGTATAAGGGGACTGTTCAAATAGTCTTATCACAGTGGGGTAGAAGCTGTCCTTAAGTCTGGTGGTACGTGCCCTCAGGCTCCTGTATCTTCTACCCGATGGAAGAGGAGAAAGAGAGAATTAATTCCAAGCACTGACTGACCCTTTAGTCCTAATGGTCCCCACTCTGTCCTGGTTACTCTCTTGCTCTTTATATAAAATACCTTGTGATTTTCCTTAATATTATCTGCCCGTGATATTTAGTAGCTCCCTTTTGCCCTCAGAACTTTTTAAGCACCCCTCCTACACTTTCCATTCCCCTGAAGGGTGTCTCCCATTTTCAGTGCTCAGTACCTACCTTATGCTTCCTTTATCAAACTTCGACATCTCTTGACATCAGGGTTTCCCTGGATTTGCCGACCTTACCCTTCACCCTTTCAGGAACATGTTGGCCCTGAACTCTCACTATTTCACATTTTAAATACTCCCCTGCTTCCAAAATATAGATTCACCTTCAAGCACCTGTTCCCAGTCTATGTTTGCCAGGTTCAGGAAAATATTAAAATTGGCCATACCCCAATTCAGACTCTCAAGTTTTGGGCCATCCTTATCCTTTTCCAAATTTGGAGTTAGAATCATTATCCCCAAAGTGCTTGCCCACTGACACGTTATCCACTCGCCCAGCTTCATTCCCTGGGATTGGGTTCATCCGTAATAAGACTACCTACATATGCCTTTAAATTAAAGGCTGGTACATCCACTCAGGGGGCAAGGGTAAGAGAACCCAGGCCCAGACAAGGCAAACGAGGAAAATGGTGAAGTAACACAAGGGGTTGTATCACATACAACATCCCAACGACTCTGGTTGCATACACTAAGCTGAGGTTGGAAAGTCAGAAGGAAAATGTCACTGGTAAATAGAGAATGGCAGTTAATAGTGAACCCAGAAGTCTCCCATAGGTCTGTGCATAGTAACCTGTAACAAGAGCTGGAGTGGGGCCCATTAGGGACCAAGTAAATGCTGCAGGTGTAGAGGCAGAGGTCAAGGAATACTTAACAAGTATTGGGATATCGATCATGTGCAGGCAGAAGAGATTTGACGTGGTGTTCAGAACAGACATCGTGGGCCGAAGGGCCTGTCCCTACATCATATTTTTCTATGTTCTATTTGGATCGGGCTTTACCAAGGAAGAGGTCACTGCCGGAATTCAGTGGAAGGAGAGCCTTTGGGATAATGGATGGGGTGAAAATTGACACGACTGTCTCTCCTTAAGCTAAGTAAGGTATCTGCTGTGGAGGAGCTGCTGCCCAGGTCGCTGTGGAGAGTGAATGGGGAGGTTGCAGAATAATCTTCCAATCCTCCCTCGGTGGGAGGTGCTAGAGGACAGGAAGGTGGCAAAAGTAACAACCTGTTTACAAAGGCGTGTAAGGATGCGACAAGCAGTGACAGGCTGGTTGGATTAAACTACAGGGAAAGATTTAATAGAAGTTTGGGGAAGTTTGAGTTCATTAAGGAGAAGTAGTGTGGACTCATTAAGTTGGATCTGTGGTACAGCGACAGTGAGGACTGGGGCTGGAATGGGCTGACAAGTGGCAGCACAGAGAACAGTGAGGTGTTAGACTTTGGTAGAGGAATGAAGCAGGTACATGGCACTGTTCTGGAGGGAGTGCAGCGATGGGGTGTATCTGCACATACGTCCTCGAAAGTAACAGCAGTTCGTAAAGTCAGCGGGATACATAGACACGGAGAACAAAGATCAGCCAGGTTACGTCGAACACTGGTTCAGCTACAGCTGGAGTATTGCATCCTGCCTCTGGCCACCTCACCACAGGAGAGTTGCCAAGGCCCCAGAGTGGGCGCAGGGAGGGTTTGCTGGAACTGTTCCTGGGATCAGGGAACTCAACGTACGGTTGGACCAGAGAAACTGGGATGGTTCTTGTGGGAGCTGAGGAGGTGATTGAATGGACGTGGCCCTTATCATGTTTAGGGAGGGTAAGTCGACGGCTCAAACAGCAGGGGTAAAGATTTAAAGTGACAGACAAAAAAAAAAGACACAAGAGGATATGAGGGAAAACATATAATGCAGAGAGTGGTTGTCATCTGGAACAAACTGCCTGTAAGGGAGGGTGGAAATGGATTCAGTCAAAGCTTCCAACAGGGAAATGAATGGAGACACAAGACACTCAGTCCGGGTGCAGGGTTTCCACCCGAAACGAGGACAATTCCTTTCCCCCCACAGATGCTGCTCGACCTGCTGAGTTCCTCCAGCAGATTGTTTGTTGAGGGGAAATAAATTGTAGGGAGATGGGGATTGGGAGAGGCTAGGCAGCTCTACAGGTAGCCAGCATTGGGCAAATGCTCTCATTCTGTGCTATAAAAATTCTAAGATTCCAATAAAACTATAACTTGCACGGGCTCTCCTCAACGTTTAAACATTGGCGAGCAGGTAATGTCCTGCCAAGGTCAAAATGTGCTGCCTGACCTGCTGAGTTCCTCCAGCATTGTGTGAGATGCTCCAGATGCCAGTGTCTCCCTCAGCTATGGTTCTCCCTGCACTCCAGGTGTGGTCTAACCGGGGCTTCCCTCCCATGTAGTCCAGCCCTCCAAATGGAAAGGCCACCATTTTACGGACCTTTTGGATTACTTGTTGATAAATCGTTACTGATGAATGTACGTGGACTCCTGATTCCAAGGCTTCCAAATTCCCATCAAAAAGCAACTTGTTAAAATTGATTTTTCAGTCGGTGGCTACAGCTGGCAGGGCCAGCACTTGATGTCCATCGCTGGTTGTACTTGAGCAGGTGGTGGTGAAGCACCCTCCTGAACCACTGCAGTCCTCCCTCTTAAGGTGATGACATGTTCTATTCTAACCTTCTTAAGTTGAAAGTGAATGGTCTCAATTTGCCTTTGTTGAAATTCACTTGTCACAGTTCTGCCCAGTTGTTTAATATCTCTTAGCAACTTTCTGCTTCATTCTTTACTGTTTACACGGTATCGTCGTGCAGCAGGTAGTGCTGCTGGTGACCTGAGTTCAACCCTGCCCTCTGGCGATGATAGGTTAAGGGGCATGTGAGAGGGAATGGGTTACAGAGAAGTAAAATGGGATTGATGGGATTGCTCTGGGATCCAGCATAGAGTTGATGGGCAAATGGCCTCCTTTTGTGTCTTAAGAAAATATGGAGCAATATGGAAAGATGAAAGGCCACCTTTGAAGAAAACTTGGATTGTGCCATCCAAACCGTGAAGAAACATGATGAATATTTCCAGCCCCCTCACAGGACCAGGTGGGACCGAGTGGTGGCAGCTCATTCATCACCAGCCGGGGCAGAGCACCACGTGGACCCTGTCCACCATCACCTGGGCTCTTCACTCCCTCCGGCACCAGTGAACCATCCCTACAATGTCATCAACAAAACCCTCTGGAGCTACTTGTCAAGGTTTCAACACCGCCTCCACCACTGTGAAAACCAGGGCAGCAAGTACGTGGGAACACCAAGTTCCCCTCTAAGTAGCGCACTGTCCTGACAATGTCATTACTTCATCATTCTTGGGTCAAATCTCTGACAATCCCTGTTACCAGACTGCGGGAGTGTGTCCAGCAGAGTTTCATCACCACCTTCTCAATAGTGATTGCAAAGGCCAATAACTGCTAACCTGGCCAACAAAGCACCACACACAGGTCACAGTTAAAATACCTTGGAGTAAAACAACTCTTTGAGTAAAGACAATGCATTGACCATGAATGTACAGGCCTTGCACTGTTTATTCTTTGTATATTTTTTTTATTATGAATAACGTTTATTTTGAAATAAAAAACTCTGAGCAAACATGTGGCTTCTCACTGTCAGTTTTAAATTGATGAGTGAAAATCAGTGAGGATAGGCAGCAATACCTCCGGCACGATTATTCTCAACACCGGTGCCCCACAAGGCTGCGTCCTCAGCCCTCTACTCTACTCCCTACACACTCATGACTGTGTGGCCAGATTCTGCTCTAACTCTATCTACAAGTTTGCAGATGACACCACCGTTGTAGGCCATATCTCAAACAGCGATGAGTCAGAGTACAGGGAGGAGATAGAGAGCTTAGTGGAATGGTGTCATGACAACAAAAGAGCTGATCATTGACTTCAGGAAAGGGGGCAGTGTACATGCACCTGTCTACATCAATGGTGCTGAGGTCGAGACGGTTGAGAGCTTCACCAACAGCCTGTCCTGGTCAAATCACATAGATGCCATGGCCAAGAAAGCTCACCAGCGCCTCTACTTCCTCAGGAGGCTAAAGAAATTTGGTTTGTCCCCTCTGACTCTCACCAACTTTTACCGATGCACCATAGAAAGCATCCTATCTGGATGTATCACGGCTTGGCACAGCAACTGCTCTGCCCAGGACCGCAAGCAGCTGCAGAGAGTTGTGGACACAGACCAGTGCATCACGGACACCAGCCTCCCCTCCTTGGACTCTGTCTTTACCTCTCGTTGTCTTGGTGAAGCAGCCAGCATAATCAAAGACCCCACCCACCCGGGACATTCTCTCTTCTCTCCTCTTCCATCGAGTAGAAGATACAGGAGCCTGAGGGCACGTACCACCAGGCTTAAGGACAGCTTCTACCCCACTGTGATAAGACTATTGAACGGTTCCCTTATACAATGAGATGGACTATGACCTCATGATCTACCTTGTTGTGACTTTGCACCTTATTGCACTGCACTTTCTCTGTAGCTGTGACACTTTACTTTGTACCGTTACTGTTTTTACCTGTACTACATCAATGCACTCTGTACTAACTCAATGTAACTGCACTGTGTAATGAATTGACCTGTACGATCGGTTTGTAAGACAAGCTTTTCACTGTACCTCGGTACAAGTGACAATAATATACCAATACCAAAACGAGCTGCTGGAGGAACTCAGCGGGTCGGGCAGCATCTGTGGAGGGAAATGGGCAGCCGATGTTTCGGGCCAAGACCCTTCACTGAATCCAAAAGTGTCGACTGTCCGTTTCCCTCCACAGAAGCTGCCCGACCCGCTGAGTTCCTCCAGCAGTTTGCTTTTGGCTCCAGATTCCATCATCTGCAACCCCTCGTGTCTCAAACTGATCAGCCCTCGAAGCTCTTGGTCTAACCAGAGGAATCAACTTTCCTGGAATCCCGGTCACATCCTTCAGGAACTGATCTATGCTGGGCTTCACTGCTGCGGAATCAACCGCAGTTCCTCTGTTCACCTTCCCCTCAGCTGGAATTACCCAGCCCCTTCCCCAGGATAACCTTTCCCTTCAAACTTTATCCCAATGGCAGTTCTGAAAGTTTTCGAGTCACAGAGAGATACAGCACGGAAAAAGGCCCTTCGGCCTACCGAGTCTGTGCCGACCATCAACTACTCATTTACATTCATCCTGCATTAATTCCCATTTTTTCCCCCACAATTCCATTAAAAGGTACATGGATAGGAAAGGTTTGGGGCCAAACACGGGCAAATGGGACTAACTTAGATGGGAATCTTGGTCAGCATGGACCAGTTGGGCCGAAGGGCCTGTTTTCTTGCTGCGTGACTCTATAGCTCCCCTCCTCCTAGGTTCTAACACTCACCTACACACTGGGGGTAATTTTACAGTGGCCAATTAGCCTACCGACCCGTACGTCTTTGGGGTGTGGGAGGAATTTGGAGCACCCAGGGGAAACCCACGCGGTCGCAGGGAGAATGTGCAAACTCCACACAGACAGTGGCAGAGGTCAGGATCGAACCGGGGTCTCTGACACTGTGAGGCTACTCTACTAGCTTGTGCCACTGTGTAAAAGCCGGAAGCTGAGTTAAACTCCTTGCATATGTGAGGCACGGCAACCCTCTCCAGACAATCACACCCATTCCTTGTCTTTCATCCAAGTTGTCAGATTTAAATTCTGTAAATGCACAAAGGATCATTGAGTTCAGAAAAATGGTTCCTTTTGCCAAATGTTAGACTAATTCTCTAAAGCTGCTTCTGTGTTTTCTTAACACTAGTGCTTTGAGGGCAGATTGGGTTTACACTAACACCTCTCGTTGGTATACTGAAGTCCCTTCATTGTAAAACTGCTGACTCACCAGCTACGCAGGGAAGTTCAATGTTAGACTAAGGGCTCAGTATTGAACAGGAAATGTCAAAAGATAATGGCCAGTCAGCTCCAACTAATCTCTTACTCCCTCTGTCCATGACTTCTTTGCCTCTTATACTGAAGCTCTTCAGATCTTGCATTCTCGATGTCATTCTATTTTTTGTTACTCTATCTCCTCTGACATTCTGGCTCATTCTCTGGTATTATGTACCCATGGCGCTCTTATCTCTGCCTCTCACAGTCCCCCTCCTGAGGCCTCTGCCCTCGGCTCCATCTCAGCTTCTCGTGTCTTCACTTCTCAACCTGTCTCCACCGCTCTGTGTGTGACTGCACTCAGTACTTTTCCCAGGGTTGGGGAATCAAGAACTAGGGGGCCGAGGTTTAAGGTGAGAGGGGAGAGATTTAATAGGAACCTGAGGGGCAACTTTTCACCCAGAGAGTGGTCAGTGTGTAGAACGAGCTGCCAGAGGAAGTGGTTGGGACAGCTACAATAACGACGTTTTAGAAGACGGTTGGACAGGTACGTGGATTGGAAAAGTTTAGAGGGATATGGGCCAAATGCTGGCAAATGGAACTGGCTTAGATGGGAATCTTGGTCGGCATGGACCAGTTGGGCTGAAGGGCCTGTTTCCATGCTGTGAGACTATGACTATGACTCTCCCTACCGCTGGCTCTCCTGCTCTTTCTCTGGTTGTGTCATCTTCTCTACCCCTCACCATCTGATGCTCTCTATCCCAGTACTTTATCTGTCTCTGCTTCCCTCTCTCTCTCCAACGTTGGTTTTCATTATCTACATCTCTGACTCACTCCCTCTCTATCTACCTCTGGCTCTCGTACCTGATCTCCAGCCGGAGCTGTCATTTCTTTATCCCTTATTCTCTGACTGTCTCTGTGTCCCACTGCTTTCTCTAGAGCTTCTTCCCCCTTGAGCTTCCTCTGTTTTGCTCTCTCTCTGTCTCAGGTTCTTGCTCTCTCTGTCTATGTCTCTCCCCCTCCCTCTCCCTCAATCACTGTCTGTCTCACTCTGACCTCTTCTCAGTGACCTCACAATCTTTCTCTCTCTCGGTGCCCCTCTCTGTCTCTCACCCTCTTTCTCTGTCTCACTTGTTGGCACCTTCGCTCTCTATCCCGGACACTCTAGGCCTTTGTGCCCAAGCAAGATCGTTGCAGGAGAGGGGGGTGGAGATGTAGTCAGTGGTCACTAACTCCAGCCCTCTTCTGAGAAACTGAATGACAATACAGGGAACGTGGAAGTGTGGGGATGGGGGTGTCAGTGGTGTGATAGACCAGGGTGTGAGGCCAAGCATAGATCCCCTGAGGTAACACGGTGACCACAGGGAAGAGCACCCTTTGTAACTGCAGTGACCATCTTCAACAAGAAGGAATCGAACATCTCTCATTGGGTTTCAATGGCATCACCATCGTCACATCCTCCACCATCGCCATCTGCGGAGGGTCACTATTGACCCGAGATTTGAAATTTACCAGGCACATAAATATCGTGGTTACAAGAGCAGTCAGGGGCTGGAGGATCCTGCGGTGAGTGAGTCCCCTCCTCACACCCCAAGGCCTTTCCACCATCTACCAGGCTGAGGTCAGGAGTGTGTCCACCTGCCTGGATGAGCACAGCTCCACCATCACTGTCCAGAACAAAGCGACGTGCGTGGCCTGTACCTGAATCTGACAGTGAAACGTTCCCACGGTGCACATCAGCAAACGGCTTCTCTCACACCAAACCCACACCCAGAAGGATGGGGGCCAGATGTGCAGGGGAACACCACCAGCTGCAGATTCCCCTCCAGGATGTCCAGTGATAACTGGAACTGGATAACTGGAAAGTATCTTCACCACAGACTGCCACCGTTCAAGGACGGGGCTCACATCATTTTATTTAAGCCAATTCGAGACATTCACAGTGAATCCCAACAATTAATTTTTGGGAATGTACCATGTCCATTGAAGAATGAGTATAGGAGTTGGAACATTATGTTGCAGTTGTATAAGTCATTGGTGAGGCTGCACTTGGAGCACTGTGTACAGTTCTGGTCACCCAGTTATAGGAAAGACGTGGTTCAGCTGGAACAAGTGCAGAAGAGATTTATGATGTTGGCAGGACTAGAGGGCCTGAGTTATAGGGAGAGGTCGGCCAGGCTGGGTCTTTATTCCTTGGAACGTAGGAGAATGAGGGGCGACCTTATAGAAATCTTTAAAATTATGAGAAGCATAGATGGTAATCGTCTTTTTTCCAGGGTAGAGGAGTCCAAAACTATGGGGCATAGGTGTAGGGCGAGAGGGACCTGAGGGGCAACTTTTTCATGCAGAGGGTGGGGAGTATGTGGAACGAGCTGCCAGAGGAAGTGGGTGAGGCAGGTACAACAGTGTCATTTAAGAAGCACTTGGGGGGCGAACGTAGGAAATGGGACTAGCTGGGTGGGCACCGTGGTCAGCATGAACTGGTTGGGCCGAAGGGCCTGTATCTGTGCTGTGTTGCTCTGTGACTCCAGCCTGCCAGACTTCCACACACCATTCTCAACACCTCCATCCCACCCACCCCGCTCATACGGATGTAATCCGTCCGTGTGGATGGGTAAGGAACCAAAGATCCCCTCTGGAATTGATAATAAATACATTGTGCTGAGGTTCTGTAAATTTATTTATTCATTCACTTTCCAGCATCTGATGGTCACTGGTGACACCAGAAGTTATTGCCCATCGTTTGGGAGGTGCTGGGTGCATGTGTAGCTGGGACACACTGCAGCCACTGTGTGCCAGTGGGGAGGGTCGGTACAGGGGCTGCCAGTCAAGAACACTGCTTTCCCCTGGGTGGTGTTGAGGTTCCAGAGAGTAGTTGGAGCAGCACTCACCCAGGCCGGTGGAGAGTTCTGTCTCACTCCTGAATCGTTGATGGTGGAAAGTGTTTGGTGTGTGACTTGCTGTGGTGTACCCGGCCACTCCTACCCTGCTATTGTGGCCTCATTGTT
Source organism: Pristis pectinata (assembly GCF_009764475.1). Lineage (NCBI taxonomy): Eukaryota > Metazoa > Chordata > Chondrichthyes > Rhinopristiformes > Pristidae > Pristis > Pristis pectinata. The sequence goes on along the minus strand of NC_067437.1, from coordinate 17,078,026 downwards.
TATGGGCGGCATAGAGTGCAGCAGGTAGGGCTGATGGCTCAAATAGAAACTGGCTTCACCCCTGCCCCTGACAAAGACACAGCTGAGAAACCTCACCTGGGGGCTTTCATATCGGGCATCTGGGAGAGAGTGTAATGTGAAAAATACTGGGCCCAGTTCTGTCTTCATCGAACTGGTGCTGAGATTCCGCCCGCTCTGTGATCTCGTACTCCAGGCATGTTACATGGACACAGTTCGGCTCCCACCGGTGTGTGAGGGACCGGCCCCACCACTGAGGAGGGGTTTGGGAGGAGGGAGGTGGGTTGGACGATCCGGCCCATTGACTGTAACCAGACGGGGCTCACTAGATACAACTTGTCAACTGAGAACTGAGCCACTTATCCTTCCCGTTAACCAATCCGGTACCCATGTCACAAGCTGACGCTCAAAGCTTGTCCTGGAGAGTCATCATTTATGCGGCACCTTATCAAATGTCTTTTAAAAACCCAGGTGCACGACCTCACTCCCTCTGCCATGTTCTCCCTCTCAAATGTGGCTCCACTTTCACTAGAACATGCAGACTCTGCCTCACCACATTACACTTTCCCAACAGTGCTGTTGTCACTAGATAAATAGATTCTACATCAAATGAAAATTCAAAAGCTGCAGACGCTGGAAATCTGAAATCAAAACAGAAAATGCTGGAAACACTCAGCAGGTCAGGCAGCATCTGTGGAGAGAGACACAGAGTTAATGGTTCAGGTCCAAGAGCTGTGGGTTGGTCCAGGTTGTATTGTGTGTGTCTGGGTACATCCAGGAAGGGTTGTGTCTGGGTTGGTGTGGGTGAAGTGTGTTTGGGGGGGTGGGGTCTGTGTGGGCCGACATTGGTGTGGGTGAGGTGTGTTTGGGGGGGGTGGGGTCTGTGTGGGCCGACATTGGTGTGGGTGAGGTGTGTTTGGGGGGGGTGGGGTCTGTGTGGGCCGACATTGGTGTGGGTGAGGTGTGTTTGGCGGGGTGTGGGGGGGTGGGGTTCTGTGTGGGCTGACAGTGTGGGTGAGGTGTGCTTTGGGGCTGGAGGTCTGTGTGGGCCGACGGTGTGGGTGAGGTGTGTTTGGGGGGGGGGTCTGCGTGGGCTGATGGTGTGGGTGAGGTGTGTTTGGGGGGGGTCTGTGTGGGCTGATGTTGGTGCGGGTGAGACGGGTCTTCTGATCCCCCTTGCTTCCCTGGGGGTTATCTTCAGTTTGTCTCTTCCAGCCCCAGGATGGGTAACCCCAGCCCAGGCCCCTCCCAGACCGCCGAACCCCCCGACGGGGGCTGGGGGTGGATGGTGTTGGGAGGCTGCTTCGTGATCACGGGGTTCTCCTACGCGTTCCCCAAGGCGGTCAGCGTCTACTTCAAGGAGCTGATGCATGACTTCCATATCGGTTACAGCGACACTGCCTGGATCTCCTCCATCATCCTCGCCATGCTCTACGGCTCAGGTGGGTCATGGTTCTGAGGGCAACTCCCAGAGCCCCCTCCCCCTCCCATCACCCTTCCCCCTCCCCCAAACCTCCACCCATCCTCCTCACCCCACACCCACCCCCTCACCCCGCACCCACCCCCTCACACCCACCCCTCACCCCACACCCACCCCCCCACACCCACCCCCTCACCCCCACCCCCTCACACCCACCCCCTCACCCCGCACACACACCCCCACACCCACCCCCTCACACCCACCCCCTCACACCCACCCCCTCACCCCGCACACACACCCCCACACCCACCCCCTCACACCCACCCCCCCACACCCACCCCCTCACCCCCACCCCCTCACACCCACCCCCCACCCCGCACACACACCCCCACACCCACCCCCCACACCCACCCCCTCACCCCGCACACACCCCCCCACACCCACCCCCTCACCCCGCACACACAGCCCCCACCGCACCCACCCATCTTCACCCTTCCCCAACACCCACCCCTCCCTCACCCCCACCCCCCAACCCCACGCATCCTCACGCTCACCCCTCCCCCACAGCCCCCCACCCCCCACATACCCACCCATCCCCTACAGTGTCCCTCAGCCCCACTCTCACTGCCAGCCTCACCCCCACCCACACCACACCCAGCCCTATTCCCATTCCCAATCCCTCCCCCATCCCAGCGCCCGGAGGGATAAGAGTCTGCGGAGAGGTGGTGGAGGAAATGCCGGAATGGAACCGATGGTGGGGTCACGTGGAGACACTGGGAATTCTGGGAACGGCTGCCACAGGGCAGAAAATGTTGGGAGAAGGTTTAACAGTGTCTAGAGTCATGAAGGGCTGGGCACTGGAAATGGCAGTGGCAGTAGGGCCAGTAACCAGAGGATCCAGGGCTCAGTAACCAGAGGATCCAGGGCTCAGTAACCAGAGGATCCAAGGTCAGTAACCAGAGGATCCCAGGGCCATTAACCAGAGGGTTCATGGCTCAGTAACCAGAGGATCCCAGGGCCATTAACCAGAGGATCCCAGGGCCAGTAACCAGAGGGTTCATGGCTCAGTAACCAGAGGATCCCAGGGCCATTAACCAGAGGATCCCAGGGCCAGTAACCAGAGGGTTCATGGCTCAGTAACCAGAGGATCCCAGGGCCATTAACCAGAGGATCCCAGGGCCAGTAACCAGAGGGTTCATGGCTCAGTAACCAGAGGATCCCAGGGCCATTAACCAGAGGATCCCAGGGCCAGTAACCAGAGGGTTCATGGCTCAGTAACCAGAGGGTACAAGTTTGAGGTATTTATCAAAACTTCCACCTGCTCAGTGCCCACCTGTTGGACCTCAGAGAAACCATCTGACCTAATGAAATCTCACGGATCTAATCACTGAGCCTGTTGTCCTCACTGGGCAGAAGCTGCCTGACCCACTCCGTGCTCCCAGCAGTCTCTGTTGTGATTGATAGACTGAGGTCTCATTAACCCCCGAGTTCCCTCCTCTCGGGCCTGTGCCCATTAACCGTCTTTCTGTGAGGGGTGTCTCAGTTTGTTAACTAAATCTGGATCCCTATTTCTCTGGGGAAGGCCCCCTACAGATTGGCCAAGGTCTCGGACTTGCTGAAGGTTCTCACTGGGCTGGGGACTGTGGTCTGGCTGTTGTGGTGACTCCTCTGATCTCTGCCGCAGGACCCCTTTGCAGCATCATGGTGAATCGGTTCGGTTGCCGGCCTGTGATGCTGGTAGGTGGTTTACTGGCCTCGTCTGGGATGATAATCGCTTCCTTCTCCATAAACATCACCCAGCTCTACATGTCGGCTGGGGTGGTTACAGGTAGGTGGCACCCTTCAACCCTGCCTCATTAAATGCCCGATGGTGATTGGCCCCCCACCAATCCGATTGTTGACAGAAGTGATGGACACTCAGTGTGCCAAAGACACAGGTCAGCCTCAGTGATGTGTCCAAGCTTGGGACGTCCCGGAGGGCCTGTGCCAACCAGTCACCAGCTGGTTGGTTACAGCCCCCTTCATCATTGACATCAGAAGCTGACACTGAACCTCACTCTAAACCCACTTCCAAACTGCTTTCTTTGAAAGGCCGGGATGGAGAGCAGGTTTCCAACAGTGGGAGAGTCTAGGACCAGGGGGCACAGTCTCAGAGTAGAAGGATGTCCCTTTACAACAAAGATGAGGAGGAATTTCTTTAGCCAGAGGGTGGTGAATCTGTGGAATTCATTGCCACAGACGGCTGTGGAGGCCAAGTCACACAGTGGTGTAGCGGTTAGCGTGATGCTATTACAGCGCCAGTGACCCGGGTTCAATCCCCGCTGCTGTCTGTAAGGAGTTTGTATGTTCTCCCCGTGATTGTGTGGGTTTCCTCCGGGTGCTCCGGTTTCCTCCCACATTCCAAAGACGTACGGGTTAGCAAGTTGTGGGCATGCTATGTTGGCGCAGGAAGCGTGGCGACACTTGCGGGCTGCCCCCAGAACACTCTACGCAAAAGATGCATTTCACTGTGTGTTTCGATGTACACGTGACTAATAAAGAAATCTTATCTATTTAAAGTGGAGGTTGATAGGTTCTTGATTAGTGAGGGCGTCAGAGGTTACAGGGAGAAGGCAGGAGAATGGGGTTGAGAGGGAAAAATAAATCAGCCATGATCGAATGGCAGAGCAGACTCGATGGGCCGAATAGCCTTGTCTTAGGTCTTCTCGCCAAGGTCCTGTAACATTGCTTTTTCAGTCCTGCACACCTTGCTCTCAGCTCCACATTTGAACGTCTACAAACATGTTCCTCTTCACATCACCACTGCCTGTTACGTGGTGACACTCCTTAACCTGCCCACCCCCTGAGCTGATGGCTACATCTCCCTCCTCCAACAGCACCAGTGTGCAGTGTTTCACATTGCTAACCTTGCAAAACCACACAGGCTGCTCGCCAAAGGCAATTGAACATAGAGGGTATCGCGGGAGCTGTCCAAAGACTTGGTCAAAGTGTCAGACTTTGAAGAGTCTCGCAGAGGTTAGAGGTGGGAAGACCCAGGGAGGGAACTCAGAGCTGCTAGAGGCCATGATGTAGGAGTGTGGAGATCACGGAGGGTAGTGAGGGTGGAGGTTACAGAGACGGCAAGGGCTAAGGCCGTGGAGGGAGCTGAAAACACTGGATGGAAGTTGTGACGAGGGGTGAGCACGCAGCGGGTTTTGGGTGACTCTGGATGGGGAGGCTGTGGGATGCTCAGAGAACAGGCATCTGGAGTGACGGAAGTATTGGCGGGGGCTGAGGGAAGGAGGGCCAGGGAACTGTTACTGGGACGGTCTCACGATGCCGTGGGTACGTGGCTGGAAGCTCATCGCAGGGCCACACATGTCATCGGATCTAAACAGTCGTCCACAGTCTCGGTCAGGGAAAGGGCTGGAATCGGTGACGGAACGGTCTGGCCCGTTTCTGAACACATGAAGCAGGTTCCAGCCCCATCTACAGCCGCACCCAGAGAATCCCTGTCTCCTTCCACACCTCACCTCTGAGACAAGGTGTCGTGGGAAAAGTCAGCACTACAGCAATTTCCCAATGAGGAGCAGAGATATGAAGGAATAAGGATAAGGCAAGGGGAGAGAAACACTGTGGAGCGAGGGAGAGGGTGTGGGGAGAGGGGAGTGCGGGGAGGGGGAGTGTGGGGAGGGGGTGTGGGGAGGGGGGTGTGGGGAGAGGTGAAGTGTGGGGAGGGGGAGTGTGGGGAGAGGGTGTGGGAAGGGGGTGTGGGGAGGGGGGAGTGTGGGGAGGGGGTGTGGGGAGGGGGGTGTGGGGAGAGGGTGTGGGGAGGGGGAGTGTGGGGAGAGGGTGTGGGAAGGGGGTGTGGGGAGGGGGTGTGGGGAGGGGGGAGTGTGGGGAGGGGGAGTGTGGGGAGGGGAGTGTGGGGACAGTGTGGGGAGGGGGTGAGGGTGGGGAGAGGGGGGAGTGTGGGGAAGGGGGAGTGGCTGTTAGGAGAGGGAGAGACTGTGACGAGCTGGGAAGCACCTTGCAGCCCAGGAGCTGCAGCACTGCTGTAGCACATGCAACGTGCACAGCAAGCTGCCACAAGTGGTCATGCGACAACGACGAGGTAATCAGCTGTCGTGACGTCGGCGGAGGGATAAATATCGGCCGGCACACTGGGAGAGCTTCCTCTCCCCTAACTCGTGCCGTGGTACCTCTCTGCCCGGCTGACGGAGCAGGTGCTGCCTTGTTGCAGTGGCTCATCCGGAAAGCTGCCGTTCGGACAATGCGCCACTCCCTTGGTTCTGCACTGGAGTACCAGCCGACAGTATTGTGGTCTGGTTTGTGGGGCTGGACTTGAATCTAAATCAGTCTGACCCAGAGGTGAGAGTGCTGACAGGTGCTCCTGGGCCTGGCTGACACTGTTGTCTCTCTCTCCGAATCTTTCTTGTTCTGCCTCATCTACCTCCCTCCCGCCGCCTCGAGCTCACACTGCATCACTTTGATTCATGGAACACACCGGCCTCCGAAAGCTTCCAGCCCCGAGCAGCCATTTCATTCACCACAGAACGCACCTTGAGCTTTCCGGTCCACCCTGAGCTCCTGGCTTCCTCTCCCTTCCCCGCTCCCATTCTGACCTCAGTTCTTGGGCCCCCCCCCCCCCCCCCAGCCCCCGCCCAGGGTGCGGCCAAGTACAAACTAGAGGAACAGCGCCTCATATTCCACGGGGATAGTCTACAACCCAACAGCATGAAACAGTGAATCCTCCAGTTTCAGGTAACCCACTCCCCGTGTCGCTTCCTCTCTCTGTCTGATCTACCCACGTTCTCCCAACCCCCCCCCCCCCCCCCCCCCAGCCAGTCTCCCATCACCCAGTTATGTTCCCCTCCCCCACCTGGTCCCAGCTGCCCACCATCCCTCCCTTATCTGGTTCCACATCTCACCTCCCAGCCTGTGTCCCCACCTCCGCCCTTCCCTCAACCATCCTGCCTCTGTCTGCACCCATTTTGTTCTCCCCTTGTCTGTCTTCACCTATCACCCACTGGCCGCTGTCTCCCAGCTCTGCCCACTCGTCTGCCCACTGTCCCCCTCCTCACCTGGATCCACCTATCACCTGCCAGCCCCTGCCTCACCCTCCTCCTCAGCTCTCTATGCTGTCTATCTCTCCTCTACACTCTTAGTCCTTGTGCAGGGTCTCGACCCGAAGCATCAACCGTCCCTCCACCTCCACAGACGCTGCCTGACCCGTCGAGTTCCTCCGACAGTTTGTTTTTCGCTCCAGATTCCGACACCTGCAGTATCTTGCGTCCGTGTCCCACGTTTTTGGGTGACGACTGGGGAAGGTGTTCACGGGTCCTGATGCAGGGTTTTGACCCGAAACGTCAACAATTCCTTCCTCCCCCCCACACTTGCTGCTCGATTCGCCGAGTTCCTCCAGCAGATTGTTCACAGCTCCAGATCCCACAGAATCAGATTTATTATCACTGACTTATATGATGTGAAATCTGTTGTTTTGCGGCAGCAGTACAGTGCAAAGGCATAAAATTACTATAAATTACAAAAATAAATAAATAGTGCAAAAATAAGGAATAACGAGGTAGTGTTCATGGGTTCATGGACTGTTCAGAAATCCGATGGCGGAGGGGAAGAAGCTGTTCCTGAATCATTGAGTGTGGGTCTTCAGGCTCCTGTACCTCCCCGATGGTGGTAATGAGAAAAGGACATGTCCTGGATGGTGAGGGTCCTTAGTGACGGTTGCTGCCTTCTTGAGGCACCGCCTCTTGAAGATGTCCTCGGTGGCGGGGAGGGTTGTGCCCGTGATGGAGCTGGCTGAGTCTACAACCCTCTGCAGCCTCTTTAGATCCTGTGCATTGGAGGCTCTGTACCAGGCGGTGATGCCACCAATCAGGATGCTCTCCATGGGACATCTGTAGAAGTCTGTAAGAGCCTCCAGTGTCTGAATGTTTGGTGGACGAGTGCAGGTTGGCGTTGACGAGATTTCTCTCGCCTCTGCAGGTCTGGGCTTGGCCTTGAACTTCCAGCCTTCCCTCATCATGCTGGGCAGGTACTTCGACAAGCGGAGGCCGCTGGCCAACGGGCTGGCGGCGGCGGGGAGCCCCGTCTTTCTCAGCGCCCTGTCGCCCATCGGGCAGCTGCTGCAGGACGCCTACGGCTGGCGGGGGGCCTTCCTCATCATGGGTGGCCTGCTGCTCAACTGCTGCACGTGCGGCGCCGTGATGAGGCCGCTGGAGAGCCTGAAGGGCCGGGGCGGCGGGCGGCCCGAGGCCAGGGAGATGCTGCCGCCGGACAAGGCCGACGCGGAGCAGGAGGAGAACTCGGGGCGGCCCGGAGCCGGGTCTGGGAAGGGAGCGGGACGGAGTCGGAGCAAGCTGCTGGACTTCAGCGTGTTCCGGGACCGGGGCTTCCTCTTCTACACCATGGCCAAGTTCATCCTGGTGCTGGGCCTCTTTGTGCCGCCCATCATGATCGTGAACTACGCCAAGGACATGGGCGTAGCTGACACAGATGCCGCCTTCCTGCTCTCCATCATTGGCTTCATCGACATCTTTGCCCGGCCGCTGAGCGGGCTGCTGGCGGGACTGCCCCTGTTCCGGCCCCGGGTCGCCTACTTCCTCAGCTTCTCCATGCTGTGTAACGGGCTGACCGATGTGCTGAGCGCCAAGGCGGCCACCTACACCGGCCTGGTCACCTTCTGCGTCTTCTTCGGCATCTCCTACGGCATGGTGGGTGCCCTGCAGTTCGAGGTGCTGATGGCCATCGTGGGCTCCCAGAACTTCCCCAGCGCCATCGGCCTGCTGCTGCTGATCGAGGCCATCGCCGTGCTCATTGGACCCCCATCCGCAGGTCAGTCACGCCGCCCGCACCCCGCCCCTGGGACACGTCGCCCCACAGGTAGCCGACACCCGTGGGGAGTGAATGCTCGGAGACTCAACGCCCCCAGGTAGTGAATAGTAATAACCCAAATACCCCTCAGCATCCAGGACAGCAAACACCCAGAGCCATCCCAACATAGCCCACACCCAGAGACCCCCAATGACCCAATCTCACCCTGACACACCCTAGATAGCCAATACACAGAGACATCCCAACAGGACCAACACTCAGACACCCCAGTGACCCAATCTGATCCCATTGCTCCCAGATAGTGAATCCAATAACCCAGATTCACCCCAGCGTCCTGGACAGCAAACACCCAAAGACACCCCAATATAGCCCACACCCAGAGACAGCCCAATGACCCAATCTCACCCTGATACACCCTAGATAGCCAATACACAGAGACATCCCAACAAAGCCAATAGTCAGAAGCACCCCAGTGACCCAGAGACACCTCAACACACCCTCGACAGCGAATACCCAGAAACACCCCAATGATATCCCAACATACCCTAGATAGTGAATACCCATAACCCAGACTCACCCCAACATCCTAGACAGAAAACACTCAGAGACACCCCAGCATAGCCAGCACCCAGAGACACCCAATGACCCAGCGATATCCCAACACAGTGGAGACATCCTCAGCAGTCCAGAGACACAATGAACTCCAGAGACTTCATACTCCATGGATTACCAACAACCCTGAGACAACAACCACAGGTGACTTCAGAGTCACTGGGTACTCTGGGGTTCTCATCTTCCAAGGTCCTGTAGAGGGGGGGGGAGGGGGGCGAAGGTCACCCACTGTTTCAGAAGGAAGGGGAGGGTGGAAACTAGAGAGGTGTCACCCTGGGGCCAGCTGTAGTGAGAACGCTGGAATTATAGTGAAGGATGTGATTACACAACAGCCTGGAAGGAAGGTACTGTGGATTTATGGCAGGGAATTGGACTAATTGGCTGGAATTCTCTGAGGATTCCCTGGGTGGTAGGGATCTGTGGAACCAGTAGATGTGGTATCTTCCAATTTTCGGACAGCATTTGACAGGCCCTTGGAGTAGAGGTTCTTGAACAAGGTTGGGACACATGGAACAGGGGTGCTATACAGGTATGGATTGAGAATTGGTTACCGTGGACAGAGGGAATGAAGGAATCCCCCTCGGGTGACGGGCTGTGACTGGTGGGGACCACACGCAGGGGGGACCACAAGCAAGGGGTTTGGGTCCCAGTTGGCTGAAGGGTCCAAATGTAATTTTGCCAAGTCTGCTGGTGATCCAAAGCCAGGTGGGACTTTGAGTGGGGAGGAGGATGTGGGAAGGTGGGAACAAGCTGAGAGAGTGGGTCAGAACACGGCAGATGGAACACAATGTGGAAAAATGTGGGGTTTGAAGATAAAACAGGACAGCGGAGTGTTTGTTAAATGAGAGGTTGGGGTAGTGCAGATGTTCAACTTCCAGCAATGCCCAAACTGTGCCGGGACACTCCGAGGGTGCCTGAAGATCCCAGGGGAATGCCAGAGGCACCCTTCAGTTATCCTGAGGCACTCCTGACACCCACGCCCACTCCCTCTGAAATTTCCCTCACTGTCCCAATCCACTGCCTCCAAAATCCCCCTCGATTATTCCCTCCCCTCCTTGAACTCCCACTCACTTTGATATCATCACTGCTCTGAGATTCCCCAACACCAGGAACGATGGACTCCGAGTTGGAAATATATTGCCGTTCCTTCATCGTCACTGGGTCGAGGTCCTGGCACTCCCTCCCACCAGCACTGTGGGAGCACCCACGCTGGTGGCCCACCACTAACCGCTCAAGGGCAGTGAGTGACGGGAAACAACGCTGGCCGTGACGGTGATACCCACATCCTGAGAATAAGCATCCCCTTCCCCAAAGCCTCGTTCTCCAAACAATGCAAAACCGCACACAGTAAAAACAAACTGCTGGAGGAACTCGTTGTTTGGAGGATGGGGCTTTTGGGGAAGAGGATGTTTCTTCACAGGGTCTGGGCATCACTGGCTATCTGCCCTCCATCCTTCAGTCCAGCTGTAGGGTCTCCACCCGAAACATTGACAGCCATTTCCCCCCACAGATGCTGCCTGACACACTGACTTCCTCCAGCAGTGAGTTTTGTGCTCCAGATTCCAGCATCGGCAGGTCTCTTGTGTCTCTAAGCACACACCACACACACCACACACACCGCACACACCGCACACCTCACACACCCCACACCTCACACACACCCCACAACTCACACACACCCCCCACACACCCCACACCTCACACACACACACACCCCACACACACAAGATACACACACACACACGAACACACTGATGTACACACAAGATACACACACACACAGACACACAGTCACATGGACAGTCACACACTGACACACAGATACACAATCAAACACAGACACACAAACACAGACACACACAGACACACAGACACACAGACACACACACACACACACACACAGAGGCACACATGCACAGACACACACAGTTTTACTGAGGTGTTACTGGAACCCATTCAATGTGTTGTGCGGCCCTTCCCCTCACCGTGTCCTGTGCGACTGAACCGCACCCGATCCGTGAGCTCTGAGCCTGGTGACTTTGGGCAGGAGCGGTTTGAGGAGAATGTTCTGTAAGTCCGGTTCTCTGGTTGTCTCCCGTGCAGGGCGCCTGGTCGACACGTTCAAGAATTACGAGCTCATCTTCTACATGGCAGGGACGGAGCTGATCGCCTCGGCCGTAATCCTGTCGGGAGCGTTCCGCTTCTGCCTCAAGCGGGAGCGGCCCCGGCAGCAAGAGGGGAGGGTGGAGGAGGAGGGTGTGGTCCTGGGAGAGGTGTCAGTGGGGGCAGAGGGCGCAGGGACAGGGGAGGGAAGCCTCGCGGGTGAAGGGTCCCGGGAGCAGAGGTCAGACACGGTGACGGAGGGCCAGCGGGAAGGGTGCACTGAAGCAGCGGCAGAGAGCAGAGCGGAGGGAGAATCCCCAGAGCAGCCGGTGAACCAGCAACTCGGGGACCAAACCCCCGAGGACAGCGAACCCCACCCCAATTAGCCCATTTGTACATCCCCTCCCATCCACACCCCCACACTTCCGCCGCAACCTTCAGCACCAGCGGTTTCTTTGTCCTGCTCACTGGTGAACACACAACACGCCACTCACTGCCCTGCTCACTAGTGAACACACAACACCGCTCACTGCCCTGCTCACTAATGAACACACACACTGCCCTGCTCACTAGTGAACACAACACTGCTCACTACTCTGCTCACCAGTGAACACACAACACACTGCCTTGCTCACTAGTGAACACATGACACACCACTCACTGCCCTGCTCACTGGTGAACACACAACACACTGCCCTGCTCACTAGTGAACACACATCACACCACTCACTACCCTGCTCACTAGTGACTACACAACACGCCGCTCACTGCTCTGTTCACTATTGAAAACACAACAGACCGATCACTGCCTTGCTCACTAGTGACTACACAACACACTGCTCACTAGTGAACACACAACACACTGCCCTGCTCACTAGTGACTACACAACACCACTCACTGCCCTGTTCACTATTGAAAACACAACAGACCGCTCATTGCTCTGCTCACTAGTGAACACACATCACACCACTCACTACCCTGCTCACTAGTGACTACACAACACACCGCTCATTGCTCTGTTCACTATTGAAAACACAACAGACCACTCACTGCCCTGTTCACTAGTGAACACACAACACATCAGTCACTGCCATTCACTAGTGAACACACAATGCACCACTCACTGCCCTGTTCACTAGTGAACACACCTCACTCACTGCCCTGCTCAGTAGTGAACACACAACACACTGCTCAGCTCACAAGTGAACACACAACACACCGCTCACTGCTCTGTTCACTAGTGATCACACAACATGCTGCCATACACAATGAGCCGCCCAGAGGAAGTGGTTAAGGCATGTACAACAACAGTTGGACAGGTACATGGGTAGGAAAGGTTTAGAAGGCCAAACACTGGCACATGGGACCAGCTTGGACGGGGAATCTTGGTCGGCATGGACCAGTTGGGCCGAAGGGCCTGTTTCCTGCTGTAATACTCTGTGACACTCAGCAGGTGTGGAGCTGCTGGAGGTGAGGTCACTGAAAAGATTTAAGGAGATAGATTTCGAGACATAAAAGGCATGAAGTGGGGTGGGGGAGAGAGTGGGAATATGATGCTGAGGAGGGGCCGGCCACAAGCTCAGTGGACAGTGAGGCAGACTAGAAGGGCGGAATGGCCTTCTCCGGCTCCTACGTCTATTGTTACCGCTGCAAATGAAAAACGGTTAAGAAAATCTAATGGTGAAATGAAACAATTCAATACTTGAAACGAAACCACAGCCCTAGTCACCAGTAGACATTCCATCAGTAGACTGTGGTTCCAGGGATGAGGACCTTTAGCTGGGTGGACGAGGGCAGCAGGTGGGGTTGTTCTCCTGGAACAGTGAGGAGATCTGACCAAGGGGTTTGAAATCGTGCAGGGTAGAGATTGCAGTGATAGGGAGAAACTGTACTAGAGGGCATAGAATGAGAGGTGGCTGACATGAGCCCTCGGTGACAGGGATAAGATTTCTTTATTAATCACGTGTACATCGAAACACAGAGTGAAACGCATCTCTTTGCGTAGTGTTCTGGGGGCAGCCCGCAAGTGTTGCCGCGCTTCTGGTGTCAACATAGCACGTCCACGACTTCCTAACCTGTACGTCTTTGGAATATGGGAGGAAACCGGAGCACCCGGAGGAAACCCACGCAGACACGGGGAGAATGTACAAACTCCTTACAGACAGCGGCGGGAATTGAACCCGGGTCACTGGTGCTGTAATAGCGTCACGCTAATCGCTACACTACCGTGCCTGATGGAGTGGCTCGGGTCAGGAATGCGCTGGCCAGGGTGCGAGTGGCGGTGAACGACAGGGAGCCAGAGAAGTACCTGAAAGGAAAGGATTTGCTGGTCTGTGGAGAGGGAGCTCGGGAATGAGACTAGCTGGGTGTTCTGACAAGGAGCTAGTGCGGACTCAATGGGCCGAATGGCTGCCCTCCGTGCTGTGAAAATTGGGACATTCGGAATCCACCACAAGAGACAGCTCGCTGGTGAAGTCCGAGCCCACTGCTCAATACCGTGCTCCGAGCCGGCTAAAAAACCCGTCGCTCCACACACCTCCCCGCCACTGAATTCCCCGCTATCCGTCTACCTCTCCGTCCTGCTCTCTGATGAATTCAGTGACCCAGACTGAAGCCCGTTGCTGGATCAGCTCACCGCTCGATGGCACGTGGATTGGTGAATACAAAGCCCCTCATCGAAGGCTCAGCCTCTCTGCACCAGTGGGGGCCACTGGTCAACATCCAGCCCCTTTATCCCACCCCACTCCTGCCGTTTCCCTCCTCTTCCTGTATCTTCTCTAATTCCTCCCTCTTCCGTACTTCCTCCCCACATCTCTCTCTCGTGCTCTCCCTCTCTACTTCACCTCCCCCCAACTTCACCTCCCTCTCTACATCCCCCCCTCCCTTCCTCATTTCTTTGTTACCCCTTCCATCAGAACATGACCAGGAGCAGGATTAGACCGTACAACCCCTTGGGTCTGCCGCTTCACTCGGTCCCCTCCTGACCCTCAGATCCCTCCCTCCCCTCGTCTGAGGTTCGATCTCAGTGGCAGCGGCAACTTCTGGGTGAGAAGGTCAAAGGTTCACTAACCTGTGAAGAACTCCCTGCGTGGTTCACTCTGACCTCCTCACATTAGCTGAAGTCCAGGGGGTGTCTCCCACTCAGTACCTCCTCACTGAATAACCTCCCATCCCGAGGATTATTCCAGAATGTTCACACCTCCTGCCTCAAAGGTGAGCGTCTCCTCCCCTTTCCCTCCCGTTCTTCACTCAGTCCCTACTCTTAGCTCCCTTTCCCGTCCCTCACCCTCCACACCAAACACTCTCAACCTTCCCTCCCCGACCTCCCTCATTCTTTTCCCCAGTGCCCTTCCCTTTGTCCCGCTTCCCCCTTCTCATTCCAATCTCCACTCTGCTCATACAGTCACACAGCAGGGAAACAGGCCCTTCGGCCCAACTGGTCCATGCTGACCAAGATGCCCCATCCATGCTAGTCCCATTTGCCTGCATTTGGCCCGTAACCTTCTAAACCTCTCCAATCCATGTACCTGTCCAACTGTCTTTCAAAAGTTGTCGTTGTACCTGTCTCAACCACTTCCTCTGGCAGCTCGTTCCATATACTCACCACCCTCTGGGTGAAAAAGTTGCCCCTCAGGTTCCTATTAAATCTCTCCCCTCTCACTTTAAACCTGTGCCCTCTAGTTCTTGATTCCCCAACCCTGGGAAAAAGACCTGTGCGCATTCACCCTTTCTATGCACCTCATGATTTTATACACCTTTATAAGATCACCTCTCAGTCTCCCACACTCCAAGGAATAAAGTCCTAGCCTGTGCAACCTCTCCCTATAACTCAGTCCCTCAAGTCCTGGCAACATCCTTGTAAATCTCCTCTGCACTCTTTCCAGTTTCATAACATCTTTCCTACAGCAGGGCGACCAAAACTGAACACGATGCTCCAAGTGTGGCCTCCAGCGTCCTGTACAACTGCACCATGACCTCCCAACTTTTATACACGTGCCTTGGCTGATGAAAGCCAGTGTGCCAAAAGCCGTCTTCACCACCGTCTACCTGTGACTCCACTATCAGTGAACCGTGTAGCTGTGCTCCAAGCTCCCTCTTGTTCCACAACATTTTCCCATCTTCTCCACCCTCCCCTTTCCTGCTCTCCGTAACCACCCACCCCCACCGCCCCCCCACCCCCATCCTTTCCCCTGGCATTTCCACACCCGACGGCTCACAATGTGAAACTATTGTCTCACAATAAAAATGCTGGAGAGAAATCAGTAAAATCAGCTGAATGAAAGCTCGGTAAAATGAGGAAACTTCGAGATCTCAATAAAGGCTCTGCAATCTGAACCAGTCAAGTTAGGGTTTGGAGCTGTGACTGCCATTAGAAATATAGTTACAACTATGAGAATAATTACAAGTATTAACTTCTTATAAAGGTGCTTACAGAGCGAGGCTATGTACAAGTGTATATTTGTGTCTTTAAATTATTGGGAGAGTGAGAGCTGAGAGCGGAGGAGTGAATAATGTAAATCAATGTGCAAATGGAGTATGAATGTTGTGCATGAGAGTGAATAACCTTCAGTACGGAACACTGTGTCTCTAACGTCAACGGTCCAGTCACTGCCACCACCATGGTAGCAACTAGGATTGTACTGCTATTGGACTAAAACAGAACGCCACGTCAATAAAAACTAGACACCATCTCCCATTACAAAAATTCCTTTCCATATGATTTTCTCTTTTCACAAAGCTACTTCATGCAGCACACACCGAGTCACTGAGCCTCACACGCTACCCACACTGCCTGTCTCAGGAAGTCTGTGACTATGGGTGTTCCCAAGAGACATTGAGTGGTTTTATTGGAAAAAAGGTGCGAGAGCTTTCACTGAACCGGTGGAAAACATTCACATTCCCTCAGTTATGGAAGTAGCAGCAGAATATATTCAAAACTCAGCATTTAAAGATCAACAGGAAACATGGACACGTCTACAGAGTACAGAAGAGGAATGCTTCCACAATCCCGGAATACAGCAATTAACAGGGAATACCCCACATCTCTGGAATACAGCTAACAGTGGAGAACACTCCCACATCCTCAAAGCGCCGGACACCCGGATTTAATCCTGACCTCTTGGTGCTGCGTGGAAGTTTGCATGTTCTCCCTGTGACCGTGTGGGTTTCCCCCCCGGGTGCTCCAGATTCCTCCCACATCCCGAGGACGTGCGGGTTGGTGAGTTAATTGGCCCGAGTGTAGTTGGGGGGTAAAATCTGGGCTGGAGGTACAAGAATGTGGGGAGAATAAAACATGGAATCAATGTAAGATTAGTGTAATGGGTGGTTGTCAGCACAGATATGTTGGGCGGAAGAGCCTGTTCCTACGCTGAGTGACTCTATGAATCCACAGGGAGTTGTCCCACAACCTCGGAATATTGTAATCAACAGGGAACGTTCACACTACCCATGAGTACAGCCCACCGTCACATCAGCTTGCAGAAAGCTCCAGGAACACCAGGATGGTGCCAGTGTTTCCTTGGGATTTTCATCATCCTGTCTGTGGTTTTTGCACCGCTGGGTGTGACGGAGTGCCCCAGGGTGATGGGTGCCCCACATGTTAGTACAGGCTGGGGATCTGACAGGTTCATCCCCTCCTGTGGAGCGGTGACCAGGTCCTCCCTCCGTTCCCACCTTGTGTGGGAGCTCCACTGGTCTGTTCTATCCTGGATGCCTGACCCTGTTCCATACGGATTCCAATATTCCAGGGGTGAGGTCAGTTCACACTGTTCCCCATTTATTTCCACACCGTGGGGGGGATTCGTGTTGTCCATTGATTCCGATTTGCTGGATGTGTGTCCCTGCTCCCCACTTGTTTCCATCATGTGGAGTGTGAGAGGTTCCCCATTCATTCAGAGATCGGTGGGGAGAACAGTCCCACCCAGGGTACAGAGATCGGGTGGGGGGTCTCACACCCAGGGGACAGAGATCGGTGGGGAGAACGCTCACACCCAGGGGACAGAGATCAATTGGGGGTGGTCTCACACCCAGGGGACAGAGATCGGTGGGGGGGGTCTCACACCCAGGGTACAGAGATCGGTGGGGATGTCTCACCCAGGGTACAGAGATCGGGTGGGGGGTCTCACACCCAGGGGACAGAGATCGGTGGGGAGAACGCTCACACCCAGGGGACAGAGATCAATTGGGGGGGGTCTCACACCCAGGGTACAGAGATCGGTGGGGATGTCTCACCCAGGGAACAGAGATCGGTGGGGGGAGGTCTCACACCCAGGGTGCAGAGATCGGTGGGGGAGGGGTCTCATGCCCAGGGTACAGAGATCAGTGTGGGAGGGGTCTCATGCCCAGGGTACAGAGTTCGGTGGGGGGTCTCACACCCAGGGTACAGAGATCGACAGGGAGAACGCTCACACCCTGGGGACAGAGATCGGTGGGGAGGTCTGTCATACCCTGACCTACAGAAACCCATCAGTAACCCTCCCAAGACCCACAGAATGCAGAGTTCAATGACGTAGACACTCACACTCCAGAATAGGGAAACCAATGGGGAATAGTGTCACACCATCAGCACACAGGGATGAACGGGGAGTAGTTTCACAGTAATCAGTGGGTACACCCTCACATCTTCACACACAGAATGAACAGGCAGACTGCAGAGGCAACAATCAGAGCAGTGAAGATTTCCTGGGGGCGTGTTTCACTTGGACTGCCACAGGACCACTGCACTTGTTGACCAAATGGATGGAAAGATCTTCCGTTCAGTAAGCTGCGCGTGACGTGGGCTGCCTGAGTGAGATCTCATTCGCCTTGAGGGCCCAGCGCACTGCTCACAGCAGAGATGTCGTGACTGGCAGGGATGCGGAACGCCAGCCGGTCGGAGCAAGGACACTGCTCCAACCAGGTCCCTACACGTCACCTCTGGAAGCTCTGAGACAAAGGAGGCAAGAACAGGATCCGACACCACAACAAACGCCCGTACAACGAGGATTCCCAGGAAGTGTTTATCTGACAGGAATCAACAGTTTTGTCACAGGAGACATAAATAAGAGCATCACTCCAACTACAGACCACCTGGTCTTAATTTACGATAAGGGTTCCAGTGTTTCTTCCCGAAGGAGTCTATTCATCGTCAAAGAGTTTCTCTCCATTTTCCTCATTATCCTTCTCCTCCTCTTCTGTGTCAGTGCAAAGGTCCTTCGGACTGTAGTTCAACATGGTTTTGGTCAGGTCCACCTCGATTGGAAACACATCTGCGTCCTTTAAGATGGCGTAACACTCGTCGTAGTACTTGGACATGGCGGAGACAAAGCGCTGGAGCTGGAACACGATGTCCTGAACTGGGAGTGGGAACAGATGTCTTAGATCGCCACGTGAATGGTAGAGAGATGGGGAGGGGGGGGGGGGGCGATGTGGGAGGGAAGGGTTAGATAGATCTTAGAGCAGGATAAAATGTCGGCACAACATTGTGGGCCGAAGGGCCTGTACTGTGCTGTAGTGTTCTATGTTCTAGATGGTTACTGGACTCGACAGAGAAAGGCAGGCCTGACGGAGCCGCAGAGAGTGGGTCTGAGGGGTCCGCGTCACACACAGAACTGACCCCAGTGGAACTCTGCCTTTCACCAGGGCCTCAGTATGCTCTAATTTTGTTTCACATTCCTTTGCCCTTTTAATCCCTGGTCAGATGCAATCTCCGCAGATGCTGCCTGACCTGCTGGGCTGTTATTTTCAGACTTCCAGCCACTGTTACGTCCTGTACCTCACAGCTCCAGTTTGTTCCCTCGCTGTCCCTTCCTCTGGACAGATTACCTGTCATGAACAAGCACCTTCTCCCGGTCAACACCAACCTTTGTCACCCATCTTCTCTCAGTCTCCACCCTATCAGACGTTACCTTTATTCAGTCCACCCCACCCCCAGCTCTCTGCACCTGTTTTCCTGTTTTCCGAGTTCTTCAGACCTCTGAGAGGGGATGTTAACTCCCAGATGCTGCCTGACTTGCAGAATGTTTCTAACAGTTTCTGGTTTTGTTTCAGATTCCCACCATCTGTAGTTTTTTTTCTGTCAATTCTCACCTTTAGAGATTAACAGTAACGGCCCTTAATCACTGCTGCTCTCTGCTCCGTACGAGTCCATGTGGGGGCCTACTGATGGTCTGTTGGAAGTTGCTGTAAATTACATTTACAGTACCTTTGCTACTTCTTCAAAGACTTCAATCGTCTCGTGTCAGGTGTACCATCCCAGGTGTGACAGTGCTGTGTCAGGTGTACTGTCCCAGGTGTGACAGGTGTACCATCTGGGACACCACACCTGACACAGCACCATCACACCCAGGACAGTACACCTGACACACCTGGGACTTGACTCAGCGCCATCACACCTGGGACACCACACCTGACACAGCACTGTCACACCTGGGACACCAAACCTGTCACACCTGGGACACCACACCTGACACAGCACTGTCACACCTGGGACACCAAACCTGTCACACCTGGGCCAGGATATCTGACACAGCACTGTCACACCTGGGACAGTACACCTGACACACCTGGGACACCACACCTGACACAGCACCGTCACACCTGCCCACGAGACCCTGATCCCAAGCCCTCTTGACCTGGGAAGCACGAAGCTGCCAAAATAACCCCAAACCACAGTGTGCGCGTCATAGAAAGGTAAAACCAACCATGTTTTTGGTCCAAAAGTTCGATTTTCTCCAGAACGTCCTTCCTCATCTTGGCGAATCGTGCTCTGGCCTCTTGTCGACAGCGGAGAATCAGGCGATATTCATAGTTCCCAGTGCCGACTCGGTACAGCGGTTCCTGAAGAGCCTTGTGTGGGGCAGAGACAAAGGTCCTGCGGTCAGCACACCAGACACTGCTGAGGGCAGGCACAAGCCCTGGGTAACAACAGGGCACCAGTCCAGACTGGGGGGGGTGCAGGGGAGGGGGTGGCTCCAGTGGACCCTGTGTCGATGCGGCACACAGCCCCAGCCAGAGACCCCTCCCTCCGTCGTGTGCCGGGGAATCCAAACCCCGTGTCAGGAACCCCTCTCCCGCCCCACCTACGCCACAGGTGCCCTTGACCCTGCCCGACCTGCAAGTGTAGTGGGTCACAATCCCCAATTAAGGCCACTGCCCCCACATCCAAACCCTCACTCCCCCACCCCGTGCTTCCCCTCACCCCCAGTGTCTCAAGAGGCCCTGATCTGTCGGTGTGACTCTCCTCTCCTCTGCCACCCGTTGCCCACACTGAGCCGCCCTCGAGAGCCGCAGTGAGGATGAAGCTGGGCACGCGGCGCAGTCCAATCTGAAGCCCAACCATTGACCCGGCGCGGCTCCTCCGCCCCGGTTGCTCACCCCGACAGACCGAGCGGCCCCCGCCACCACTCACAATGCAGCTGTACTCCTCGTCGTCCATCTCCTTCACCTTCAGACAGTAGGACTGCAAGAAACGAGGGAGAGAGTTACGGAACACGGCAGCTGCCGCCGAGGGTTTTACACCCGTCTCCCAAACACTTCCAAGCAGACCAGGTGAATCCAAGTGATTAACCTTGGTACTGAGCTGCCCACACCCTCAGGAAAGGCCAACGTTCGACCCAGCGAATGTGGCAGCCAACTTACGTGCAGCGAGGTCGGTGACGTGGGGGTTAATGTTTCCAGATGTCTGGAGGGGGCAAATCCCACCTTGGCAGCCGGCTAACTGAGGTTCAGTTAATTAGGTCAGTGCGTCTGGAATAAAAACCTGCTTTCGAAACTATGGAGCGTGAGATCACTGCAGGCACTCATCTGGTTCACCCACGGCTGGGTCCCTTGACCTGGGCCATCTCCTCTGAAAGCTTTGGCAAGACCCGATGCCGGCAGTGCAGGACCTGACAGCGGAGGGCAGGGGTCTGATTGACAACTGTTGTGAAGCCTCGCACTGAGTTGCGGGAGGCACGGGCCAATGACCTGCTGGTCCTTTGGTGAAGAGCTTGGAAATGCTGTGGCTTCAGCTGTTCAGCTGGCGGGGTGCCGTGCCATGGACACCAACCAGAGCCAGCAGCTCTGGAGCACTGACTTCTCCAGCTGGTAGGAAACAAGAGACTGTCCGTAGAGAAGACAATGGTCTCGTGTCCGTTGTAGTGTTAATTTCAATTTTAAAGCAGAGCCCATTTCTAACAACTTGTGTTGTATAAAGTATTAAACCAGAAAAAGTTGGGATGAGAATCGAGTTCAGTTAGGATGAGACGGGAGTTGGGATTAGCTGCGGTCAGTTCTGAGGTGAGCTATCCAAAGAAAGGTTCACTGAGTACGTACCAAATATTCAAACTTGACATCGAGGTATTTTTTAATGGTGAGTTTAGTGTCAGGAATGGCCTTGTTCAGGTATGTGTTCAGGTCGCTGAGCATCTGCAAATCCAAATGTCAGCCATTACTCAGTGAGACAGAGCAAAGGTACAGAAATATTTATGTTGGGAGGTTAGCTGGATCAATAATACAGTGACCAGTGTGTCCCCCACACTGCAACCAGTGTCCCCTGACACTGTGACCAGTGTGTCCCAGACACTGTGACCAGTGTCCCCCCGCACTGTGACCAGTGTGTCCCCTGACACTGTGACCAGTGTCCCCCCGCACTGTGAACAGTGTGTCCCAGACACTGTGACCAGTGTCCCCCCGCACTGTGACCAGTGTGTCCCCCGACACTGTGACCAGTGTCCCCCCGCACTGTGACCAGTGTGTCCCTGCACTGTGACCAGTGTGCCCCCGCACTGTGACCAGTGTGTCCCTGCACTGTGACCAGTGTCCCCCCGACATTGTGACCAGTGTGTTCCCTGACACTGTGACCAGTGTGCCCCCGCACTGTGACCAGTGTCCCCCCGACACTGTAGCCAGAGCATATTTACCACTCTGCCAGGGCAGCACTAGGTGATGTACCTGCTTAACAGGTTGACGGGGTGATCCGGAATCTGGAGTGACAATCCAGAGATGTGAGCTTTTACCCTACCACGTCAGGTGAGGAATTTTATTTCAGTTACTTAAATAATTTGGAGTCTTAAAAAAAACAAAGCTCGTCTCAGTAGCTGTCACCACAAACCCGCCGACTATTGTCAAACCCACCCTGTTCATTATACGACCGACAGAGAAATCTGCCACCTCCCCCAGTCCGGCCCCAAAGTGACAACAGACCCACAGGGCTCCCTTCACCCGCCCTCTGAAGTGGCCTAGAAACGCAGTCAGTGGTACCAGTACCGCTCCAATGGAACAAAATGGGCATCAAGTGATGGGCCACACCGGCTGGTATCTGATTTGGACACAGCAGTGACCCCCCCCCACCAACCTCCCACTGAACATCTGAGGGCCGGTGTCTAAATCGGAACAGCGTCCCCAGGGACATCAAGTGGACAAATCTTCATTCACAGAATCGCACCTTCGAGCCGAACAGCCCCAGTTCGTGCCGTGTGGCAGACTCCTCCACCATTCCCCCTGTCCCACTGGACGACAGAACCACCAGAAAGAGCAGCACTGCTGTGTGCAGGAGGCAGACGTTCTCAATATTGACTTCAGACACCAAGATATGTTATGGGGTTAAACAGGGGCAAGGACACCTGATTACCAGCTGCCCCCCCCCCCCCCCCCCCTCAGTGAATCAGTGTTAAGAAGCAATGGGCACAGAATGAGTCAATGGTCAGCACCAGAGAGACTTGGATGCATCACCGCTGACTGCACCGGAGGACACGGGGGTCTGGGTTTGTGACAGGCAGCTTGTGAACCGACATGAGGGGTGAACCTGAGCTTGTCCACACCTGCTGAATGTAAACGTTTGTCAGGCATTTGTAGGAGCGATCATTGCACAGTTCTTGTGGAGACAAAGCCCTGCCTTCATGCTGAGACACTCTCTGTTGCGTTGTGGGGCCCTGCACGCGTGTGATAAAGAAACGTCCGAAGTGTTCACATCCCCGTTCAGCCAGAAGTGTTGAGTGGGGGATTGGTCTCGACTCCCTCCTGAGATCCCCAAGAAGCCAGACCTTAGCCAAAACCATTCACTCCATGGTGATATCACCACATGGACGAGCTGGGCTGGAAGGGCCCGTTTCGTGCTGTATAACTCTATGATATCAAGGAACTGGCTGAGAGCACTGGACACAGAAAAGGCGATGGGATCACATGCAATCCCAGCTGTAGTACTGAAGATCTACGCTGTAGAACTACCTGTGCTTCTCTCCAGCACAGGTACAACACTGGCATCTACCTGACAACGTGGAGAGGTACCCTGCTGTGTCCTCTCCAATAATCTGCTCACCAATACATTCTGAGTTCAGCCAGGACCACTATAAGCTTGGTCCTAACATGGACACCGTTGAACTCCAGAGGGACGGGGAGAGGTAGCGCCTTTGACCAGGGTAAAATTGACGTCAATGGGCATCAGTGAACACACGGACTGTTGGGAGTCACACCTAGCACACTGCATCAATCGACTGAGTCCCTGGAGGGCACTGCAGGAGTTCCTCAGGCCAGTGTCTTGGGCCTAGCCATCTTCAGCTGCTTCATCAGTGACCTTCCTACCATCGTCCGGTCAGAGTGGGGATGGGTCACCGGTGACTGCACCAAGTTCAACTCCTCAGCCCATGCCTGTATACAGCAGTCAGGCTTGGGCAGCTGCCTGGTAATGGCCACTTCTAACAAGAGCATAATAGGAGCAGGAACACACAGCCCCTTGCAGACTGCTGGAGGAACCCAGCGGGTCAGGCAGCATCTGTGGAGGGGAATGAATGGACAGTCGACGTTTCGGGTCGAGACCCTTCATCTGGACTGCCTAACCTATCCAGCCCCCGTCACTGTGTCTCCTTCCCCTCCCCTCCCCTCTCTTGTTGCCCACCACCCACACACCCCTCCCACTGGGTCCCCTCCCCCCACTGCTCCCACCTGCCCTCCCCACCCCCCTCACTTGGTTCCAGGCTCCACCTTCGTCTCCTATCAGATCCCACCATCTGCAGCCCTCCGTCACCTCCGCCTGTCACCTCCCGGCCTCCGTCGCTGTTCCCGCCCTCCCCCCCCTCCGTCTGCCTATCCCCCCTCCTCACCTGGATCCACCTGTCACCTGTCACTGCTGCCCAACCCCTTCCCCCTCACCTCGTTACACTGACCACCTCCCCTCTATCTCACAGTCCAGATGAAGGGTCTCGGCCCGAAACGTCGACCGTCCATCTCCCTCCACAGACGCTGCCCGGCCCGCTGGGTTCCTCCAGCGTTTTGTGTGTTGCTCCGGACTCCAGTGCCTGCAGCCTCGTGTCTCCAATGGCCCCTTGATCCTGCTCCACCTCTCCTTCAGGAGGTTAGATCTCATTACTGGCCCCAACTCCCACCTCTCCGTCTGATTCCCAGACCGTGCATCCTTACACCTTTCAGTTACCCGGACCTAAGCCCAGTCCCCCCACTGAGCAAAGGGAACTGCCTTAGAGAGCAGACTACCCACTGACGAGGCAGACACTTACTGGTTTCACTGTCTTCAGGAGTCGGATGCCAAACTTCTCGATGCTCCGGTGAGCTTCCGCGAACTTGATGAAGGCCTCGCTGGCAGCGGGCTGCGGTTCTCTCACCCCGATGACAGCAAACACGTCACCAAACGCTGAAACGAATCAAAACACTGCTGAGAGCCGCAGCACCGAACCCCAGCGCCGTCAGCTCCGTGGAACAACTGCCCAATCCGTCCTAACCCCTGGCTCCTGCCTAATAATCTGTCCTTAGAACCAGATATTTAGTGTCCATAAGACCATAAGACAAAGGAGCAGGCTGGCCATTCGGCCCATCGAGTCTGCTCCGCCGTTCTATCATGAGCTGACCCATTCTCCCATTTAGCCCCACTCCCCCGCCATAACCTTTGATGCCCTGGCTACTCAGATACCTATCAATCTCTGCCTTAAATACACCCAATGACTTTGCCTCCACAGCCGTCCGTGGCAACAAATTCCACAGATTCACCACTCTCTGGTTAAAGAGATTTCTCCGCATCTCTGTTCTGAATGGGCGCCCTTCAATCCTGAAGCCTTGTACTAGATGTGCCCCCTTGTACTAGACTCCCCTACCACGGGAAACAACTTTGCCACATCTACTCTGTCCAGGCCTTTTAACATTCGAAATGTTTCTATGAGGTCCCCCCTCATTCTTCTGAGCCGTCAAGAGCCGTCAAACGTTCCTCATATGTTAACCCTCTCATTCCTGGAATCATTCTAGCGAATCTTCTCTGAACCCTCGCCAACGTCAGCACATCCTTTCTTAAATAAGGAGCCCAAAACTGCGCACAGTACTGCAAGTGAGGTCTTACCAATGCCTTATAGTCCCTCCACTGTCTCAGGAGCATGTCCCAGAGAAACACACTGTACAAATCCTTCCTTGTGTCTCTGCTGCATCTACCTTCTATCAGTGCAATCAGGTTATAAGCTCCCAGCTGTAGGAGACATACAGGCAGTCCCCAGGTTACAACAGGGTTCTGTTCCTGAGACGGTTAAAAAAACCTACAACACAATTCAGGCCCTTCGGCCCACAAAGCTGTGCCGAACATGTCCCTACCTTAGAAATTACTAGGCTTACCCATAGCCCTCTATTTTTCTCAGCTCCATGTACCTGTCCAAAAGTCTCTTAGAAGACCCTATCGTATCCGCCTCCACCACTGTTGCCGGCAGCCAATTCCATGCACTCACCACTCTCTGAGTAAAAAACTTACCCCTGACATCTCCTCTGTACCCACTCCCCAGCACTTATACCTGTGTCCTCTTGTGGCAACCATTTCAGCCCTGGGAAAAAGCCTCTGACTATCCACACAATCAATGCCTCTCATCATCTTATACACCTCTATCAGGTCCCCCCTCATCCTCTGTCGCTCCAAGGAGAAAAGGCCGAGTTCTCACGACCTGTTTTCATAAGGCATGCTCCCCAATCCAGGCAGCATCCTTGTAAATCTCCCTTTCTACGGCTTTCACATCCTTCCTGTAGTGAGGCGACCAGAACTGAGCACAGTACTCCAAGTGGGGTCTGACCAGTGTTCTGCTGGTCTGTGCTGACAACTGCAACAGTCTGGGACGAGTTACCGAGAAACAGAATGAACAGGAGGACTTACCTTTGTGCGTCTGTGACAGCTCAAAGAACGCTCGCAGCAGCCTTTTCGTGTGTTCCATCAGTCCTGTCACGTGGGAGGTGGGAAATATTTCAGCACTTTGAACAAGGATGTGAAAACCTTCCTCTGCCGAGCTCGGGAACAGTGAGCCCTGTACACCGGCCCTGCACTTGCTCCTTGTGCTTCCTCACTGCACATCCGGCCTTTGGCACAGGGGTAAGTCAGGCCCCAAATACAGCTCTCGCACACCCAGCTTCTGCCCCATGCCTGGCTCCTGCCCCCACACACCCAGCTTCTGCCCCCCACACACCCGGCTCCTGCCCCACACATACACTCATCTCTCACCTGTGCACACACCCGGCTCTCACCATTGAACCCAGCGCTCACCCGAGACATCCACAGGCCTCGAACCCCAACACACCCAGCACTTGCACACTTCACTTACACTCCTACACTCCCCACCCCAGCACACCCCACATCCGCACTCTCCACACCTGCACCCCCCACACTCCCCACACCTGCACCCCCCGCACTCCCCACACTTCCCACATCCACACTGCCCCCATGCCCACA
The DNA here is from genome assembly GCF_009764475.1 of Pristis pectinata. Classification (NCBI taxonomy): domain Eukaryota; kingdom Metazoa; phylum Chordata; class Chondrichthyes; order Rhinopristiformes; family Pristidae; genus Pristis; species Pristis pectinata. Next base: position 17,051,380 of record NC_067437.1, on the reverse strand, counting down.
CCCCCCACGTCCATGCCCACACCCCCCACGTCCATGACCACTACACCCTTCACACCCACACCTCTGAAACATGGTGTTTCTATGTTAACCTTCCGATACTACGTCACTTTCCACCCACCCAGTCCTCTCCCACCCGACTCCGAGACACTCTCATTCCCCCTCAGCCTCACCGTCTCCCACCGCCGCCCCGCCACCCGTTACCTTTGTACAGCTCTGCTGTCCTCTCCAGTTCCTCCAGCTTCTTCACAAGTCCGTCTGGAAGAGACGCCGTTTGGTGAATCTCGGAGGCGCCAGATTTCTCTCCTACAACCCCCGCCATCTCTGAGTGAAGATCTAGGGCTCACTCTCCCACTGACCCTGAATAGACCTCCACTCCTCAGTGAACCCGCAATGAATTCCCAGAGTCACTCCCTTTTGAAGTCAGAATAAACCCGTAGTCTCTCTCACCCATCACATATAGTAAACTCTTGTCATCACTCCCGTATTAACCCTGAATAAAACACCGTCTCACTCCCTCGGATCCCCGTAGAGGTGAGGGCTTCATGCTGGAAGGTTGGATCACGCAGAGGAGCTCTACTTCAACTGGCACAGACATGACGGGCTGAATGGCCTCCTTGTGCTGTGAATTTTGATTTAACCCTCAACAACCACCCTTCCTTACCCCTCCCCGATTAAAACCTGGGCTCACTCCCAGAAATCAACAGATTTTTGGGTATTAAGGGATCAGAGCAGGAAAGTGGTACTGAGACAAAAGATTGGTATTGGTTTATTATTGTCACTTGTACTGAGGTACAATGAAAAACTTGTCTTGCATACCGATTGCACAGATCAAATACCGTTCGTACAGATCAATCCATTACACAGGGCATTGAGGAGATTAGCTACAATCTGATTGAATGCTAGAACAGGTGCAAGGGCTGAATGGCCTGGTCCTGCTCCTGTTTCCAATGTGCTCATGTCACGTTGTGGCCCAGAATGAACTGCCCAGCCATTACCTGAACATCACCCCACACTCTGGTTCACTCACCATTACACAGAATGGCCCGGCTCAGACCCAGCGCATCAGCAGTCCCTGAACTCATGTTCTCTACCAATCGATGTTTAACCTTCTTCAGAACTGCAAAACACAACACAGCCCATCACCGTGGGGCGTTCACTCCCCGTCCACCACACATAGAAAAACTCCTGCCGTCACTCCCGTACTAATGCTGAGAAAAACCCAATCTTGTTCCCACTGGATCCCAGTAGAGCTGTGGGCTTCAGCCGAGAATGTTGGAGGACAGTTGTGTCTAGTTCTGGTCACCTCATTATACGAAGGATGTGGAAGCGTTGGAAAGGCTGCAGAGGAGATTTACCAGGATGCTGCCTGGATTAGAGAGTATGGATTATGAGGAGAGACTAAGGGAGCTAGGGCTTTACTCTTTGGAGACGAGGAGGATGAGAGGAGACATGATAGAGGTGTACAAAATATTAAGAGGAATAGATAGAGTGGACAGCCAGCACCTCTTTCCCAGAGCACCAATGCTCAATACAAGAGGGCATGGCTTTAAAGTAATGGGTGGGAAGTTCAGGGGAGATATCAGAGGAAGGTTTTTCAGCCAGAGAGTGGTTGGGGCATGGAATGCGCTGCCTGGGGCGGTGGTGGAGGCAGGTACATTGGTCAAATTCAAGAGGTTGCTAGATAAGCTTATGGAGGAATTTAAAATAGAGGAATATGTGGAAGGAAGGGGTTAGATAGTCTTAGGCGAGGTTTAAAGGTCGGCACAAAATCGTGGGCCAAAGGGCCTGTATTGTGCTGTACTGTTCTATGATTCTATGACACGGAATTGTGCGACCGTCTGCGCTGTGTCTGGGGAGCAGTCCACCTACACTCAGCGACTGGACAGCGGCGTTTACCGCAATGTCCCCTCCCTCTGCACCTCCTTCAGCTCGGAAACAAACTTTGTGCCACAAGTTACCACAAGTGCAGGCAGACAGTTCTCCGCGAGGAGAAAAGGGGCCCAGGGACCCCAGTAAGCATCAGGGACTTCAAAATCAGAGAACTGATAGAGAAGCAAACAGTCAAATCCAATTCAGAGCGAGCAATGGCGAGGGAAAGAAATATTGGATCGCAGGAGAAACAAAAGGCAAAAATGTCCAAGAAAAAAGTATAAATATTACAATTTTAATCATCTCTAACAATAATTTATTCCCCATAAACATGACACCTCAGAGTTTAACTGGTTCTACTGCCGAGCCAGATAGAGTTCTTCACAGTAACAGGGTCTTTACACTAATAGATAAAAGCCCAAGCTTTCTGCCAGGAGCTTAATGGGTAAATACTGCAACTTCATTGCAGGAGCAGTAAACATCGTCCCACAACCCACGGGAAGCCCCATCCACAACACGCCACCTCCAAAACACATGGTGCCGCGCTCCTTACGTGATGCCCAGGAGCGGGGTGAGAGCACGAAGGGTGTGGGTGCCGGACGATACCTGGGATGAAGGAGTGGAGAGAAGGCAGGGTAATACTGAGGAGCACAGGGATGGACATTGAATAGATAACACTGCTTACCAATATCTAAGGTTTTGCCTTGCTTAGGATCAGCCTGGAGTTTATTGTAATGAATTGTAACTTCTCCCTTTTAGGACATTAAAAGAAGAGTTAAAAAATATAATCACTTCCAGAAAATCATTGTATTGGATCCCACAGCTCAAAAACACACTCCATCATTAGAATAAGTGGGATCTTGGGCTTTAAGATTAAGAGGTATTTTTAAGATATCTTTATTAGTCACATGCACATCGAAACACAGTGAAATGCATCTTTTGCGTAGAGTGTTCTGGGGGCAGCCCGCAAGTGTCGCCACACTTCCGTCGCCAACATAGCATGCCCACAACTTCCTAACCTGTACGTCTTTGGAATGTGGGAGGAAACGGGAGAACCCAGAGGAAACCCACGCAGTCACTGGGAGAACGTACAAGCTCCTTACAGACAGCGGCCGGAATTGAACCCGGGTCGCTGGTGCTGTAATAGCGTTACGCTATAAATGTAGACGCAGAGTTCAAGAGCAAGGACGTCGCCAGTTTAGCCCAGTTCTATAGAAATGATTCCAGGGACAAGAGACTTCAGTTATGTGGGGAGCCTGGAGAATCTCAGCAAAGCTGGTGTACACGGCATAAAGGGGCATTGATAGTATGAATATAAAGTTAGATAAATAACACAGTGTCCTGGTTAACGGCTGTTTCTTGTACCCGAGGACGGTAAAGTGGTGTTCCCCAAGGGATCAGTGTTGGGGGCCATTGTTATTTTTTAATCTATATTAATGACCAAGACTTAGGGGTGCAAGCCACGAAATCTGTGCATGACACAAAACTTGGCAGTATTGTGAACTACAAAGAGGATGGTGACAAACTGCAGCAAGACGTAAGCACACTGGGGAACAGGCAGGTGTGTGGCAGACGAAGTTTACCGTGAAGAAGTGTGAGGTGATGCACTTTGGCAGGAGGAACAAGGAGAGACAACGCAGAATAAAGGACGTTGTTCTAAAAGGGGTGCAGGAGCCGTGGGAACCAGGGTAGGGGTGGGGGAATCAACGCAAGTGTCAGCGCAGGTTGGTAGGGCAGGCACAACTCGGTGTGTTCATCAGCAGAGTCACAGAGTATAAAATCAGGGCAGTCACGCTGAACCAATATAACACTGGTCCGGTCGGAGTATTGTGTTCAGTTCTGGTCACCACATTACAGGGAGGGTGTGGAAGGGTCTTTGGGATTCCTGACCGGTTGGTTGGTGGAAGTTCAGTCACTGAGTTCATTCAAAACGGAGATCGAAGGATTTTTGGATATGAAAGGAGTCGGGGGATATAGGGACGGTGATGTTGAGCGAGATCTTGTTGAATGATAGGCTCAAAGGGCATAGTAGCCTCCTCCTGTCCATTCCTTACAGCTTTATGGAGCAGGCTGTCTCCGGCTCCACGCCTACTTATTTTCGGTCTGTTAGGGGGAACGCTGCTGAAGTAATGGACGTGCGCTCTCCCATTCACACAGCCACATCCACCTCCTCCACCACCTCCACCCTCCCTGTACGGCACACACGCCCCCACCACGGGGCTTTCCTGACCTCCCAAGCCTTGTCCCCATTCCCACTCCCAAACAGAGTGGAGCCCCTCCCCGTCGCCCTGGACGTTCTCTCTCCGCCCCCGCAGGTGCACTGTCCCCTCCACTGCCCCCCCTAACCTTCACAGCTTGGATCATCTTGGCCACTTCCACTTTCGTCTTCCCTTTCACCGATTTCCCGGTCACTCCGACGATCTCATCGCCGGCGGCCAGCGTCCCGTCCAGAGCAGCTGGAGTGTTATCGAAAACCTGCCGGTAAAGACACAGGTCAGTAACAGGTCCAGCCGGATCTCAGCAACAAGGTTCACCCGGACCACAGCTGCAGTGGGAACGGGAAGAGGAGCAGCAAAGGCGGATCGGGAGTGGGAGTGCGGGCGGATCGGGAGTGGGAGTGCGGGCGGATCGGGAGTGGGAGTGCGGGCGGATCGGGACTGGGAGTGCGGGCGGATCGGGACTGGGAGTGCGGGCGGATCGGGAGTGGGAGTGCGGGCGGATCGGGAGTGGGAGCGGATCAGAGACAGAGTAGAGGTGGAGGCGACTCTGGTACAAGCATATTTCTTTTCTCTATTATTCCAAAATAAACTTTATTCATCATAAAAAACAAACTATATACAACAGTAAAACAGTGCAAACCTTTACATTCGTGTACACATCGATCATTAGTGTTACCTTTTTATATATAAAAAAAGCACAGCACTGATGCCACTCATGTGGCTCCCTGGGGTGATACCCCAATCCCATATTTACAATATTTAAGGGGCTTCCTCGCCTGACCTCGCCCTTCCCTCTCCAGTGGCAGAAGAACCTTAAACTGTCGCCCTTCCCCACCGAGCCCTTGCGTTGGCTGCACCCAGCATATCTCTCCCTGGGTGCTGAGATCCCAAAGGGATCCAGACTTCTGCCAGTGCGATCACAGCAATTCCATCCTATTTGGACTCCAGCCACCTCAATTGCTACAATCACTGACAACACACACACTGCAGTCAGCCCTACAACATAACATATCCACAATTCCTGGAAAATAAGCCACTGATAACATTCCCACTGTCCTATGGAGACAGAGGTGGAAGGAATGTTCTCCAAACAAACAAATTAGCCTTCCCACCAGGCCACCACCTCCACTGATTGGCTGCACGCTGCCCCGATACTGCTGGGGCGAAGTGTTCAATCAGGGACATGGTCCTGCAGTAACGGAGTGGAGGTTGAGTGGGCTTTGGAAAGCCAGTCACAGGCTGGAAGCAGTGGCCACGGAGTGTGCACACCTAGACTCATCTGTCTGCAACTCAAAGGGATACTACAAAACGAGCAAATGGAGGCAGGAAACGCAGCGCTGGCGGGAGAGGCTCCTGTGAACTCCATTAGCTACGCAAGCATGCAGAAACTCAAAAGGGAGAACACCTTTAATACTGAGGATGGGAAAGTGAGTGAACTGAGCCTCAGCAGACACCCGCAGATAGAGCAGGGCAGGTCTGCGAACAGGAGAATTCCTTTGCTTTTCTTGGAGTCCAAATCCCATTGGAAGGTGGTTGAATGAGGAAACCACGAGGGGAACGCGAACAGATAAGGGAGATGTGACCACCCAGGAGACGGGTGTGGGAATAGTCTTCCTCTGCAGTGAGACTGGGGTTAGCTGCTTCAGGATGAAGGGTTGATAGTGGGTTCCTCACCTGCACGATGTATAAACAGGGACAGTACTGGGCACCTCCTCCGATGCTGATTCCAATTAAATTCTGAGAATCCTTTTTAAGTGTCACTCTCCCAGGCACAGTCGGAATTCCCCTGAGCAAAAGAAAAATTTCACGGTTGTTTTCTTTTACATTACGCTTAAAATACTTAAGTTTCATTTCACTGGTCACAACTGTGATATTAACCCCCTGAAATCAATGGGCGATACCCCCACCCACACCAATCAATGGGCGGCAGTCCAACACCCCACCCACTGAAACCAATGAGCAACATTCCCCACCCCTCCACCAATGAAGAGAATGTGTAACAGAGTAACAGCTGAACCAGTCTTGCTCCCTCTGCCACACCGACTGAGACGGGTCGGAATCGGTGGTGGATGGCTTTGTTGGGAAGAGGGCAAAGGGAAAGCAGGAGCAGAGAGGGAGGGAGAGGGAGAGGGGGAGGAGAGGGAGGGCGAGGGGAGGGAGAGGGAGGAGGGAGAGGGAGGGGAGGGAGGGGGAGGGCGAGGGAGGGGAGGGAGGGGGAGGGCGAGGGGGGGGAGAGGGAGGAGGGAGAGGGAGGTAGAGGGAGGGGAGGGAGGGGGAGGGCGAGTGGAGGGAGAGGGAGGGGAGGGAGGGGGAGGGCAAGGGGAGGGAGAGGGAGGGGAGGGAGAGGGGAGGGGGAGGGAGAGGAGAGGGGGAGGGAGAGGGAGAGGGAGAGATCGAGAGATTGAGATCTGAAAATCTCAGTTCCTTTAACTGCAGACGGTGGGAATCTGAAGTCAAAACAGAAAACTGGAAACACTCAGCAGGTCAGGCAGCATCTGTGGAGGGGGAAACAAGGTCAATGTTTCAGGTCGGAGAACTGGGAAGGAGAGAGTAAAGAGGTGGATCCAAGCTGCGGGGACAGTGGCAGGAACGATGGGCCAAGACCGGGTTTGCCATGGGGATGGGTCATCGGGTCGTGGGTTCAGGGGCAGTTAGAGGGTGATTACGCCTCCTTGTGTGCATTGTATGTTGCTCACAGCCCAGCTCGTCAGGCAGTACGAATGGAGGGAGAAAAACTGAGCCAACATGATGTGGATGAGTTACAGTGGAAATGACCCGTTCAGATTCGGACAGAGAAAGCAAGTTACCTAAAGCTGGAGAATTCAATATTGAATCTAGAAGGCTGTATTTTTTTACATATTTCAAAACAAAACTTTATTCATAATAAAAAATATATACAAAAGCAGTAACTTTTACATTCATGGTCAATACATTCAGTAGTGAACTTTTTTTTAACCAGATCACCATTGCTACTCACGTGACCCCCTGGGGTGATAGTCCTTTCGTTGTTCGAGGGGCTTCCCCACCCAAGTCTGACCATCCATGTGCAGTAGCAGAAGGAGCCCAGACTGTGGTCCTTCCCCACAGAGCCTCAGCATTGGCTGCACCCAGCTTCAGTGCGTCCCTCAGCACAGACTCCTGCAGCCGGGACTGTGCCAGTCCGCAGCATTCCCCTACGGACATCTCGCTGTGCTGGGAGACCAACAGATTTCGGGCAGACCAAAGGGCGTCTTTCACCAAGTTGATGACCAGCAGCACCTGATGTCTGTCTTGGTGTGTGTCCTCGGGAACAGCCCAGAGATCAGAGCGTCCTCTGTCACGCAGCTGCTGGGGATGAACTGGGACACGGACCCTCGCATCCGTCTCTGCACCCTCTTAGCAAATCCACAGTCTGCAAAGAGGTGGGTAACCGTCTCTTCCCCACCGCAGCCGTCCCGAGGGCAGCGTGCATTGAGGATGATGTGTTGTCTGTACAGGAAGGGTCTGACTGTGAGGCTCCCCTCTCACCACCAGCCAAGTGAGGTCTTGGTGCTTGTTGGTGAGTTCTGGCGATGAGGTGTTCTGCAGGATGGTTTGGACCATTTGCTCAGGGAACAAACCCACAGAATCTATAGTGTCCCTGTCTTGCAGTGTCTGCAGTACATTCCGTGCTGACCGCTGCCTGATGGACTTGTGGTCAAAGGTGTTCACTTGGAAGAACTCTTCTACAAACGACAGGTAGTGCAGCAACGTCCAGCTGACTGGGTCGTTGGGTGGTAGAGGGGCCGGGCCCATCCTCCGCAACACCGGGGACAGGTAGAACCTCAGCACGTAGTGACCCTTGGTGCCCATGTACTTGGGATCCGCACACCGACTGATGCAGCCACACACGAAGGTGGGCATCAGGATGAGGGCAGCACTGGGTACACTCTTGCCCCCATTCTCTGGGGACTTTGCATCGTGACCCGTCGGACCCGCTCCATCTTATCTCCATCCCAGATAAACAGGAAGACGTCTCGGGTAATTGCCGAGGCAGAGGAGCGAGGAACAGGCCACACTTGCGCCTGGTACAGCAGCCCTGACAGCACATCGCACCTGATGACCAAGTTCTTCCCAGTTATCGACAGAGAACGGCACTTCCACAAACCCAACTTTTGTTTTATCTTCCCAATCCACTCCAGCCAATTCTTGTTACCTGCCTCAGTCCCAGGCTGCAATGTGCCCAGACAGAAGATGAGCTGTTGTTCCTCATGCTTGCATTGGACCCCATTGTAACAGTGCAGCAGGTGACAGACTCTTAGGTCAGAGCGGGAGTGAATGGGGAATTAACATGGTAGGGTCACTCCTGCAAAGCATTCACCCAACCTGCGTTTGGTCTCCCCGAAGTACAGCTGTCCTTCCCTCCTGGACAGTGACCTCAATGACTCCCACGTTCTTTATAAAGCACTAAAGCCTCTCTCTGATTGGTCAGGATCAAGAGCTTCTATCTGAATGGTCCAATCATCAGAGACGGACACCAGGACCCTGTGGCCCACCGACACAGGCCATATGTGAAGTTTAATGCGGGCAAGTATCTCCTGAAATGGACTATATGATAAGATGGTCTCTTGACCTCACAATCTACCTCGTTATGACCTTGCACCCTATTGTCTACATGCACTGCACTTTCTGTGTAGCTGTGACACTTTGCGTTCTGTAATGTTTTACCCTGTACTACCTCAATGCACTGTGTAATGAATTGATCTGTGCAAACAGTATGCAAGTTTTTCACTGTACCTCGGTACAAGTGACAATAATAAACCAATTCCAATTTCTCTTGAAGTAAACCTTCCCTCTTGACTAATCAGGAGGCCTGAGTGCAGTATAACTGGTACAAAACACAGGGGCTGCATTGGTGGCTTCATGAGGATCTAGTGGCTGTCTATTGATTATATATTGAGCCTTTCTGTCCAATTTACACTGGTCCAATAGCAACTCAGTCCTTGCAGAAGCAACAGAGAGTGCCAGGCAGAAACCGCACCAGGACAGCATGTTGTCACCTAGAAGCCCTGTGAACCACTAGCGGGTGAGAACTGTACAGCACCAGGCTGTCCAACAACACTGGGAGTACCTTCAGCACACTGCCTGTGGTAGTGTAAGACAGCAGTTCATCACCACTTGTCACAGTCAGTTTGGATGGAATATAAATCGTAGCAGTTAGCGCGACACTATTACAGCGCCAGCGATCGGGGTTCCATTCCCGTCGCTGCCTGTAAGGAGTTTGTATGTTCTCCCCGTGTGTCTGCGTGGGTTTCCTCCGGGTGCTCCAGTTTCCTCCCACATT